>NC_133149.1:18643311-19002126 GCF_048418815.1 Hemitrygon akajei
TCTTGAATCTTAGTCCATAAGATCATAAATTTATAAAGTACTGGAGCAGAATTAGGCATATCAGTCCCTTGAGTCTGCTCTGCCATTTTATTATGGCTGATTTATTATCTTTCTCAACCCCATTCTCCTGCCTTCTCCCTGTATCCTTCCACACTCTGACTAATCAAGAATATATTAACCCCTACTTTGACTACACCCAATAACGAGGCATCCACAGCAGTCTATGGCAATGAATTCCACAGATTCACCACTCCTTAGCTAATTCCTCTTCATCTCCGTTCTAAATCTACATCCCTCTATTCTGAGGCTGTGCCCTCTGGTCCTAGACTCACCCACAATAGGAAGCATCCTCTCCAGATCCACTCTATCTTGGCCTTTCAATATTTGATAGGTTTCAATAAGAACCCCCTTATTCTTCTAAACTCCAGCAAGTACAGGCCTAGAGCCATCAAACATTCCTTATATTTTAAGCCTTTCATTCCCATAATCATTCTCTTGAACCTCCTCTGGGTTCTCTACAATGTCAGCACATCTTTTCTTAGATAAGGGGCCCAAAACTGCTCACAATACTTAAAGTCCAGTCTAACTAATGCCTTATAAAGCCTCAGTCTTACATCCTTGCTCTTATATTCTCGTCCTCTCAAAATAAATGCAAACATTGCATTTGCCTTCCTTACCATCAACTCAACCTACAAGTTAACCTTCAGGGAATCTTGCACATTGACTCCCTGGTCCCTTTGCACCTCTGATTTTTGTATTTTATTCTTGTTTAGAAAATAGTTTATGCCTTTATTCCTCTACCAAAATGTATGACCATACACTTTCCTACACTATATTCCACCTGCCACTTCTTTGCCCATTCTCTCAAACTGCCCAAGTCCTTCTGCAGATTTCCTGCTTCCTCAGCAATACCTGCTCCTCCACCTGTCTTAGAATTGTCCTCAAACCTGGCCACAAAACCATCTATTCTGTCATCCAAACATTGACATATAACGTGAAAAGTAGCGGTCCCAATGCCAACCCCTGCAGAACACCACTAGTGACCGGCAGCCAACCAGTAAAGGCTCCTTTTATTCCCACTCATTGTCTCCTGACAGTCAGCTAACCTTCTGTCCATGCCAATATCTTTCCTGTAATACCATGGGCTCTTATCTTGCTAAGTAGCCTCATGTGCGACGCCTTGTCAAATGCCTTCTTAAAATTCAAGTAACCAATATCCACTGACTCTCTTTTGTCTATCCTGCCTATTATTTCCTCAAAGAATTCCAACAGAGTTGTCAGGCAAGACTTCCCTTGAAGGAAACCATGCTGACTTTGATCTATTTTATCATGCGCCTCCAAGTACCCTGTAGCCTCATCTTTAATAATAGACTCCAAAATTTTGCCAATCACTGAGGTCAAGCTAACTGGCCTATAATTTCCTTTCTTTTGCCTCCCTCCCTTCTTAAAGAGTGGAGTGACATTTGCAATCTTCTAATCCTCTGGAATCATTCCAGAATCTAGCGACCTCTTTCAGAACCCTGGGGTGTAGTCCATCTGGTCCAGATGACTTACTTACCATCAGACCTTTCAGCTTTACAAGCACCTTCTCCTTAGTAATCGCAACTACACTCGCTTCTGTCCCCTGACATTCTTGAATTTCATGCATACTGCTAGTGCCTTCTACAGTGAAGGCTGACAGGAAATACTTATTATGTTTGTCTGCCAACTCTTTGTCCCCATTACTACTGCTCCAGCATCGTTTTTCACCTGTCTAATATCCACTCTTGCCTCTCTTTTACTCTTTATATATCTGAAAAATACTTGTATCCTCTTTTATATTGTTTACTAGCTCACTTTCATATTTCATCTTTTCTCTCCTTCTGGCTTTTTTAGTTGCCTTCTGTTGGTTCTTAAAAGTTTCCCGTTCTTAAAAGTTTCCCAATCCTTTGATTTCCCTCTAATTACACGCTGGAATTAAGGAGATTGAGAGGGGATCTGATTGCAACATATAAGATTATTAAGGGATTGGACAAGATAGAGGCAGGAAATATGTTCCAGATGCTGGGAGAGTCCAGTACCAGAGGGCATGGTTTGAGAATAAGGGGTAGGTCATTTAGGACAGAGTTAAGGAAAAACTTCTTCTCCCAGAGAGTTGTGGGGGTCTGGAATGCACTGCCTCGGAAGGTAGTGGAGGCCAATTCTCTGGATGCTTTCAAGAAGGAGCTAGATAGGTATCTTATGGATAGGGGAATCAAGGGATATGGGGACAAGGCAGGAACCGGGTATTGATAGTAATTGATCAGCCATGATCTCAAAATGGCGGTGCAGGCTCGAAGGGCCGAATGGTCTACTTCTGCACCTATTGTCTATAATTTTTGCTCTATTATATTTGCTCTCTTTTACTTTTATGCTGTCTTTGACTTCCCTTGTCAGCTACAGTTGCCTTATCCTCCCTTTAGAATACTTCATCTTTGAGACATATCAATGCTGCATCTTCCATAATTCTCCCAGAAACTCCAGCCTTTGTTGTTCTGTCGTCAAGCTTGCTAGTGTTCCTTTCCAACTAATTGTGGCCATCTCCTCTCTCATGCCTCTGTATTTCCCTTGACTCCACTGTAATACTGATACATCTGACTTCATATTCTTCCTCTCAAACTGCAGAATGAATGCTAAGATATAATCACTGCCTCCTGACACTTTCTTTAACTTAAAGCTCCCTAATCAAATCTGGTTCATTGCAGCTCACTAGGAAAGTGGTGAAGAAATGGCAGATTGAAGTTAATGCATTCAAAGTAATGCATTTTGGGAAGGTAAAGCAGGGTAGGACCTAACCATGAATGACAGGGAGCTGGGACAGGGACCTGATCATGCACAGGTAGACAGGGTTATACTGAAGGCATATGGCATGCTTGCCATCATCATTTAGAATATTGAGTACAGGAGTTGGGATGTCAAGATGTTGGTGAGAGTACACATGGAGTACTCGGTGCAGTTCTGGTTACCATGCTACAGGAACCATGGGGATTCAGCTACAGAAGGTGCAGAAAAAACTTACACGGATATTTGGACAGGTACATGGATAGTAAAGGTTAACAGGGATATGTTCTAAACACAGACAAATGGGTCTAGTTTAAGTAGGAAGCTTGTTTGACATAGACAAGTTGGTCTGAAGGGCCAATCTACTTGGTGTATAATTCTACAATATAACTCTGACCCAATCTATATGTTTGGTTTCTTCAGTATAGAGGAGACCACATTGTGAACACCAAATACAGGACATGGGACTGGAAGAAATGAAAATTAATCATGGGGTCAACTGGAAAGCATTTGGGTCCCTGGATGTTGGGTACGGAGGAGATGAAAGGACAGACGAATCACCTCTTGGATACATGAGAAAGTGCGGGGAGTATTAGGCAGGGATGGAAGAGCGCACTAGGGAATCACAAAGAGTAATTCCTTCACAATGCTGAAAGGGGAGGAGAGGGGTGTGTGTTTCTGGTGGCAGAATCTTGTTGGAGCTGTCAGAAGTTGCGAAGGATGATTTGCTGAATGTGAAGGCTGCAGGGAGGAAGGTGCTGACCCGGGCAACTCTGTCCAATAAGTGAGGGGAATGAGAGCAAGAATGCAGGAAATTAGTGACACTTCAGCAGTTTCATAGATACTGAGATAATTTCTTCAATTTTTAAAAAAATTTTTATTCAATTACTTGAACTTAATTTCACCAGCAGTCATGGTGGTATTTAAATAGTCCCAACTCTGGCCGCTGGTCATTAACTTACCCACTGCATCTACTTCAAATGCAGTGAGCAACACAGGTAGACAGTTGCACATGCACACACACATACATACAAGCATAAGGTTGAGATATCTGTAAACAAGCTTTCAAGCTTGATAAGCAAACAAACAGCAAGATGGCTTGCATCGTATATAAATTGTAGTAAATGTTGGGAGAATGGGGAGAGACAAGGTGGAGCTCTCAGATATAGCACAGTTAATGGTGACTATTGCAAAGGGTTTACAGTGGGCTTTCTGTGTGATCTTGGTTGTGTTAGCGGTGATGAAAAGGGATGAGGCAGATCAGTGACTGAGTGACCGGATCAAGACTGCAAGATCTCCAACAGCTGCTCTCTTCCTCCAGCAATAATACTTCCTCTAATCCACTAATCCCTGCCTCTAATCCACTAATCCCGGCAATCTGCTTCTCTCAGATTCTCAGTGTCTCATCCCACAGCAGTCTTGCCTTGCCTTGGGCTAAAACTTGCTCCTCAAGAGGATTCCACACTATTTTACATGTCAGTTTGAATTAGTCCAAGACCTCGTAATGAAATATTTATAACTGTCTCATCAGAATCCATACAAATTTTAATCAAATCTTTTGCAATGTTCTATAAAACCGATTTGAGGTATGTCATCCTGAGAATAAAAAAAAATAAAACTATGGCATTATAAAACAGCAGAAATATTAAGGACAATTTTGAATTTTAATCAAATCTATAATGCATAGGCATATTTATTTTCAATGATTCTGAAGTACAAAGAATTCTCTCTGCCCTTTTTTGTCAGAGCTGTCTTGATTTTAATAACCCCTTAAATGTAGTGATTTTATATGGAGTAATGAATAAAAGTTGCTCTGTGTTACTTTATTCCTCTAATCATCTTTGAATAAAACAAAATGCAGGGTGTTAGGGAACATTCGATGCCATTGTATAATGTGAGGTGAATTGAATTCTTGAACAAGATTTTGGAGATTTTTGTTCTAACATTGCTATTTCATTTCCTCCTGCCCTCTCCACACCAATGTAATTTTCCTGGGGCTTCTCACTGGCAGAATGCCACTTTCGCAGTATCATAGCCAGCAGATCTTAAATGATTGGAGGATGAGAACTAGTTTGGTATACACAGTAGGCACTCCTTTGCGTTTAGAAAGGTTGGAATGAATGACCTAATCCAGGTGTTTTAAGTGATAAATGGATTCCATGAAAAAGATACAGACAGATTGTTCCTCTACTGGGACCTGATTTTCAATCAGTGTTAGAAATTAAACAAAACTAAGACTTTTTTTTTCCTAATGAGTAAGAGAAATTTGGAATTCCCAACCTGTTCCTGTTCTGTTTGTCAGTAACAGCTTTTTCAAACTCCACCGTTCCAACAGGAGCAATGACTTTCCTCACAGAATATAATAGAATGTGATTAACACTTTAAGGAGATACTTGCAGATGTACAGGCCAATAAAGTGTTGAGCTAGCATTAGCCCTCACAACAGTGCATCTAAGGTTCATTATTTCCCTTGCTGCATACCCTACTAATAATCAGCACACACTATAGTAGTGAATGGTTCTATGATTAATTTATACTTTTTTCTTGATTTTGTGCTCATTAAACATGAACAAATGTTATTTTGATCATACACAAACCCTGTGTTCTAAGAATTTTTTTTAAGTTTTGATATAAATGTATCAATATATAGAACTTTAATTTCATTTTCTTGTGAATTAATTTCAGGACTCATTAAAATGTACTCATCAAAATTGATTTGAGTTTTGAAGATTGTACCATGATAAAACTTAATTGCGTTTGACTTAACAGTTCACTTGAGTGCATGTTTCTAAAGTGATTTATATCAAAAAGCTAAGACAGCATTACCCAATGTGCTGGAGAAAAAAATATTTAAAAAGTGCCACATCACATGCTCAGCAAATCTGAAACATGAAATGGATTCATTAAATTTTTTGAAGCATATTCACTGACTTTGCACATGAAAAAAAATTACTGCCATTTTGCACGGTGCAAGTCCCACAAACAGCAAACGAGATAAATGATCAGATATTCTGGTTGAGATATTTTTGCTCAGAATACTGGAGAACTTTGCTTCACAGTGTATCCTGCTCGTATGCTCACCTGAGCAGAAAAACAGATGACAGGCCTAATGATGCCACACGCCCTCACAAATCTGAAATAGGGCTATTGAAGGCATTTAACATAGGTGCAAGGATACCTGTAAGTTGACAAGTTATCTAACAGTGAGTCACAAAGACAAGGAGATAATAAAAATAGTGCTTTGCTAGAGATACTCAGCAGGTCAGGAAATATCCATGAAGCGATCAAAACAATTAACATTTCATTACAATAGGTTGTTAGACATGAACCTATTATAAATTAGAGAGAAGTGTGAGAGATGGAGAGGAGGTGCCCGTGATTCAATGATATCAAAGGATACACGTTGTATCGAAAGGACAGGCAAGTAGGCAAAGGGGTTGGGGTTGCTTTGTTGGTAAAAAATGAAATCAAATCCTTAGAAAGAGGTGACATAGTGTAGAGGGTGTTGAATCATTGTACATAGAGCTAAGGAACTGCAAGGGTAAAAAGACCCCGATAGAAGTTATATACAGACCCCCAAACAGTAGTAAGGATGTAGTCAACAAAATACAATGGGACATAGAAATAGCATGCCAAAAGGGCAATGTTACAATAGTCATGGGGGATTTCAATATGCAGGTAGATTGGGAAAATCAGGTTGGTGCTGGATCCTAAGGGGGAAATTTGTAGGATGCCTACAAGATTGTTTTTTAAAGCAGCTTGTGGTTAAGCCCACTAGGGGAAGGAATATTCTGGATTGTGCATTGAAACAGATTTGATTTGGAAGCTTAAGGTAAAGGAACACCTAGGAGACAGAGATCATAATATGATAGGCTTAGCCCTGCAATTTGAGAGGGTGAAACTCAAGTCAGATGTATCAGTATTACAGTGAAGTGAAGGGAACTACCGAGACATGAGAGAAGAGCTGGCCAAAGTTGATTGGAAGGGGACACTAGCAGGTATGACGGCAGAACGTCAATGGCTGGAGTTTCTGTGAGCAATTTGGAAGGTACAGGATAGATTAATCCCAAAGAAGAAGTAGTATTCTAAAGACAGAATAATGCAACTGTTGCTGACAAGGGAAGTCAAAGACAGCATAAAAGCAGAAGAGAGGGCATATGATAGAGCAGACATTAGTGGGAAGTTAAAGGTTTGGGATACTTTTAAAGACCAACAGAAGGCAACTAAAAAAAGCCATAAAGAGGGAAAGGATGAAATATGAATGTAAGCTAATCAATAATATCAAAGAGGATCCCAAAGGTTTTCTCAGATATATAAGGAGTAAAAGAGAGGCGAGAATAGATATTGGACCACTGGAAAATTATGCTGGAGAGGTAGTAATGAGAGACAGGGAATTGGTGGACAATCTAGTACAGTATTTTGCCTTCCTCTTCACTATGGAAGGCACAAGCAGTATGCTTGTGAGGATCAGGATGTAGATTGAGCACAATAATTTATTACTAGGGAGTAGGTGCTTGGAAAGATGAAAGATATGAATGTGCTTAGGTCACTTGGACCAAATGGACTGTACACCAGGGTTCTGAAGGAAGTGGCCAGGGACATTGTGGAGACATTGGTAATGATTCTACAAGAATCACTAGATTCTGGCATGGTTCCAGAGGACCGGGAAATTGCAAATGTCACTCCACTCTTCAAAAATGGAGGGAGGCAGAAGAAAGGAAATTATAGGCCAGTTAGCCTGACCTCAGTGTTTGGGAAGATGCTGGAGTTGATTGGCAAGGATGAGGTCTCAGGGTACATGAAGGCACATGATAAAATAAGCTAAAGTCAGCATGGTCTCCTTAATGGAACATCTTGCCTGACGTAACAAGTAGGATAGACAAAGGAGAATCAGTGGATGATGTGTCCTTGGATTTTCAGAAGGGCTTTGATAAGATGCCACACATGAGGCTGCTTAGCAAGATAAGAGCCCATGGTGTTACAAGAAAGATACTAGCACAGATGAAGCATAAACTGATTGGCAGGAGGCAAAGAGTGGGAATAAATGGAGCCTTTTCTGGTTGCCTGCTGGCGACTAGTGGTGTTCTGCAGGGGTTAGTGTTAGAACCGCTTCTTTTTATGTTATATGACAAAATTGGTGATGGAATTGATTGTTTTGTGGACAATTTGCAAATGATACGAAGTTCACACATGATATAAAGATAGGTGGATGGGCAGGTAGTGTTGAAGAAGCAGGGAAGCTGCAGAAAGAGTTAGACAATCAAGGAGAATGGGCAGTGAAATGGCTGATGTAATACAGTGTCAGGAAGTGTATGGTCATGCACTTTGGTAAAGGAACAAAAGCATAGACTACTTTCTAAATGCATGGAAAAATCAAAAATCAGAGGAGCTAAGGGACTTGGGAGTCCTCCGTGCAGGGTTCCCAAAGTTAACTTGCAGCTTGAGTTGGTGGTGAGGAAGGCAAATGCAATGCTAACATTTACTTCAAGAGGACTAGAATATAAAATCAAGGATATAATGTTGAGGCTTCATAAGGCACTGGTGAGGCCACACTTGGAGTATTGTATGTAGTTTTGGGCCCCTTATCTTCGAAAGGATGTGCTGAAATTGGAGAGGGTTCAAAGGAGGTTCATGATAATGATTCCAGGAATGAAAAGTTTAATGTATAAGGAGTTTTTCATGGCTCTGGGCGTATATTTGCTGGAATATAGAAGAATGAGGGGAATCTCATTGAAACCTATTGAATGTTGAAAGGCTTAGATAGAGTGGATGTGGAGAGGATGTTTCCTATAGTAGGGGAGTCTAGGACCAGAGGGCACAGCCTCAAACTAGAGGGACGTTCACTTAGAACAGAGATGAGGAGGAATTTCTTTAAACAGAGGGTGGTAAATCTGTGGAATTTGTTGCTGCAGGCCAGGTCCTTGGGTGTATTTAAGACAGAAGTTGAAATGTTCTTGATTAGTCAGGGTGTGAAATGATACAGGGAGAAGGCAGGGGAATGGGGTCGAGAGGGAAATTGGATCAGCCACGATGAAATGGTGGAGGAGACTCGATGGACTGAATAGCCTAATTCTGCTGCTATATTTTATCGTCTTATGGTCTAATTCCAGCAGAAATGGAATAATACTGTGATGGCAGTGCAGACTTGTTAATCACAGCTGATCTGTCTGGAGGAGGTGTAAATAGAGGGAGGTGAATGAGAGCAGAGGAGAGAAAGTTAAAAAAAGTTCTTGAATTAATCTAATTACAATTTGGCAGTAGGTGTGGCAATACTATTGTTCTTAATTGTAGGTGTAAATAGAATATTTGGGCAGGACCATCAAAGAATCCTGCTAGGAAGTACAAATGTATTTGAAGTCAGGTGAGGATGAAGACTTGGCTATAACACTCATCCTCGTGAAAAGCCCACAAGCATACAGTGTCCAAGCTCACCTAAAGAATAGACTCATTGAGCAGGGTCTGAAGTGTCGTTATTAAGCATTATATATCTACCTCCTAGTTGTGAATTGACATGTCGGTGTCTCGTGCCCCTTTAAGGTATTGAACATATTTTACATGATTCAAGAAGAGTCACCTCACAATGACACAATTGGGAATGGGGAGGAGATGTCTCTGAACAATAAATCAGAAACACAAACACTGCCAATGCATTCTGGAGAGCAAGGCAGAATGCTGATATTCCTGTTGGACAAGGCACATTGAGGCACACGCATCCTCCTCAATTCCCCAAAGCACTTACACTCTGACAAATCTATCTGTGACCTCCTGCACTGTCAGAATAATGGTCGAGGGAACAGGACCTCATTTCCCATCTGGGCACATTTCAGTCTGCAAGGCTCAATATTGAATTCTCTAACATTAAGTGATGTGTTCTTTCTTTCACTCTGTACTGGAATTGGCCAGTACAGAGATATTCTTTTGTGTTTGGGCTCTCTCACACAGCCTGACCTACCAGCCATCTCCCCTATCAATGCATAACAGAGGCAAAGAAACAGTGTGCTTCACATCTCATTTGGTCCCACCTTGTCAGAGATATTCTCTTTACTCTCCCCACCCTCCACACTCTTGAAAGCCAATGCTTTTTCTCTTTCCCAGTTCAGCCCTGTATTTACTGTTTTATTTTGCACAGATGCTGCTTGTTTCTTACATTTTTTGTTCTGTTACACAAAGTCCTCTTCTTAAAAAGAAATTGACCAGAGAGAAAATAGTGATGTTGCTCATTCTGTCAGTTTGTCTGATCCGCATCATTTGGGTCATTAGCTCATCCGCCACCTTAAGGACACTTCATCCTCAGCCGCTCTTTGACAGAAGGAAAAACAGACACAGCAGTTAGCCATTCAACCATTCAGCCCATAAGCCTGTTGTGGGATTAAAAATATAGAGGCTGATCTGTTACCTAACTCCATATACTTACCTCTTCCCTGTACCTTTGGTCATCAGAAGTCTAGTAATTCCAACTTTAAAATTAACAACTGTTGCTATTTGCAGATAGAATATACCAAGCCTCATTTTGCATTTAGAAATGTTTCTTAACTTTACTTCCAAAATACCTGGCTCTATTTTTTGCATTTTTCAGCCCAATCCTAAACTTGGCAAATAATCGAACAATAATTATTCAAATTATCTCTTGGACTTTTACATTCCAGATACAGTAATACAAATTTAGCTTGCTAATAATTTAGTCTTCAAGAATAATTTAATCTTTAATAAAGGTATGCTGCATTCTCTCCATATCCCTTCTTAAGGAGTGGAGGTCAGAGTTACTTATGTTTTCCTAACCAGAGTTATGTTTAGGTGGAGCATTGCATTTAACCATGTTTATGCTCATTCTGAAGATATAACAGATTAGAAGACACATGTTTAAGGGGAACATGAAAGAAGGACAAGACAGATTGTGTGGCTAGGCACGCCTCAAATACCATCTATAAATTTGGTGACACAACTGTTGTTGGCAGAATTTCAGATGGTGGTGAGGAGGCGTCCAGGAGTGCGATAGATCAGTTAGTTGAGTCAACAACCTTGCACTCAATGTCAAGGGATCTGAAGTGGAAGGGTGAGCAGTTTCAAGTTCCTGGGGGTCAACATCTCTGAAGATCTATCCTAGACCCAAACTATTGATGCAATTACAAAGAAGGCAAACTAGCAATATATTTCATTAGGAGTTTGAGGAGACTTGATACGTCACCAAAGACACTTGCAAATTTCTACAGATGTACGGTGGAGAGTATTCTAACTGCTTGCATTACCATCTGTTATGGAGGGGGCCACCACACAGGATCAGAAAAAGCTGCAGAGGGTTGTAAATTATGCTAGCTCCAATATGGGCTACCTCTGCATCCAGGACACCTTCAAAAGGCAATACCTTAAAAAGGTGGCATCCATCATTAAGAGCACCCATCACCCAGGACATGGCCTCTTCTCATTACTACCATCAATGAGGAGGTACAGGAGCCTGTAGACACACACTCAACATTTCAGGAACAGCTTCTTTCCATCTGTCATCTGATATCTGAATGGACAATGAATCCATGAACATTACCTCTGTATATTTTACCTCTCTTTTTGCACTATTAACTTAATATAATTTTTATATCTACTATTGTAATTTATAGTTTTTATTGTTATGTATTGCAATGTACTGCTGCCGCAAAATAACACATTTCATAACATGTGCCAGTGAAATTAAACCTGATTCTATTCTGAGACCAGGTCTGCTGAAGGAATTGTTTCTATGCTGTAGTGCTCTATGACTTCATGACTATGGCTAGAGGGCATAGGTTTAAGGTGAGAGGAGAGAGATTTAATAGGAACTTGCGGAGCAACATTTTCAACTAGAGGATGGTCAATATGTGGAATGGACTTCCAGAGAAAGTGACTGAGGCAGGTACATTAAAAACATTTAAAAAGCAGTCAGACAGCAACATGGATAGGAAAGATTTAGAAAGACATGGGGCAGATGCAGGCAAATGAATCTTGGTCAGCATGGGCTGGTTGGGCCAATAGGCCTGTTTCCTTGCTCCATGACTATGACTGTATTATATGCATATTCATGGAGGAGTTTTCAATGTGACTTTTTGATTGAACTTCATCACAAATACAGATTGGCAGATCTATAATGCTCCTTTTGCTCAATAGGTACATCTACCTTGTCATACAAATGTGAATTAGTGAAGTCCAAAAGATATACTGTGTTTGATGGAAACCAGGAATCCTAATAGTTGAATATTTATTGGAGACCATTGGAGCAGTGTTGTTTCACTTGCATGGTAAAAATTGGAGTGTTTGTAGCTAGAGAGCTCTCCTTATCTTGAAGCCACATGTTAGTTGGTGAGAGGGTTGTGGAATACGGATACAGCATAAAGCATGAATTCAGGGTCAGCTTTGGTCTATCGTTATTCCATTATTATACTCTGTATCTTCTGCCATTTAATCCATTTCCTAGCAAGTACAATGCACAACATCTGGAGACAATGTACCACTCCCTCAATTCCTCAAAAAATATAATGCTTGTTTAATAAAACCATGCTCTTTCTCTAATCTACTGAAAAATATCAGGGCATTTAATCACTCAACCTTCTAATTACAGATCACAAATATTCAGAAGGAGTGATTTGAATGATTTTCCAGTTAGGAGGAATAGTGGCGAAATTGGAAGAGTTTGGAAAAGTATATTTTGGCCATCTACATTTTTTTAAATGTGCTTTTTATAATTCAAGGGTGGAAACCATCTAATCCTCGCCATTTGTCATTCTTGTGCCCTTTTTTTAATCTATCATTTTGCTTATGTCAGGCTGGCAAATTCAGCTCTCTGACTTAATATCATTTTTCTACAACAAACTGAAATATAAATCAGTCATTAAGTAGGACTGCTATTTTCATATTTTCACTTAAATTTTCATTTTCATTTTTTACGAGTTCACAATGCTTGAGGTGACCCTTTTATTCTTTACATAATTGTAAGTTTTTGGCTTGATTTTGACACTCATTAAATCTCTCTGTTGGGTTCCAAAGCTTTGCAAGCAGGTAGTTCTGTTGCCTCACTACTCAATCCTAACCTCGGGCACTGTTTGTGTGGAGTTTGCATGTTCTTTCTGTGACATTGTGATTACTTTGGATGCCTCAGTTTTCTTCTATGTCCCAATGATGTGTCAGCAGGTTGATTGACAGTGCAGGTAGGTGGTAAAGGAGCTGAAAGACGTAGGAGAGAGAGAAAGTATAAAGCTACAAAGTAAGGAGGGGAGATTGCTCCGGTGATATGGACTGATTGGGCTCTATCTGTAGTTGTTTTCTTTGTTCCCTTGAACGTGACACCTTTTCTAGATTTGTATCTCTTGCACTCACCAGGATTGTACTAGCTTTGATATTTTTGTTCTCTTTTGGTACTATATTGCTACTTATTTAATTAATTGCTCTTGGCTTTTTATTTCTGTAAGTACCATTCTTGCCTCTTTGCATAGTAAATTCCTTATTGTATCCCTCCTAGTATTTCACCCTTGTTTTACCTGTTGCTTTATTTGCCCATTTTATTGGGGACGGTCCTTCTCCTGTTTCATGGAAGTCAGTCTTAACTGATTCTAGAACCTTGGGTGCTATTCACCGTTGGTCCTTTGAAGCGTAACATTGAACTCAATTACGATTGCTATCAGATTAATGTTCATGCATCATTTGGTTGTTAGTGAAAATCTGCTCATTACTCAACACTCAGACTAAAATGAGCTGTTCCTTTGTTAGTTCTTGGAGATAATTTTGCAGAAAGCTACAGAGTGCATTCTCCAGAAATATAGCTGGTCTGCTTATCCCAATTGATATTAAAATTAAAATTACCCATTAAAATCACACAATCCTTACAATATGCTTATCTAAATTCTGCATTCACATATTCTTTCACTCTGCACCTCTTACCGATGGGCAGGAGGAGCTTAGGCAGAACCCAAATAGATTCAAGCATATGAAGACACACAAGACTGCAGTATTCATGCAGATGTTTCTTTTCTTAATTCTACACAGAAAATCATCTTGCCTGTTTTCCTCTTGTTTCTTTCTGATCCAATGATCACCTGATTTCATCCTGAATCTCCCTAACTTCACTTCCATGCACAGAGACCATTATGCAGCCAGGTGGTGGTGACATACTCTCCAAACTGAACCTACGTTTGCCAGTCAATCAATCTGTGCTTGCATAAAGAAATTTTATTTTGGTGACACACTCTACTCACATTTTGCTCTCCTGTCTCACTCCTAATTTAATTAAATCCTTTAGCATCCCCTTTATTGAAGAGTCACATGACCAATTCCAATAGAGCACATTCTCCTCCCCTTCATTGACTCCACAACCATATATAACATGTGCCCTCCCTTGCACACCCATGACAATGCCTGACACTTGCAAGGTCATCACTTTGCCTTAATTTAATTAAGTGATGTGGGTTTTTCAGGCTGAGCCAGCACTTAGTTACACATTCCCAGTTGCCCTAGAGAAGGGGGAGGTGAGATGCCTTCTTGAGTAGCTGAGATGTGGGTATGCACCCACAATGCTGTTAGGAATGGACTCCAGGATTATGACACAGCGACAGTGATAATTTTCCAAGTCAGAGTGGTGTGTGCCTTGGAGGGCAACCTCAAGCCATACACCATGGTGGTGTCCCCATGCTTTTGCTATCCTTGTTCTTCTATCTAGGAGTCTTGGTGAGTGGCTGTAGCACAGCCTGTCTACTGTGTTGATGGTGGATTGAGTGAACAGTTGTGGACGGGTAATAAGTGAGCTACTATGTCCTGTATGGTGTTAAGCTTCATGCATGTTATTGAAGCTGCACTCGTTCAGGCAAGTGGAGATTATTTCATCACGCTGACCAGAAACAGACCTAGACTGAATGTTTGATTATCAAGGCAGGGAGAGCCCATCAGCGATTGTGTGGGCTGCAACACAGGGCTCAGTTCCTGACCAGCCACAAAACATGTGAAGCACAATTTTTAGGAGACATTCATTCTCTGCAGATACACAAACAGTGGAAAAGAATCAACTTGTGAATCAGTCCACTTCCATTAAAACATCTCTATTTATCACCCTGATCCTTCTCTGCTGCTCAATATTTTTGTAATCTTTATAGTGTGTGGTCTGTGCACACCGTATGATAACAGTTATTTCCAACCACAGTGTAAAGCCTCAGACCGCATCACCTACACACTCGGGGATAACTTTCACAGGGTTATGTTTGCATCACAAAGGTGTATACTGCACCATATGCCATCCTCACTCGTTGATCTCCCCAGCTGAACACATCACGCAAATGTACAGGATAAAAGAAATCTGAATCCCCAAGGTGGCATACTTTTCCTGCTGATTTACCTCAGTCCCTGATCACTCAATGATCTCTTTACAACAAATCAAGAACACCAAGCAGATCAGTGTTCAAAATTATAATCAAAGACCATACAACTGCTGACTAATCACCATTGTTTCCCTTCTTGGTGAGTGCCTTTCACATGTTCTTGCTCGGCAGCCTTGCATGATTATGAGCCCCACTGGTTTCAGTGGCAATGGTTCATGAGAATAATCCAGAGAAAGAAAGGGTTAATGTATGAGGAGTATTTGATGGCTCTGGACCTGTACTCACTGGAGTTTAGAAGAGCAAGAGAGGATTTCCTCAGCAAAAACCTATAGAAACTTGAATGGACTAGACAGAGTGAACATGGAGAGAATATTTCCAATAGTGGGAAGGTCTAGGACCAGAGGGTATAGAAGAACGTCCCTTTAGATAGATAGATAGATAGATAGATAGATACTTTATTCATCCCCATGGGGAAATTCAACTTTTTTTCCAATGTCCCATACACTTGTTGTAGCAAAACTAATAACATACAATACTTAACTCAGTAAAAAATATGATATGCATCTAAATCACTATCTCAAAAAGCATTAATAATAGCTTTTAAAAAGTTCTTAAGTCCTGGCGGTTGAATTGTAAAGCCTAATGGCATTGGGGAGTATTGACCTCTTCATCCTGTCTGAGGAGCATTGCATCGATAGTAACCTGTCGCTGAAACTGCTTCTCTGTCTCTGGATGGTGCTATGTAGAGGATGTTCAGAGTTTTCCATAATTGACCGTAGCCTACTCAGCGCCCTTCGCTCAGCTACCGATGTTAAACTCTCCAGTACTTTGCCCACAACAGAGCCCGCCTTCCTTACCAGCTTATTAAGACATGAGGCGTCCCTCTTCTTAATGCTTCCTCCCCAACACGCCACCACAAAGAAGAGGGCGCTCTCCACAACTGACCTATAGAACATCTTCAGCATCTCACTACAGACATTGAATGACGCCAACCTTCTAAGGAAGTACAGTCGACTCTGTGCCTTCCTGCACAAGGCATCTGTGTTGGCAGTCCAGTCTAGCTTCTCGTCTAACTGTACTCCCAGATACTTGTAGGTCTTAACCTGCTCCACACATTCTCTATTAATGATCACTGGCTCCATATGAGGCCTAGATCTCCTAAAGTCCACCACCACCTCCTTGGTCTTGGTGATATTGAGACGCAGGTAGTTTGAGTTGCACCATATCACAAAGTCCTGTATCAGTTTCCTATACTCCTCCTCCTGTCCATTCCTGACACACCCCACTATGGCCGTGTCATCAGCGAACTTCTGCACATGGCAGGACTCCGAGTTATATTGGAAGTCCGATGTGTACAGGGTGAACAGGACCGGAGAGAGCACGGTCCCCTGCGGTGCTCCTGTGAACAGAGATGAAGAGGAATTCCTTTAGCCAGAGGATGGTGAAACTGTGGAATGTATTGCCACAGACTGCTGAGGAGGCCAAGTCATTGGGTATTTATAATGTGGAGGTTGGAAGGTTCTCGATTAGGAAGAGCATTAAAAGTTACAGGGCAAAGGCAGGAGAAAGGGGGTGAGACGAATAATAAATGAACAAATGGCAAAGCAGACTCGATGGGACAAATGGCTTCCTATGTCACATGGTCTTATGAATGGTTGCTTACTTGCAGAGAAGGATGTAGATAGCCATAAAAGCAACCAAAGGCAGCTCAGGTCTGACAATGGCATGTACTTTATCTTGTACCATCTGGGCACAGGTGCCAGCTGGCAGACTGGTCACAGCAAAAGTTCAGATGGATTAGAGGTGATGGGTGCAGAAGGGCTGTTATCCTAAGTGAAGAGTGGACAAGGGCACTGCTACTTCCTCAAGGTGGGATATCAGCTGTCCAATCCAATCTGCTGGAGGGAGATTTGTAAAGTGCTGAAATGTCCATATACAGCCCCTTCAAACATGGAACACAGAGCAAGAACAGCTACAGATGAACCTTCATTGCAGGAAAATGGATGTGGATGGCAGGGTTCAGAAATTCCACTGCCACACACATACTGAGAACGTGTCAGTGCACCGTAGGAAGCTGAGACCTCAGCATCAGTTGCTGGACTATGGATGGGTCTTTGAGAGATGAAGCAGAGCTGTATGAAAGCATGGTCTCCAAGCTCAAAGTAAGTCCAACCATGTTGGACTTCCTCATCTTATGTAGGGCCTCCTGTGGGCCATAAAATGTTGCAAGCACTTCTAAGTGCATGCTCATAATCCATAGGCCATCCAGCTGTAGTTCACATCTGAGTCTTGTGAGTGACCTTGCTCCTCAGTAACTCTTCTTTTCTCCTGCCCTTTCCTCTTGTCCTAGCTACAGCCACCCTTGGCTGGTAACCTGCTTCAAAGAACTTCTGATGTGCTAGGTTTTGACTTGTTGGATGGGGTGTCACTGGATCTTCTGTAAGCTACAGTTCCTCAGGTGGGGTCCAAATGGTGG
Source organism: Hemitrygon akajei (assembly GCF_048418815.1). NCBI lineage: Eukaryota > Metazoa > Chordata > Chondrichthyes > Myliobatiformes > Dasyatidae > Hemitrygon > Hemitrygon akajei. The sequence goes on from NC_133149.1 coordinate 18,660,916, forward strand.
TAAGCTCCTGGAGGTACAAAACCAACACTGGAAAAAGTCAAGACCATAGGGAGGGGAATGAATTGGGTCAGACATCTGAATCTTGTAATTTGAAAGAGAATATGTGATGAGGGGAAAGGGGGTTGTGAGAAGAGGGATTAATCTTGAGCATGCTATCATCACTAGTGATCTGCTGGTCACCACAAGGCTAATAACCGCTTTTCAGTGCAACAGAGTCTGCATGCCAGCTAAGACCCGCTGGTAGTCTGCAGTGATGTTCCAGATTCTGAAGAAATGTTCGTGGCTCTGTTGCAGTGAAACAACGTGATATGCAGGACATGGTTAAAGAGCTGGAGGTGTACATTTTGTGTAAAATGTGTGGAAATATGCTGATGCACAGGAATATTGGATAGGAGTATTTGTTGTTAGGTGAATGCGTTGCATGAAAGCATGGAGCAGTGCATGAGTGCAGTTTTGCAGTAGTGACCTTTGCTAGTGCTTACACTGACCACTGCTAGTCTGAGGTCATTAAAGTTCTTTCTGCACCAGGACCAGCTCCTAGCACAGGATTCTGGGTATTGATATACCTGGCTGTACCCTCTTGGTGACTTTCCATTTTCCCCCGGAAGTGCTGGACAGCCGGGTGTCCAACATTCCTATCAAAATCACAAGGCCAGTGTGGATGAAGCCAGTATGCCATCCCTATGTCCGTGCAACTGTTCTCAACAAGCTAAACAATGACTTCAGGATGGCCACTCAAAGCAATGGGTCCTCATGGAGAGGTCCAGGGTGAGTAGGGGTCATTTAAATGAAACTGACAGAGAGGTGGCAACCAGGATGCAGCAGCAGAAAAGGGGGAAAAGGTGCTCAAAATGCAGATGTTAATAAGTACAGGACCAGGATATAGTAGAATTTTGGATCAAAGACAAGTTTAGAATGAATGTTCGTACACTCAGAAAGTGTGGCGAATAAGGTTAGTGAGCTCCAGGTACAAGTAGGTGTGTGGGACTATAATACTGCGGTTATAACTGAAACACTGCTCAAGGGCAGGATCAGGCACTTACCATTCCTGGATAAAAGGTGCAGAGAAAAGATATGTCAAGAAGAAAGGAGGCAGCGTAGAAATACTGATTAAGGAGGATATTATAATACTGGAAAGATCAGACGTCATTGAGGGCTCGAGGACAAAATCCATTTAGTTGGAGATAAGAAGCAAAAGGGATATTCCGTACAGAGATAGGGAACAGAATTAGAAGAGCAAATCTGCAAAGGGAGTACAGAAATGTTCAAGGGCCGGAGTATGTTCAAACTGGGGATATAATTCATCTCAGTAAGGCTGGAATTATATCAGAGTAAAGGCCAAAGGAGAAAAATCTCTGAGCTGTGTTTCAAAGAATTTTCTTGTTCAGCCTCAGCACAACTAGGAAGTCACTAGTGTTGGGGAATGGGCTGGGCCAAGCGTACCAGGTTTCAGTGGAGGAAGCCATGGAGCAGTGATGGTGTAGATTTCAGGTTGCTCCTTATTTTCTCCATTACTAAAGGAGAGAGGAGAGGACACATTTCAAAGTGTGAAGGATAAAATGGAGCCAAAGATTGGCAGGTAAAAGTTATAATGAAATCTGATTGATCTTTTCACAGGAACCATTTCAGTTACAGGCTTGGAACATTCTTGTAAGAGACAAAGGTAGGAGATCTGAAACCAGGACTCCTTGCATGATACAGAGAAATGATGAAAGGTTAAAGGACATTTAAGACACTTTTCTGGTGAATAATTTAAGATGTATCTAGTAAGCTGAAAATAAAAATAAAATAAACGGGGCAAAGAGAAAGCATGAGAAGACTACAAAATAACAGGAGACTTCTATAGGCATATATTGTAACCAACGAACAAAAGCAAGAGAAGGGAAGATGAAGGCAGTGCAGTAGATGTCACCTTTTTGGATTTTAAGTTGCTGTTTGACAATGTCCAATGTTTGTCATGTATCTTAACAACCAATGGTATACTGGGGGCAGCCCACTAGTATTGCCACACATTCTGGTGCCAACATAACATGCCCAGAATGCTCAGCAGAACAACACAGAACACAACAAGCAACAAAAACAACAACACCCAAGCAAGCCCTGTTCCTTCCTCCCTCCCAACACACATACGCACTGTTCTTAACCCCAGGACAGACCGTCTTGTTCAGCCTCCAGCGGATTTGGACTCGGGCTCGCAGACATTGGGCTTTGACTCAAATCTCTTACAATGAAAGGATCAGTGACGATGCGGACAAGAATATAACTTAATGAGAGAAAACAGTTTTTCCCACACTGGAAGATGGCATGATGCTCTGCAGGGTCATCTGTGGGGCTTCTAAATTTTTGTTATACATTAACAAATGTTCAGGAATATGTTTCAACCAAAGCACATTTTCTTTTAAATATGGGTATTTAACAAGGCTCTACCTAACAGAACAGGGAGACAAGTAAAAGGTAAGTATGACATGATAAACTTTGGTGAAGTAATGAGGAAAGATGATTGACTAAATCACCCAAAGGCTATGGAGCTAGAGATGAATCTAAGTGTATGTGTATAAAAATATCTTGAATTAGCAGGGCATTTTGAGATATGATTGGGATTCTGGGCATGGAATTTAAAAGCAGGGAGATAGCATTGACTGTTTTTAAAACAATGCTAAATCACATTTTCATGGTGCGTCCAATTCTGGATATCTCACATTTGGAAGAATGTAGGGAAGTTAGAGTAGCTGTGGAACAGATAGGATGGTGCTTTGAGGAATAGACTTGATTGAGTGGCCTCCACTGTGCTGTATCAATTGCATTGTTTCTATGGTTACAGCTAACAATTCCCCCTCAATTAAGAGGTAGTAGTGTCACACATTTCAGTGCAGGTCAGTTTCACTGGTGCACAGGACTACTGAAATTACTTGAAATTACCTGTGCTAATGTGGTGGAGGTCGTCGTTTGCTGGGCTGAAAGTGGACTGAGCAGAAAGAACTTGAGCGTGAATGGAACTGGGGAAAACTGCCACGAGCCTCTTGCACAACATTAAATTAGCATATTTTTGCCAGCAGTTGAACACTTAGGCCCAAATCTCCAACCTGAACAGTGGCTTTTCTCTCTCTCTCTCCCTCTCTCTCTCTCCCTCCCTCCCTCCCTTCACTTAAATCCAGCAATCTATCACTTAGCACTCATCTATCACTCAGTTAGCAACAGGCATACCTCTGACCGAAATTGTTGACTCTTTATTCCTTATAAGGTTATAGATTGAAGTCCATCTCCAAAGAATTGAGCACAAAAGTCTAGCTTGATACATTGCTTACAAAGTTGCTATCTTTCAGATGTTGTTGAGGTTCTCTTTGCTGTCTTTGCAGAGTGGTGAGAATCTTTAGGTCCCTTTAAAGTAGAGCTGTCCCTGATGTCCTAGCCAGTGTGGATCCTCTAATTAACCTTTCTAAGAGCAGACAGTCTAGCTCTTGCCGCTTAGGGGTGGCACTGTGTGTGGATTGATGGCTGAATCTTCTACACTGAACCCCTACTTATTTTACAGGAATGTGAAAGATGTTATTGCAGGTGATATTCTTGAAACATCAAACCTGCAGAGCCCCAGAAATCAAAATACAAATGGAAAAGCTAGCATTTATGAATTTCACACGTGAATGATCAGGAAATTGATCCACTGGGGACGGGCCTTAGTCCTATTTATGTGTAATCAATCAGCTGCAAACATAACTGACCTTTAGAGGCAGCCCGTCAACAAAGAGAATTGAACTTTAGCCTCAGGAGAGATGTTGGAGATCCAAATAACACACAAAAAGTGCTGGAGGAACTCAGCGGGTCGGGCAGCACCTATGGAGAGGAATAAACCGTCAACTTTTTGGACCAAAAGCCCTCATCAGGACAGGAATTTTAGGCACCAGTTTTGTTGGCTTCAGGCTTGGTTGAGGTGAACAGGAATGCTGGAAAGGGACAGCTTTGCCTGGCTACAAATATGGGTAAGTAACTTTAAATAACGTTCTTTTTTATTAGGACAACACAGAACATAGAACAGTACAACACAGAAACAGGCCATTGAGCCCACAATGACTGTGCTGACCACGGTGCCAAATTAAATGATATCTGTGCTGCTGTATCCCTCATTCCCCTGCATATTCATCTGTCTGATAGCCACTATCAATCTGCTACCATCTCAACCACTGGCAGTCTATTTCAAGCACCAACCATCTTATTCACACATCTTATGCAAACATCTTAAAGGGAAACCAACAATAATTTGCTTGCTGAACTGTTGGTTCCCCTTTAAGATGCGTGTGCATCCCTTGCTCCCTCCATCTCGCCTTCAACTGCAGAGTTTTTCAGCCCTCCTTCACCCAACCCGGCCGCAAATCCATATCCCAGTCCATCTTCTTACTGCGTACACAGCCCAATGCCACTGCCTGACCTTTGAACTTGATGACTCTTTCTCCCCAAAACTCAAGGACCCTATTTCTCCCAGCCATGCCAGATCTACTCTGCTATCCCCAGGACCTCACTCAGGAGGATCCTGTCCCTTGACTCTACCTCGCTACTCCACGAGCTGGGGAATTCACGTGACATGCATGAGAAGCACTTGCATGCTGTTGTGTGCGGCTTTGCATGCATTGTGCACAACAGTAGACGAGACCTGAGATTATTGCTGAAGGAGGCTTGCACACAAAATGTGCTCTGGAACCTTACACATTTGAGGGACAGAGCATTCTCTCAGCCATGACATTTGAAGCACATCAATATGATTGCCTGCAGCTCTATTATTGACAGGTGTCTCATTAATAAACGTTCATGTCTACTGCTTTTATTAGCAAGGGAAACAAAATCACAACTAAGTGTGAAAGAAACACTGCAGTTCTTCAGATAACAAGAACAAGGCTTCATCTATTTCACAGGCAAATGATATCCAATAAGTGAATTACAGATTGCAATGAATCAAGAGGAAATTTAACAATTATTAAAAATTTTCTTTTAATAGTCAGAGATAAGAGCCAGCAGTAACAGAGATAACCCCTGTGACATTGAACTGTCTCATTCCATTTTCCAAGAACAGTGAAAGAATTTTGATGAGGCTGACATCCACTTCCTGTAGGAGGACGGATTAGAACACTTGTCTATTGTTTTGAACAAATCTGAAAGAGAGACTGTTTGTGCAGCTGAGTCCCTGGGCTCCCATTATGACTGCACAAAGTTAACTCCTGCCTTTTAGGCAAAGGACCACTTTAGCAGAGTGAAACAAGATTACAGCAGTTTTCTGTTCCCTTCCTCTCCAACGAATGTTCCTTTTTTTTTACCTCGATCTATCGGAGCACCTTCACCTTTCTGCTGATACCTCACCGCATGGCGGTTCTTAGCGGTTGCAAGTTGAGAGTGAGGTTCACCGAGCGTTGGCGGCTTGCTGCAGAGCATCCTGTGGATTGTACACACTGCACTGCTGGTAGGAAGAGTGTATATTTAAAGCATTGGTTGGTGCTGACTGGAAGCGCTGTTCAGGGTATTGCAGCAATCACTCATCCAGACAAGGGAGGGAAAAAAATCCATCATGCTCTTGACTTATTCCTCACGGGTGATTGACACCTGCTGCAGTTGTAATACTTCTTATGTGACAGTTGAGTTCAGTTAGTGGTGAGGCTGTTGGAGATGGTTTGTAACTGCGGCATGTACTTACCGCTTATTAGCCCAAGTTTTGATCCGGTCCACATCTTGCTGGGTTGAGGCAATTGTCTTAGTAGTTGTAAATGCAGCTTACTATTTGATAGTCGCATCTGCGCTTTGTCTTCAGAGGAATTTGTGGTCCTTATCTAATCTAGGCTAAACATCAGCCAAGACCTTGAATGATGTAGTTGACTCTTAACTGTCCTCTGTACCCTCTGAAAAACTGGCGTCCAGTAGGTGTTGATGGACAGTATGTTTTGGCCTAAACAAATACATTTTAAAAGCTCATCAGCAAATAGTTCAACAGCAAACTTTTCAAAGGTGCCACTTGTGATGAAGGAACTGAAGGCCTATGTGCCTCAGATAACAAACCATGGAACCATGCAGCATTGTTCTGGGACTTAAATACCCATTGATGAAGCAATTGAAAGTAGTTCAGCCTTAGTCATTAACTTAAGGAACTCCGACTGCAGTCTCCTGGTTTAGAGGATTGGCATCCTATGATCACTCCCATTACTCCAGTCAATGAAGAACATTCTCCCTCAACCACATTGACTTCACATGTGCTGAGATTTATTGGTCAGTTAATGTTAAATGCTGCTATGATGTCATATGCAGACACTCTCAACTCTGAAATCCAGCCCTCGTTTTTCTGTTCACACCAATGTATTATGAGTTCTGAAGTGTGGAAACCATGCTGAGCATCAATGTCTGTATAAGTAAGTTCAAGTTTATTGTCATTCAACCGTACATATGTAAACTGCCAAAGAAAACAACGTTCCTCCAGCCCAAGGTGCACAACACAGTTCATATAAAACACATAAAGTAATATTCTCACAAAGAAATTAATAATTAATAAAATATATTCCAGAAGTTTAGCAAATGGTGCATTTACAACACAAGTGAAAAAGTAAACAGTATAACTGTACTGATGCTTCATACTTGATGAGACCTTTGTGGTGGCAGGGAGATCGGTAGTCTCATAGCCTGGGCGAAGAAGCTGTTTCCCATCCTAACAGCTCTTGTCCTAATGCTACCGCACCTCCTGCCTGATTTTAGGGGAAAGAGATTGTGAGATGGATGGGAGGAATCCTTGACAATGCTAAAGGCCCTCTGTAAGCAGCACTCTTGATAGATATTTTGGATGGGTGGAAGAAAGTCCCAATGATCCTCTCAGCAGTCCTCACAGTTCTTTGTAGGGTCTTGCAATCAGATGTCTTGCAATTCCCACACCAGACAGGGATGCAGCTGGTCAGGGCATTCTCAATTGTGTTTCTATGGTTAGAATGGGGATTCTGGGGAGCCTCACTCGCCCCAGTCTTCTCAGGAAGTGATGATGCTGCTGTGCTTTTTTGACTAAAGAGGTGGTGTTAGGGACCAGGTGAAATCATCTGCGCTGAGTACTAAGGTGCACTCCCAGAAGCTATAAATACCTCTTGATAGCACTGCTAATTCTCCTTCCATTTCTTCGCTCTTCATTGAGAGTGGAGTTGGAGAGACCTGTTTCAGCATTCAATCAGCTCAATTTGTACCTTAAAAATCTATCACTTGTTCTATATCTCTAGTTACCATTACCTGACCAAAATCAATTCTGCTTTGACAGGTACCCAACAATTCTTTGAATGAAATTATTCGACATTTTTCTATCATTACTGTGAATTAGCACTCTTATGGATCATGAAATTCTGGTAACATTTTAAGGAAACTGAAGGCTGCTGGTTTGGGATGGTTTCTACTTAAACTGAAATGGAAACTGTATCCAAATGAAGAAGATAAGCAGATCTCCAAGGAGGCCTTGAAACTAAAAAGAGTTTTTTTGGGAAGGTTCATGAGAAGAGAAGGTTATAAATTTGTGAAAGGAAGTCACATTTTTACAGGGAAGTTTCCAATCTGAGTGGGGATAACCAGAGTGTTACACTACCTTTTACAATACTTATCCATTATTGAGAAAGGTCAGATCAAGGAAAGTTAGCAAAAAAGTTAAAATTAAAACTACTTTATCTGAGTATATAAACGATTTTTAAAATCTAAATAGATTAGATCAAACCCATTTGTCAAATCAAGATAAATAGGTTTGTTTGAATGGCCATTACTGTTGCTCTGTGACTAAGACTGAAAGTTAAAGATTCCCATTCCCATGTCTTTGATCTTTAGAAAGGGCAATAAAAAATAGAAGAAGGGATAAGTGGACAATCCTGGTGATAAAGGGTTGCAGTGAGAAATATTCTTAGTTGAAAGATCAAGAAATAAAATCAATGCAGGTGGAAATAAACAATAACGAGAAATATTGTTGTCAAATGTAGGATTCCTGCACTGTTGGAGGAACATAAACAAAGGTAACAAGAACTTGTTGCAAAGGTAAAATCAAATTGCAAGGGTGATTTGTCTTGACTTGGACCAGAAAATTAAATTAATAAAAGCAGTTTGGAGGACAAATTCATTAAATGTGTTTGGCACAGTTTCCTGGAGCAAAATGTGAGGAAACCAACTAGGGAACAAGCTTTCATATCTTGAGTCAGGCACTGAGGCAGGGGTAATTAGCAGCCTGACTGTAAGAAGATGTGATCATAATATGATAGTACTTCATGTTGACTTTGAGAATGATGTACTTAAATTGGGAACTAGACACATGAACTTAAATAAAACCAATTAACTGGGTATGAGTGGTCCGTTTTCTAAGGTAGATTGGAATCTTAATGGTTTATTGGTAGATGAAATGTTTTAGGAAATATGTAATAAGCATTAATGAATGTACATTCTCGTTTGGTGTGAGATTAAAAGAGAGGGATTACAGTTGAAAGAACAGTGGTATAAATGGAGAATGGGAGAGTTACAGAAATCAGCAAAGCATGACCGAAACAATTAATAATGAGGCAAAAGATAGTTTATGGGAGCCAATTAACAAATGTAAAGTATGTGTTTCTACAAGCAAAAATGGAAGGGATTACCAAAAGTGAAAATGGATTGCCTGGAGGCAGTGGCAGGAGAAATTGCAATTGGGAACAAGGAAACGGTTGAAGCATTAAAGAGATATTTTGTATTTGGCTGAATGTGAGAAAGCCAGGGGTCTAATGAAAGAGAGAAATATAAGGTTAATGATATTAAATAGAAATGAATAAGGCTTAAATCTTATGGCCTGCACTCCAGAGTTCTAACAAAAATGGTTTCAGATGTTGGATTTTCCAGATGTTTTAAGACCATAAGACCATAAAACAATAGGAGCAGAATTAGGCTATTCAGCCCATTGAATCTCCTCCACTATTCCATCATAGCTGGTTTATTATCCCTCTCAATGTCATTCTCCTGCCTTCTTCCATCCTTGTAAATTTGATGCCACTTACTAATCAAGACCTTTTTAACCTTCGTTTTAAATGTTCCCGATGATTTGGCCTCCACAACCATCTGCGGCAATGAATTCCATCAATTCACCACCCTCTCGCGAAATAAATTCTTCCTCATCTCTGTTCTAGAGGGCCGTCCTTGTATTCTGAGGATGTACCCACAGGTAGTGACTTCTATCAATAAACTTTGCCCATCAGCTTTGGACTGTTGCTTCTGCGTTTATGGCCAGTTATCCACAACACAGCGACAATTGCTCCAATCAATGGTTTTTTGATATGTTTCCTTTAAGAATGTAATGAAATGTGCAAGTTAATGAGCCTTTGAGGCAACAGTTTCAACATCTGCAGGATTAATCAATATACCCAGCTGGCGAAAAACAAGAAGCATCTAGCATCTAGCATTCCCAAGAACTCTTTCTTGGAAACAAATTTAGCTATAATTTTTATATTTACATTGTCAGCCATATATTTGACTAATATATACATTGATTCACCGTGTGTGATCAACCTCATTTAAAAGCAATATAATTACAGGTAGAAGAAAAACTTCCCTCAGTTGAAAAGTTGCCTTAAAGAATGGCTGCTGCTAATGTACTGATAATGAGCTACTTAACTTCACATAACGCAAGGAAACGAGAAACATTACAAAGTCTTCCCAAAGGCAACAAGTCCAAATGAGGCATCTTAGTCAAAGGGCAATGTGGAACTCATGCATCACTCCCAGTGCATGCTCAGAATGCTTCTCTGATGAAGGCGGGGCAAACTGTTGGGAAAGAAAACCAGCAGCTAACAAGCCAACAGAGGAAAACACTAAAACACTAGAGACTCTGCAGAGCAACACGCACAAAATACTGAAGGTCCTCAGCAGGTCAGGCAGCATCTATGGAAAGGAATGAACAGTCAAGATTTTGTGCAAAGGAACTTCATCAGGACTTGAAAGGAAGGAGACAGAAGACAGAATAAGGAGGTGGGGTAGGGGAAGGAGTACAAGCTAGCAGGTGATAGGTGAGACCAGGTGAGGGGGAAGGGGAGATGGAGTGAGAAGCTGGGAAGTGACAGGTGGAAAAGGTTAGGGGCTGAAGAAGAAGGAACCTGACTGGAAAGGAGAATAGACCATAGGAGAAAGGGAAGGAGGTGGGATACCAGAGGGAGGTGAAGGGCAGGTGAGGAGAAAACAAGAAGTGAGAAGGCAACCAGAATGGGGAATTATTCTCAACACCAATCCCCTTCCAAACTTTTTCACTGTCATGGTGAGGTCCAGCATAAACTCGAAGAGCAACACAGAATCTTAGAATCATACAGCAAAAAATTGAACACATAAACGGCCTTTTTGACCTACCTCACCTATGCTGACTATAATGTACATATAAATCTACAATGATCCATTTGCACTCATTAGGCCAGTGTATCTCTATGCCTTTCCTATGAAAAGCCTTTTAAATATTGTGAATGTATGTATTTCCATCATATCCTCTGGCAGATTATTCCAGATAACCACCCACCCTCTGTTCAAATAACTTAACTCTCATACCTCCTATAAGTTTCTCCCCCTCATGTTAATGCTACGCTCACTGTTTCTGGACTCCTCTGCTCTGGGAAAAAGACTCTAACTATATATTTTATGCAATGAGTTGATCTGCAGAGAGCGGTTTGCAATGAATTGCCACACTTCATCACCCTCTTCATAATTCTGTAAATCTCTTTGTTGATTGTTCATCAATGGAACTAGGTCAGGCAACTCACTACGCAACTCTTAATTAATCTAAGCTTGCACTTTATTGACTCTACACAAACAACAACGTAACTGTTGACCTCAGTCCAACAACCTAAAGCATGAATTCTACTGTTTGCTCGATCAGACCACTTCTCCAATTTATAATACCGAAATAGAATCTCCCATTTACCGGATGCTCGATCCTTCTTCTCCCAGTTCCTGACATGGGGATTCCTTCTTGCGATAGTTAGTCTCTAGAGTTCCCACCCCTTTGCATTTGAAGCCTCTCAATTTTAAACACTTCTTATCAGTTTGAATGTCACGCTTCAATCTTGTTGGGTCGAGGTCAGTTTCCCATTGGATGTAGACCAAGGGCTACACAACTTCGTGCCTTAGCTGACTTATTTTGTTCTATCTGATTCTGGTTCAAAGCAGTCAAACCAGGTCACTCAGACACTGGGCTGAGACAACAAGATTTCATCTGGCCTTTGTACACAATACACAGCTTATCTGAAACTGATCTCAGGTTTCGCAGATCTGTAGCAGAAACACAAAGTACACTGCAGATGCTGTGGTCAAATCAGCACGTACAACACGCTGGAGGAACTCAGCAGGTCAGGCAGCATCCGGGGAAACGAACAGTCAACGTTTTGGGCCGAGACCCTTCGTCAGGACTGAAGAGGGAGGGGGCAGTGGCCCTATAAAGAAGGTGGGGGGGAGGCTGGGAAGGACAAGGCTGGTAGATGCCAGGTGAAGAGGAAAGATCAAGGGGTGGGGGAGGGGAAGCAGGGAGGGGTAGGCAGGAAAGATGAAGAAGGAATGTAAGGGGAAAGCACTATGGGTAGTAGAAGAAGGCAGAATCATGACAGAGGTGATAGGCAGCTGGAAGAAGAGGCAGAGTGAAAGTGGGATGGGGGAAGGGAGAGGGAGGGAATTACCAGAAGTTGGAGAATTCGATGTTCATACCAAGGGGCTGGAGGCTACCCAGATGGTAGATGAGGTGTTGCTCCTCCAACCTGAGTTTGGCCTCATCATGGCAGTAGAGGAGGCCATGTATGGACATATCCAAATGGGAATGTGAAGGAGAGTAGAAGTGGGTGGCAACCGGGAGATCCTGTCTGTTGTGGCGGACGGAGCGGAGGTGCTCGACGAAGCGGTCCCCCAATCTGCGTCGGGTCTCGCCGATGTAGAGGAGGCCACACCGGGAGCACTGGATGCAATAGATGACCCCAACTGACTCACAAGTGAAGTGTTGCCTCACCTGGAAGGACTGTTTGGGGCCCTGAATGGTGGTAAGAGAGGAGGTGTAGCGACAGGTGTAGCACTTACGCTTGCAGGGATAAGTACCAGGTGAGAGATATCTGGGGAGGGAGTAACGGAAACTCCTTGTCTCAATATTCAATTGCTCTGATTAAGTTATCCCAGAGCAAGAATCAGTTCAACAAACAATTCACAAAATGGAGGTTACAGAACAGCTTCACAAAATGGCAGCCTCCATTTCTTCAAGCTTATGACAAGAACAAAAACAATTTAGTTTGTCTACTTCTATTGCCTTGACCTGTTTGAGTTCAATGTTTTCTTCCATATTTTAATTCCTTCCTGGCCAACACCTATATGCTCATTTCTTCACCTCCTATGTTCCAGTGAAAACAAGCCCAGCCAATCCGATCTCTCCCTGTGGTGCATATAGATTTGAGCAAGGCATTTTATAAGTTCCCTCATGGTCAGCTCATTCAGAAAGTCAGGAGGCATGGGATCCAAGGAAACGTAGCTGTGTCGATTCAGAATCGGCTTGCCCATTGAAGGCAGAGGGTGGTTGGGGATTGTATTCTGTCTGGACATTGGTGACCAGTGCTGTTCAGCAGGGACCCCTGCTCTCTGTGATTTTCAAAAATGACTTGAATGAGGAAGTAGAAGGGTGCAGATGACGCACAGGTTGGTGGTGTTTTGGATAGTGTGGAGGGTTTTCATAGGTTGCAATAGGGCATTGACAGGATGGAAAACTGGGTTGATAAGTGGCAGATGGAGTTCAACTTAGAAAAAATGTGAAGAGATTCACTTTGGAAGGTCAAAGTTGAAGACAGAACACAAGGTTAATGGCAGGATGCTTGGCAGTGTGGAGGAACAGAGGGATCTTCAGCCCGTCATTCATAGATCCCTCAAAGTTGCCACATAAGTTGATAGGACTGTTAAGAAGGTTTATGATGTGTTGGCCTTCATTAGTCAAGAGCTGTGAAATAATGCTGCATCTCTATAAAACCCTGGTTAGACCACTCATGGAATATTGTGTTCAGTTTTGGTCACCTCATTATAAGAAGGATATGGAAACTTTAGAGAGGGTGAAGAGGAGATTTACCAGGATGCTGCCTGGACTAGAGAGAATGGCTTGTGAGGATAGATTGAGAGAGCTAAAGTGTTTATCTTTGGAGTGAAGGAAAATGAGAGGCGTGCAAGATTGTAAGAAGCATAGATCAAGTGGATAGGCAGAGACTTTGTTCCCAGGGTGGAAATGGCTAATATGAGAGAGCATAATTTTAAGGTGATTGGAGGAGAGTATAGGGGAGATGTCAGAGGTAAGTTCTTTACACAGAGAGTGGTGCTAGATGCAGACACATTTGGGACATTTAAGAAACTCTTAGGCTACGTCCATACTACACCGGATAAATCCGTAACCAAAGCTTTTTCTCTTTGTTTTTACCCTCCGTCCACACTAAAACGGCACTTTCGTCCCCCGAAACCAGAGATTTTCAGAAACGCTCTCCAGAGTGTGTAATTTTGAAAACGCCACTTGGGCGGAGCAGTGTGGACGGGGTAACCGGAGAAATCTGAAAACGCTGTCATGAAGTGCTGGAACAGATGGTGACGGCAGCGCGCCATTTCATTGTTTTCTTGAACGCAACCTAACAATTTTAGAACAGACGGCAACGAGACTGAAGCCAGAAGAGTTAGAAATGTACTCACCAAATACTTTGACCCATAACTTACTGAATAAATAAGTATACTCACTTTGCCCTGTTTTCTGTCCTTGCTCGTATGAAGGTGGTTTACCTATTTATGCAAGTACTTCTCTGACAATAGATGTGTAACAACCTAATGTAACATTGTATGGAAATACAAGATAACACTGATGCAGACATGTTTTATACATTTAACAAGGGGCTTTATTAATGCAACAGAGTTCGTCAGTTTTTCAATGTTTGTCATTAGCTGGGTCATACTGTCCGCGAACTCCCTGTCGGTTGCCTCCATACGCTCCAGTATTAGTTTATTTTTTACTTTTAAGTCCTCCTGCGCGAGAGCCAACAGCTGTCCGTTGATTAAGTTTTTCTAGTCTGTAACTGAACAAACACGCACCATCTTTCACAGCGAGGTTCGACACCAAACATGTCGCTTGTTTTTGGTAGATGTGTCCTATGCATATGCAGTAGGAGGAGATTCGCCAAAATATCTGTTTCAATGTGCACAGGGATATTTTCAAAAACACTTAATGTGGACGCCTATCATTTTTACGTGAAACCAGCGTTTTCAAAATTATCCGGTCTTAGACAGGCACACGGATGATATAACAATGGAGGGCTATGTAGAAGGAAAGGGTTAGATTGATCTTAGAGTAGGTTAAGCAGTCAGCTCAACATCGTGACTTGGATTGCCCCTCCACTCCAGCTGGGCAATATCTGGTGAATTATGCATCATTTTGTGCCACAATGAGGTCACCCACAGGGTAGAAGAGCAACACCTTATATTATGTCTGGGTAGCCTCCAACCTGATAGCATGAATATTGATTTTTCCTTCTGGTAAACAATTTTGCGTTCCCACCCCCACCCCCTTCTTCTATTCCCCACTCTGGCCTCTTACCTCTTCTCACCTGCCTATCACCTCCCCCCAGGTCCCCTCCTCCTTCCCTTTTCCTATGATCCGCTCTTCTCTCCTATCAGATTCTTTCCTCTTCAGCCCTTTAGCTTTCCCACCCACCTTTTAGCTATCCTCCTTCCTTTTCCCCCACCATTTGATGTTGGCATCAAATTCCTTTTCTGTCCTGAAGAGGGGTCTCAGTCCAAAACGTTGACTGTTTATTCATTTCCATAAATGCTGCCTGATCTCCCGCATTTTGTGTGTGTTGCTATGCATGTTCTCTACTGCAGTTTGCCCATAAATGTACTTAATGCTTTATATTCTGTCTAATCAATGTTTTGTACAGCTGCAGCATGAATTCTGTACTCTGATATTCAACACTTGGCCTATGAATATAGGCACACCAACATGGAGACACAAAAGATTCTGGAGATACTGAAAACTTGAGCAACACACCCAAAACTCTGGAGGGATTCAGCAGGTCAGCATTTTGTATGTGAGGCACACCAAATGCTTTTTTCACACTTCCCACCTGTTACGCCATTTTCAGGGAGCTGTGGACTTGCACCCAAGGTCTCCTTGTTTATCAATGCATGGTTTTGATTGGACAATTTGTTTCCCTTTACAGATGCTGCTCAACCTGTTGAGCTCCTCCAGCAGATTGTTTATTGCACCAAATTCCATCATTTGCTGTCTCCTTTGTCTCGCTGGAGGGATGGATAATGGAAACACCCACTTCCTTTGGCTTTGTGTTTTGGACTCCTGACACTCTTTGGGGGGGGGGGAGGAAGTGTGGTTTCGGCAGAAGAGGTTCTGCCTGGTTTAGTTCTGAGTACAAGACAGTGTCCTCTTGTGTACTGCCTTTAATGGACAATCTTTGCCTGAAAGACAAGATTATATCCTTATCTGATGAGCAACAACAAAACTCTTGCTTCAGGTCAGGGTGAAGTGGGTGGTGCATGATATGTGAAGATGTTGTTTGTTTACTGGTGCCATCGGGATGGAGGTACAGGAGCCTCAGGACTCACACCGCCAGGTTCAGGAACAGTTATTATCCTTCAACCATCAGGCTCTTAACCAGAGTGGACAACTTCATTCAACTTCACTTGCTCCACCACCTATGGACTCAATTTCAAGGACTCTTCATCTCATGTTCTCGTTATTTGTTTTATTTATTTATTTATTTATTTATTTATTTGTATTTGCACAGTTTGTGATTTTTTACACACTAGTTGAATGCGCAAGTTAGAATGCTCTTCCATTGGTTCTATGATGGATTTATTGAGCATGCCTGGAAGAAAATGACTTTTAGGGTTGTATATGGTGACATATACATGCTTTGAGAATAAATTTACTTTCAACTTTAAACTGTTGCGATCACACTCAGGCATTGCAGATTCAATCTTACAAAAAGGGTCAGATTCCATGGTGCTTTGGTGATGTGGGTGAGGCAAGTACTTAATGTCACAATAGAGCCCAAAACAGCCTAGTTCTAGACTTACTTGGAAGTTCCATTAATTCACATACGAGGGGTGATTGATAAATTCGTGGCTTAAGGTAGGAGTCAATTTTAGAAAACCTAGCACATTTATTTTTCAACATAGTCCCCTCCTACATTTACACACTTAGTCCAGCGGTCGTGGAGCATACGGATCTTGGACCTCCAGAGAGTGTCCACAGCAGGGGTGATTGTTAAGTTTGTGGCCTAAGGTAGAAGGAGATGAGTTATACAGCTCTCGTTACATACACTTGCAGTTCAACTCTTTGAGTGATTATGCAGAAAGTTTGAAGCTAATAACTCATCAAGGGGTGATTCATAAGTTCATGGCCTAAGGTAGAAGGATATGAGTTATTAACTTCAAACTTTCTGCATAATTGCTCAAAGAGTTGAACTGCATGTGAATGTAACGAGAGCTGTATAACTCATCTCCTTCTACCATAGGCCACGAACTTATCAATCACCCATCTGTGGACACTTTCTGGAGGTCCAGGATCCGTATGCTCCACGACCGCTGGACTAAGTGTGTAAATGTAGGAGGGGACTATGTTGAAAAATAAATGTGGTAGGTTTCCTAAAATTGACTCCTTCTACCTTAGGCCACAAACTTATCAATCACCCCTCGTAGAAACAGAATTATCCTGAATGCAGCATTTTGTGATTTGTGCCATTCCTAGGCCAGGTTATGTGTGGACAAAGGGCACAGAAGTGCATCCTAGCACGCACTAGCATGGCCACTTGGCATATCCAAGCACCACCAAGTGTTAAATCACTGACTGATTCATCCTGGTTCTGATTTCTCTTATAGATAGCTTTCTCCACGAACTTGAACCAGATAGTGCACATAACCATTCAAATGCATGACTGAATTTCTAGGCCATTGAACTCACAGAGGTCGAAGACAGGTGTTATGTTTTACACAATGGACAGAGGAGCTGTTACTGGAGACTCAGTGAAAGGCTGCAGTGTATCTTGTGAAATTACAGAATGCAGTGATTATGGGATGCATACCACTCATCTTCACCAAGTGTGCTTTTATCAGATATTAGGTAAGTGGTAATTAGCTGTAATTATTCATTTTAAATTAAAATGCACAAAGTTTTGATATCACCAGGAATTAGTTTCAATTTTAGTCCCATCCTTTCTGCATTGTGATGGTTCCATTAAATGCTTTAGCTGGCTGATCAAGAAAATACTTCGTATTGCTCGGTGTTTAAGTTCTGAGTGAGAGGAAGCTGTACTTTAGGAGCTAGCCTCAATTCCTAAAAGGTTGAGCAAGACGTCTGTGAAGTTTTGAAGTTCAGTATGTCTGAACTGTTTTACTTTGAAATTTAATGACAGTAGATATCATAAACACAGAGGCCTGTGATTCTCAGCAGTGCTGTATTTTACCTTGATAAAGCTATCTCTATTTCTAAGAGATCTCAGAAAAATATACTATTATTGAAAAAGGCAACGTGCAAAGCTGAGTAAGTTTTCTCCATTGTGGCTTGGGTGAGAATTATCTTTTTTTCACCACCACTGAGTTAGAATCCTAGAATGCCCCTGTAAATACACCATAGACACACTTTCAATACACAACTGAAGTGTTCGAAAAGGCAGCAATCATGAGAAGAACTGAGCAATGATTTCCAGTGATATGCAAATCACATGAAGGAATATCAGAAATGTCTCTGTCTGCAGCTCGAATCCTTGTCTCTCCTCATTTCTTCTTCAAGATTGCTCTAACTAAGATGATTCCTGAATCTGTCAGTGCCTTGTGCCATTAAGATGGGAAAACAACCATCGCTGCTCAAAATAAATCATTCTCTGCGATGACTGGGAAGGTTCCTGAAAGACAATCTTCATTTCCAGATACATACATTTTTTTTTGGCATTGACTCTGTTTAGACAAAGCTTTAATGCAATGAGAGACAAGACGTGTCAGTGCCAATTAAACCATTATTTTGGCTTGAAATCAATTGATGTCTTATGGATCTGCTATTATTGGCTTCTTGTGAAATCACGCCGGGATATCCATATTCAGCTATTTGGTGACCAGTCATCCACGCATTTGTTACTATTTTACTCAGCCTTCCCAGCAAAAATAAAGCTGTTTTTAAATTCAGGAGGTGATTGTAGCTGTTCATCTAGTTGTAAAGAACAGTTGGGGTTGAATACCTTGCTGCTGAAGTGAAGAAAACCTGAATTATAAATGCTAGCAAAATGAAGAGCATCCCAAAGCACACTTTAATGAAGTATCTTGGAATCATAGTGACTGTTGCAATGTAATTCATATTTATCAAAGATCTACAAATGACAAAAAAAATGATTTAATCAGTTTTTAAGCAAAGAGTATTAGTCCAGTCACTAAGGAGACACCCTAGCTCTTCGGGTAGCATTAGGAAACTAGAAGGGCAGGGCGTGCCCTGGTTTAAAACATCCCCCACTGACAGGGGGGGCCTACCACAGCAGCAAGCCAAATGCCAGATTAATTTTTTCAGGAGGTGAGGCCTCCGCAATGCTGGGAGGGTTCTCTGTGGATTAGGACTGCAGAATGAATGGGAGCTGAGTTCATCTGAGTGAAGGTACTGGAGTAAGTGTAGAAGGAAGGAGGAAGGATTGTGCTAATTAACTCTTCCCTTTAGCAGTCAAAAGATGATTGGTCTGAGTTAGGATGTTAAAAGTCCATTTCTCAAAAAGTTAGACAGTCAATTTCAAGGCATTACTTTTCCTAAAATGTTCTGAATTTACTTTCCATTTAACAAGATGGTACAGCTTTTGCATTTTTGTGTAACTCAGCATCTATCGTCATGGAAATAACCACACACCAGCTTGCAGTGTATGCCTGAGTCAACACACATGAAGTGTTGGAGGAACTTAGCGGGTCAGACAGCATCTAGGTAGAGAAGTGGGCAGTTGATATTTCAGATCTTGCTGCTTGATTTGGATAGAAAGAAAGCGGGGAGATAGCCAGTATAAAAAGGTGGCAGGAAGGGGCGGGGCAAGAGGAAGTAGGTGATAGATGAATCCAGGTGAGGGGAGAGTGATAGGCAGATGGAGGAAGGGAGGATAGAGATAATTCCAGAAGCTGAATAGTGACAAGTGGGGCTGAGGATATGGAATTTGATTAGAGTGGAGTGTGTCTTTATGCTTATGTGTGTATGTCTGTGTGTGTGTGTGGGTGTATATGGAGTGTATAAGTGTAGCCTTCAATGAACCTGTGTTATCTCTTCAAACCAACATCTGATTGTTGCATCTAGAAATGCTTGAAAGAGACTGACTGACATTAATAGCAATCCACGATTGCATTGTTATAGGAGGGGGAAAGGGTGAACACTTGATGTATCTCACAAACACGAGGAAATCTACAGATGCTGGAAATTCAAGCAACACACACAAAATGCTGGTGGAACACAGCAGGTCAGGCAGCATCTATAGGAAGAAGCACAGTCGACGTTTCGGGCTGAGACCCTTCGTCAGGTCTAACTGAAAGAAGAGATAGTAAGAGAAACTGAAAGAAGAGATAGTAAGAGAAACGTTCTCTTCTTTCAGTTAATCCTGACGAATAGATGCTGCCTGGCCTGCTGCGTTCCACTTGATTTATCTCTCCTGTTTTACTGTCCCCTCTTGTGAGGCCAGCACATGCTCAGTCAAATCGCAAAGGGCTCTCAATTATCTGATTCGTCATCCAAGAAAGAATTCTTTACAAACCAAGCCAGTTGGTAACTCTTTGATAGAGTACTATCTGTCCAAGTTGCTCTGGCAGTAATTCAAGCATTTCTATTAAATTGGAAATACTGCTGCACTCTGGGTTCTGTGACTTTATTTATTAAAACCCATTTTGTACTCTAAAAAAGTTTCAAGCTTTAAGTAAATTGTATAGATTTTAATTTTAACGATCCTTTAAGTGTTTCAATAACATTCGTAATTGACTGTACTTTCAAACCAGCCTATTGTCTATCTCAGCGCCTGCAATGCCCAGAAGACATCAGCAAACAGTGATCAGGACCAAGGATCCTGATGGATTTTTGACACCAGACATTTTGCTTCCATGATGGGCCGAAATCAATAAACTCAGTCCTGTCTGGAAATGGAACTAGAATCCAGAGACCATGCTCTGAGATGTCTTACTTCTCTAGATCTGTGCATCATTTTGCACAATTATGATGATAGCTCAGAAAATAAACCACTTCCTACTTCTTAGAAAATATCTCTCAGCTAAGGCAAATATTGATCACACAAACCCCCTCCATTGACTTACTGCTACCTCAGGAAAGCAGCCAACATAATCAAAATCCCCTCATTCTCTTCTCTTCCCTTTTTCATTGGGCAGAAGATACTAAAACCTGAGAGCACAAACCACCAGATACAAGGACAGCTTCTACCCTGATGCTACCAGAATCTTGAACAGATTGTTGATTAATATGATTCTCAGTTGTGAACTACCTACAGCTGGAAAAATACCACCAATAATCTCTCTGCACAATCCTCCAAATTCACTGGAAAGATAGCAAATCAACACCAGTATCCAACCCAAGGCAACACTAAGGGCCTAGTTACTCTCAGCCCACAAGGTTGGGCAGGCTACATTGTTTGCGTGCCAGATTCAAAAGCACCCCGTTCAAAGTTCTGTTGTGCAAGGAAAATTACCGGAAGGAGATTCAAGGAGCTCGTGAGAGTGTTCTTAAAGAAATGCAACATGCCCTAAGAATGTCTGGCCTGTTCAAGCAGCACACAGAAGCCTCAGAGGCACATTGGAAGAAACACACTCCCTCATGGAATACCCACCCACCTGCCTGTGAGGCACATCTAGTTCCATCTGTGGAAGGGTCCACATTCCCATTTGGGATTCATTAGCCACCTCAGAACACAAACAAACAGAATAAAAGAAAGGCATCCTTGTTCCAAAGGCACTGCCAAAGTAGAAACCATTTGCAGGGAATAAGAGAGCTGAGCAAATACTCTAATAATTCAGAGGCTTTAACTGCAGTTTGGATTTCATTGTACGACTAACAGATGGTATGGGGATGGAGAGGGGATGACTGATGTTAAACACACCTATTTCTCAACTGCACCCACGATTTCCCAAATAATCAATGCTACCACAAAAGGGGCAGGTAGCATCTTCAATGAAAATAACATCTCCCTATTCAGCTTTTAAGTATCTCTGAGCTGTTTACAGAATGACATTCTGTCACAACAGGCTTCAGAGACTTGACAGTCTGCTCCTGATCCTGGATCTTTTTCAGGAGGTGGAATTTTGAGAGTACACTACTGTTCTAAAATCTCAGCACCACCAATTAGTTACAGAATTAAAATAATGAATTATTACTGAGAGTGGAAATGCTGATGGATAAGTGCTGCATTCATTTTATGAACATCAAGGTCCTAGGGACAGAAACTGCATAACTGACAGTTTATGTATAGTTGTCGAGACAGAGATGCTACTGTGATACTAAGGTTTATGCCAGTATCTGAGGGTGCTAAATGCCCATGAGAGTTTCAGGGGTCCCCTGCTGAACACCTGAGGAAAAGTGGACACTACTGAGTTTATATTGCCATTTCCTAGAGGATATTCGATTCCTCTGCTTTAATTATCAGGTAAGACTGAACAGCCACTATCAAATTGCATGATGTGGAAGGCATAGAAAGGGCGCAGAGGAGATTTACAAGGATGTTGCCTGGATTGGGGAGCATGCCTTATGAGAATAGATTGAGTGAACTCGGCCTTTTCTCCTTGGAGCAACGGAGGATGAGAGGTGACCTGATAGAGGTGTATAAGATGATGAGAGGCATTGATCGTGTGGATAGTCAGAGGCTTTTTCCCAGGGCTGAAATGGCTAGCACGAGAGGGCACAGTTTTAAGGTGCTTGGGAGTACGTACAGAGGAGATGTCAGGAGTAAATTTTTTACACAGAGTGTGGTGAGTGCGTGGAATGGGCTGCCGGTGACGGTGGTGGAGGTGGATAGGATAGGGTCTTTTAAGAGACTCCTGGATAGGCACATGGAGCTCAGAAAAATAGAGGACTATGGGTAACCCTAGGTAAATTCTCAGGTAAGGACATGTTCAGCACAGCTTTGTGGGCTGAAGGGCCTGTACTGTGCTGTAGGTTTTCTATGTTTCTATGAGTATAAAACCAACTCCATCAGTTATTGTGTTCTTAGCCAAGTATAATACACGCTAATTTTTTTTAGCCTAGCCTTTTAGGGGCAAAGCCAAATTCACCAGTTTTAACTCAAGCATCTTGAATGATTCAGTTATAGTTTGTAAAATTAGCCTTCATTCAAGCTCAGGTGAATCGGGGCTGTTTTCTTATTAAATAAGGCTATGCTATTCAATATTCTAAAGATAGCCTGGATCCTCACGGAGACCAGTCAGTCAACATTACGCTCTGAGCGGATGGAAAACAAAGCAAAAGTTAAACACAGAAAGAAAATAATTGAGATGGCAAACCATTTATCAGATCCTTATGTCCTTGCAGCATCTGCTTTATTATAAATTCTTTACATCGATTCACTGGATGTAGCATCACTGGCAAGGCCAGTATTTAGTGCCCTTTGATAATTTCGCTGATGGCGAGCTCTCTTTGTTAGTTGCTTTGCTTCAATGGATATAGGACCGCTGGAAAATGAGGCTGGAGAAATAATAATGGGGAACAAGGAGATGGCAGATGAACTAAATGAGTATCTTGCATCAGTCTTCACTGTGGAAGACACTAGCAATGTGCCAGATGTTGAAGGGTGTGAGGGAAGAGAAGTGAGTACAGTTACTATTACAAGGGAGAAGGTGCTCAAAAAGCTGAAAGACCTAAGAGTACATAAGTCACCCGGACCTGATGAACTGCCTCCAGGGGTTCTGAAAGAGGTAGTGGTAGAGATTGTGGAGGCATTGTGGAGGAATCTTTCAAAAATCATTGGACTCTGGCATGGTGCCAGAGGACTGGAACATTGCAAATGTCACTCCACTCTTCAAGAAAGGAGGAAGGCAGCAGAAAGGAAATTATAGACCAGTTAGCCTGACCTCAGTGGTTGGAAAAATGTTGGAGTCAATTGTCAAGCATGAGGTTAGGGAGTACTTGGTGACACAGGAGAAGACAGGACAAAGTCAATTTGAAACCTTGCCTGACGAACCTGCTAGAATTCTTTGAGGAGATTACAAATAGGATAGATAAAGGGATGCAGTGGATATTGTATGTTTGGACCTTCAGAAGGCCTTTGACAAGGTACCACACTTGAGGCTGCTTACGAAGTTAAGAGCCCATGTTATTACAGAAAAGTACTGGCATGGTTAGCACATTGGCTGATTGGTAGGAGGCAGTGAGTGGGAATAAAAGGATCCTTTACTGCTTGGCTGCCAGTGACTAGTGGTGTTCCATAGGGTTTGCTGCTGGGACCACTTCTTTTTCTGCTGTATATCAATGATTTAGCTGATAGAATAGATGGCTTTGTTACCAAGTTTGCGGATGATATGAAGATTAGTGGAGGGGCAGGTTGTGTTGAGGAAACAGGTAGGATGCAGAAGGATTTAGACAGATTAGGAGAACGGGCAAGGAAGTGGCAAATGAAATACAATGTTGGAAAATGCATGGTCATGCTCTTTGGTAGTAGAAATAAATGTGCATAAATTTCAAGAGGTCTAGAATACAAGAGCAAGGATATGATGCTGAAGCTTTGTAAGGCACTGGTGAGGCCTCATATTGAGTATTGGGAACAGTTTTGGGCTCCCCATCTAAGAAAAGATGTGCTGGCATTGAAAAGGGTTCAGAGAGAGTTCACAAGGATAATTCCAGAAATGAAAAGGTCATCATACAAGGAATGTTTGATAGCTCTGGGTCTGTACTCGCTAGAATTTAGAAGGATGAGGGGGAGGATCTCATTGAAACCTTTCTGCTTTCCTCAGGGATCGCTCCCTACGCGACTCCCTTGTCCATTCGTTCCCCCCCCCCATCCCCATCCCTTCCCACCGATCTCCCTCCTGGTACTTATCCTTGTAAGCGGAACAAGTGCTACACCTGCCCTTACACTTCCTCCCTCACCACCATTCAGGGCCCCAGACAGTCCTTCCAGGTGAGGCGACACTTCACCTGTGAGTCGGCTGGTGTGGTATACTGCGTCCGGTGCTCCCGGTGTGGCCTTTTATATATTGGTGAGACCCGACGCAGACTGGGAGACCATTTCGCTGAACACCTACGCTCGGTCTGCCAGAAAAAGCAGGATCTCCCAGTGGCCACACATTTTAATTCCATGTCCCATTCCCATTCTGATATGTCTATCCATGGCCTCCTCTACTGTCAAGATGAAACCACACTCAGGTTGGAGGAACAACACCTTATATACCGGCTGAGTAGCCTCCAACCTGAAGGCATGAACATTGACTTCTCTAACTTCTGTTAATGCCCCTCCTCCCCTTCTTACCCCATCCCTGATATATTTAGTTTTTTTTTCTCTCTGCCCATCTCTCTGTCTGTTCTTCATCTCCCTCTGGTGCTCCCCCCCACCCCCCCTTCTTTCTCCTGAGGCCTCCCGTCCCATGATCCTTTCCCTTCTCCAGCTCTGTATCACTTTCGCCAATCACCTTTCCAGCTCTCAGCTTCATCCCACCCCCTCCTGTCTTCTCCTATCATTTCGCATTTTCCCCTCCCCCCACTACTTTCAAATCTCTTACTATCTTTCCTTTCGGTTAGTTCTGACAAAGGGTCTCGGCCCGAAACGTCAACAGTGCTTCTCCCTATAGATGCTGCCTGGCCTGCTGTGTTCCACCAGCATTTTGTGTGTGTTGCTTGAATTTCCAGCATCTGCAGATTCCTCGTGTTTGTCATTGAAACCTTTTGAATGTTGAAAAGCCTAGACAGAGTAGATGTGGAAAGAATGTTTCCCATGGTGAGAGAGTCTAGGACATTAAGGCAGAGCCTCAGGATAAAGTGGTTTCCATTTAAACCAGAGATGAGGAGAAATTTCTTCAGCCAGAGCGTGGTGAATTTGTGGAATTTATTACCACAGGCAGCAGTGGAGGCCAGATCGTTGGGTGTATTTAAGGCAGTTCTTGATAGGTTCTTGATTGGACATGGCATCAAAGGTTACAGGAAGAAGGCTGGGGAGGGGGAAAAGAGATCAGCCATGACTGAATTGTAAAGCAGACTCGATGGGCCACATGGCCTAACTCTGCTCCTATGTCTTATGGTCTTATGTGGTGAAACGTTGAAGCTTAAAACATAGCTGCAGAGTAAGTTTATACAGTATGAGACCCCAGCTACTTATTTTATGCCACAGTAAATTTCAGCCTGCTGGATACAGTCCTGCCATCCCAGGGATCAGCCCAGTAAGCTTTTCTTGTACTCCTTCCATGGCAAGAAAACAGTTCTGCAGATTCTTACCCTACTATCTTTCTCACTGGAGCAGAGGAAGGATGGAAGGTTAAATGAACCATGGTTGACAAGAGATTTAGAACATTTAGTCAAGAGGAAGAAGGAAGCTTACCTAAGTTCAGGAAGCGAGGATCAGATGGGGCCGTAGAGAGTTACAAGACAGCTAGGAAGTGTTATGTATTGCGTGGAGCAAGAACGACATCGGAATAATGTGATTAGAGGCTCTCACTGAGTCATGTTAGTAACGGTGCACTCTGAGCAACCTGCAGTGCGGGAGTTACAAACTGGACCTGCCGAGATGAAAGTCTATGCCCCAAAGAGAGACCTCCAGGTGTAGGAGGTCCAATCAATCCACCAGGCAATTGGTAATCGGCTGCATGCACGCTCACCACATTCTCACAATCAATTCGATACGGCACATCCCTCCCCGCTGTAGATGGGAACCACAGAGGAAGGGAATAAGTGAGGTGAACTGAGAAACATGATCAAAAGTCTATCCCACTTGGAAGCAGACAACTGGCCGGTGCAACCTTGGGGACCTCCACAGGGGGACAGCTTCTCTCTCTGTGCTTTCTTGGTTACCTGATGTTGAGAGTAGTGGGCTGTGAATCTCCTCTTCCTTTGATGAAGCATTCATTGCACATGAGTTTCCCTACAGCGATGGCCTCTCTGTGGATGCTTGTGCGATCTCTGTGGAGACTAGGCTATTCAATGAGAGTCAGCATGACTTTGTGAGGGGCAGATTGTGCCACATGAGCCGGATTGAATTCTTTGAGTAAGTGACAAAACAAATTGATGAAGATAGAGCAGAAGCTATATGGATTTTACCAAAGCATTTGACAAGGTTCCCCACAGTAAGTTCATTCAGAATGTCAGGAGGCATGGGATTCAGGGAAGGTTGGCTGTGCGGATTCATAATTAACTTGCCATAGTACACCAGGGGTAGTTGTAGATGGAGTGTATTCTGCCTGGAGGTTGGTGACCAGTGTAGTTCCATAGAGATCTGTTCTGGGACTCCTGCTCTTTGTGATTTTTATAAATAACTTGGATTAGTAAGTGGAAGGATGGGTTAGTAAGTTTGTAGATGATAAATGATTGATTTTGTGGATAGTGCAGAAGATTGTCATTGGTTTCAATAGAACATTGATAGGATGCAGATCTGGGCTGAGAAGTGGCAGATAAAATTCAGTCTGGGGAAGTGAGAAGTGATATCCTTCAGAAGGTTGAACTTGAAGGTTAATACAGAGTTAATGGCAGAATTCTTTGTACCATGGAGGAACAGGGGGATCTTGAGGTTCATGTCAAGAGATACCTCAAAGTTGGCAGACAAGTTGATAGGGTGCTTAGGGTGGTATATGTTGTGTTGGCCTTCATTAGTTGAGGGATTGAGTTCAAGAACTGTGAGATAATATTGCAGCTCACTTGGAGTATTGTGTTTAGTTCTGGTCACCTCATTATAGGAAGGATGTGGAATCTTCAGAGAGAGAGTGCAGAGGAGATTTACCAAGATGTTGCCTGGATTAATGACCATGTCTTATGAGGAAAGGTTGAACAAGCTAGGGCTTTCTATTTGGAGCACAGGGAGATGAGAGGAGACTTGATAGAAATGTACCAGATAAGAGGCATAGGTAAAATGTTGGAAAGCCAAAGGCTTTTTTTCCCTCAGGGCTGAAATGGCTAACACATGAGGGTATAATTTTAAGATGATTGGTGGAAGGTATAAGAGTAATGTCACAGGTAGGGTTTTTAAAAAAATACTGAGAGTGGTAGGTATAAAGAATGTGCTGCCAGGTATGGTGGTAAAGGCAGATGCATTAGGGACATTTAAGAGACTCTTGGATAGGTATATGGATGATAGAAAATGGAAGGTTATGAGAGAGGGATGGAATTGATTGATCCTAATGTAGTTTAAAGGTTGGCACAAGATTTTTGGCTTAAGGGCTGTACTGTGCTGTAATGTTCTGTGCTCAATGTTCTGTGTTCTATCATGAGACCAAAATTGTACATAAGCCCCTCCTTGTAATACAGGCCAACTTGCAATTTTCCTTCCTAATTGCTTGCTTCACCTGAACACATGCTTTCAGAAAATGATATGCAAGGCCAGCCATTTCTTATTGCACCTCCCCTTTTTCCAATCTGTCAGCATCCAATATAAGCTGTCTTTCTGTTTACAAGTGGATGACATTGCATTTATCCATGTTAAACTGTATCTTCCATGCATTTTCCCATTCACTCAATGTCCCTCAATTCCACTAAAACCACTTTGCATCCACTTTGCAGCTCCTCTGTCCCATTCCACCACCTTTATCATATGAAATCTTGGGGATCTCAGTTTCTTTGTTCAAATTATTGGATCTACATTGTGAAAAATTGGGACCAAAGAACTGAACCCTGTGGCACCTCACTAGTCATTACTTGCCACCTGGAAAAAAAACACCTGGTTATTCCTAATGTCCATTTTCAGACTGTCAATTAAATCAATTCAGAATGTTTATTTATTTGTTTGTTTTATAAGATACAGCATGGTAATAGCTCCTTCTGACTCAACAAGCCTGCTCCACCCAATTGCGCACATGTGGTCAGTTAACCTTCTAACCCGTGCATCTTTGGAATGTGGGAGGAAACCAGAGCACCCAGAGGAAACCCACACAGTCACAAGAACAACACACAAACTCCTTCCAGACAAAGCTGGAAATGAACTCTGGTCACTGTAATAGCATTACGCTAACTACTATGCTACTGTGCAGCCCCAGCACGGTATATGACAATATTTTATCCACACACTTTTGTGGGATCTCATTAAAAGTCTTCAGAAAGTCAAAATACAAACCTTCAGTAGTTTTGTTATGCAAAGCCACCCTTTCATAAACCATTCTGGTTTTGTCCAATCCCATTCTTCCAATTTTTTGCTGTTATATAACTTTTTATAATATTATTACCATTTTACAATGACTGATATTGAGCTTAATGGTCTGTAATTCCCCCTTTTTTTTTTTACAGTTTTTTAGAATTAAATCAAGGCTATGTCCTGCTCACTACACCTTCCAAGCTATGGTAACTGATATAAAGTCTGAACAATTTTAGTAGGTGACCACCAATGCATCCATTACTTCCAAGGCCATATCCTGACTACTCAAGAATCTCTGGGATGTAGACTAAAAGGCTCTAGAGGTTTGCTGACCCCTGAATACATTAATTTCCCATAAAATTATTTCTTTACTAGTATTGATTTTCTTCAGTTTCTCTCTTCCTCTACATCAGGGGCACACAAACATATATGAAAGATTATTCTATGACTGTCTTTGTGAAGTCAGAATCTAAGTATATGTTTAATTGTTCCACTATTTATTTGCTATCAATTATAATCTCCTTCATTTCTGACTATAGGGGACACCTTGGGAGTAAAATGAAACAGGAAAATATACAGTAAATGGTCGGAGCATTAGCATACAGAGCAATCTTGGGGTGCAAGTCCATAGTTTCTGGAAAGTGCATAGACTGGAAAAAGAAGGCATATTGCATGCTTGCCTTCAGCAGCTTGGGCTTTGCTGTAAAAGTCATGACGTAAAGTTGCTGCTGTATAACACATTGGTTAGGCTACATTTTGAGTATTATGTGCAGTTCTGGTCACCTCATTACCAGAATAATGAGGAGATTTTGGAGGAGATTTGAAATGATATTGCCTGGATTAGAGAATAATTAGTTATATGGAGAGAAAAGACAAATTGTAGAATTCTCTGGTGTTCTTTTCTGCAAATGCCTGTAAGAAAATGAATCTCAAGATAGTATGTGATAACGTATCTGTCTTTGATAATAAACTTATTTTGAACTTTGCACTGGAGAGAAATAAGCAGGAAAACATAAAATCACGGATTCTGATAAATAAAGGTGGTGAGAATGAGAACCACTGAGGGAGAGGTGAATAGCAGATGGAAGCAGACTCAGATTGTGGAGAAAGTAGTGAAAATTCCATGGGTGAACTGTGTGTGAAGTAGGTGATGGAACCAGAAGAGGGAGGGGGATGAATATGAATGATGGGAGCAGAGGAGCTGTGAGAAAGGAACAAAAATAGATGTAGCTATATAGGACCCTGGTCAGACCCCACTTGGAGTACTGTGCTCAATTCTGGTCGCCTCACTACAGGAAGGACGTGGTAACCATAGAAAGGGTGCAGAGGAGATTTACAAGGATGTTGCCTGGATTGGGGAGCATGTCTTATGAGAATAGGTTGAGTGAACTCGGCCTTTTTTCCTTGGAGTGACGGAGGATGAGAGGTGACCTGATAGAAGTGTACAGGATGATGAGAGGTATTGATCATGTGGATAGTCAGAGGCTTTTTCCCAGGGCTGAAATGGCTAACACAAGAAGGTACAGTTTTAAGGTGCTTGGAAGTAGGTACAGAGGAGATGTCAGGGGTAAGTTTTTTACACAGGGAGTGGTGAATGTGTGGAATGGGCCGCTGGTGGTGGTGGTGGAGGCGATTACGATAGGGTCTTTTAAGAGACTACTGGATGGCTACATGGAGCTTTGTGGGCCAAAGGGCCTGTATTGTGCTGTAGGTTTTCTGTGTTTCTATGACTAGAGGAAGATTGGAAGGAGAGAGAAGAAGGAGAGGGAAAAAGGAGGGAGGGAAAACGGCAAGAAACCCCACTGAATGGAAGGGCTACGTAGAACTGGAAAACTCAATCAGCTGCAGACTACCGAAGTAGAATGTGAGGTGTTGACTCCTGATGTGACCTTCTCTACATCAGTGAAGACCAAGTTTGGACTGAGTGACAGTTTTGCAGCGCACCTGTACTTTGTCTGCAACGGTCACCCCAAGCTTCCTGTTATATGCCAGTTCAATTCCCTCTTCCCACTACCAGGGTGAAGCCCAATACAAACTAGAGGAACAACAGCTGCTATTCCACCCGGAGTGGGGTTGGTCTACAACCGAATGATATTAACATTGGATTTTCCAATTTTAAGTAACCCTTCTCTCCGTGGAATTTTCCCCCTTCCTGGGAGTGGAGTTGATAGGAGCGTGCGGAGAGTGAAATGGGCTGTATTTGTGTGTGATCACCAGAAATGGATGCTCACTCAATGGAATGAAGGAGCTGCTTTTGTGCTGTATTTCTCTATAAGCTGTCGAATGCAGTAAGATGATGACCGAACTTAATACAACTTCCAGAAACTGTTGTATTTGCCCAAAATATAGCATTGACCCCATTCTAACAGCAACTGAACCACTGAGACTTGATCTAGGATGTCCTGAAAACCTGATATAAAGCTCTCTAACAGCAGGCTCCTCTCCTAGTAAAAAGAACTCAGGAACTTTCATCCAGCACCCATTCAGTATAATGAACAGTCCTGTTGACTGAAGGAAGTTAGTTTGGTATTTCCACCCTTAAATTGGGAGTTTATTGATTATTCAAGATGGTGGCGTGTCCAGATGCAACGGCCATTCCGGCTCCAACTAATGGCGCAATTGTTCAGCAAGACACTGCTGAATATTAAGAACAAGTACTGCAAGTCTACTTCACTAGTGAGTTGTTGGTTAGCAGATGAGCTCTGCAGCGTGGGCTTATTGCGTACCTTGCCGTCGCCTGCTACTGCCAGCCAGGGAGACATCATTGGAAGTGGTACACAAGGAAGCAAAAGTGTGGAAAGGGCACTGGTATTCATGCAAGATAAAAGGCAAAACCCTTCAGGCCAGCTCTCCCATCGATTCTACTTTCAAATGTTGAATAGCTTGAAAATAAACTAGATTACCAGCGTCCAAGACTGAATTAGCGTGAGATGAGGGACTGCTGCATGCTCGTCCTGATGGAAACATGGCTCCAGGGTACCATTCGTGAAGCAGCCATCCAGCTAGAGGATTTCATCTCTCTTAGGGCTGACAGAATTCTCGCGATCTCTGGCAAGACTTGCAATGGTAGTCTATATATCTACATTAATAACACTGGTGTGTGAACTCTTTGGCAGTGACGGCCCACTGTTCGTCCATGGTATTGTCATTGTGGCTGTATGCATCCCCCCACTGTGCTAAGACAGGGAAGTGCTACATAAGATCTACAGCACCATCAGCGACACATCGCAATAGTTCCTTTATTGTTGCAGGCGACATCAACCATGCTAACTTTAAAATCTGCACTGCATTCTTAGCCCAAAAGTTCAAAGTTCAAAGTAAAATTGGAACTTTGCACCTCTCCTGAAGTCTACAATCAGTTCCTTGGTCTTAATGACATTGAGTGAGAGGATGTTGTTATTACACCACTCAGCCAAACTTTCTGTCTCCCTCCTGTATACTGATTCATCACCACCTTTGATACAGTGATGTCATTAGCAAATTTGTATATGGTGTTGGAGCTGTACTTAGCCTCACAGTAAAGAAAGTAGAGCAGGGGGCTAAGTACACAGCCTTGCGGTGCTCCTGTGCTGATGGAGATTGTGGAGATTGTGGAGATTGCCAATCTGAACTGATGGGGGTCTACAAGTGAGGAAATCCAGGATCCAATTGCATAAGGGGTTATTGAGACCCAGGTCTTGGAGTTTACTGATTAGTTTAGAGGGGATGATGGTGTTAAATGTCAAGCTGTAATCAATAAAGAGCATCCTGATGTATGCATTTTTGCTGTCTGGATGTTCCAGGGTTGTTTGAAGAGCCAATGAGATAGCATCTGATGTAGACCTGTTGCTTGGGTAGCCATATTGGAGTGTATCCAAGTCAGGAGTTAGTATACTTCAACACCAGCCTTTCAAAACACTTCATCACTTTGGGTGTAAGTGCCACTGGGCAATAGTCATTTAGACAGGTTACCATGCTCTTCTTGGGTACCAGTACAATTGAAGCCTGCTTGAAGCAGGTGGGTACCACACATTCATTGGGAGATATGGGGGTGAGCAACACCCTTTTCTGGGTGTCAAAGCAAGCATTGAAGGCATTCATCTGGAAGTGAAGCTGTGCTGTCCCTTATGTCGCAAGGTTTAGCTTTGTAGGAGGTTATGACATTCAATCCCTGCCACAGCTGTCGAGGAACCCGCATTGATGCCAATTGAGTCTGGAATCTTCACCTCGACTGAGAAATGGCTTTCTGAAGATCATACTTGCACCTTATAGTAGCATTCTTGATTTCCAGACTTGAATGTCTCTGATCTGGCTCTCAACAGGTTCCAGATTTCATTGTTCATCCAGACGTTCTGATTGGGGAAAATTCTGAATGATTTAGTGGTTCACACTCATCCACAGCTGTTTTAATGACCAGGTAATGACCCTGGTGTAGTCATTCAGGTCCTCAGGTGAGTTCTTGAACATGGCCCAGCCTACTGACTCAAGGAAATCCTGTAACCATTCCTTCACTTCCCATGAGCACCTTCTAGTTGTTTTGACCTCTGGAGCCTTGCTCTATAAGGTCTGTCTGTGTGCAATAGCAGGGGTACAGCCAAATGATCCGACTTGCCAAAATGCTGTCTCGGGAAAGAATGATAGGCATTCCTTATCATAGTGTAGCAGTGGTCTAGTGTGTTGGGACCTCAGGTGCAACAGGTTATGTGACTGTCTCACTGAGGAGCCCACTGATGTTCATGCTACTGATGCATGACTGCATTGTTAGATCCAGTTCAAACTGAATCATCAAGCTTGCTGCTGGCACAACGGTAGCTGACGTCATCAACAATGATGACGAGGTGGTGTAAGGAGAGGAGGTAGAGGAGCTGATAGAATGGTTCAAGCACAATAACTTGAGTTCCTACATGGACAAGACCAAAGAGAGGATTGTGGACTTTAGGAAGATGCAGAATGACCACTCCTCACTGCACATACACGGCTAATCCATGGAGCGAGTTAGGAGCAGCAAGTTTCTGGGAGTACACGTAACAGATGATCTCACCTGGTCCTTCAACACCACCTCATTCGTCAAGAAAGCACAGCAGTGTCTCCAACTCCTGAGGAGATTGAGGCAAGTGAGGCTTCCCCCACCACACACATATGTTTTAACTAAGGTTTTCAGAGGCACTATTGAGAGTGCCCTGACCAACTGCATCGCCATCTGGTATGAACTGCAAGGCATCTGATCACAAGACCTTACAAAGGATTGTGGGTACTGCTGGGAGGATCATCAGGGTCTCTCTTCCACCTATTGGCGCTATTTATCAGCTACTTACCCTCAGCATTGTCACTGAACCCTCCCATCTGTCCAACAATCTCTTTGACCCTGTACCAGCAGGCAGGAGGTACCACAGCATTAGGACAAGAACTGTTAGGATGGGAAACAGCTTCTTCCCCCAGGCCATGAGACCACTGAACTCCCTGCCACCACAAAGGTCTCATCACAGAGAAGCACTGGTAGCGTATATACGTCTTATTATTTGTTGATTTATTTGTGGTATGTGTATGACTTTATGTGTTATGCATGTGAGTTACATGTACCTTGGTGCGGAGGAGCATTGTCTTATTTTGCGGTATATATGAGTATGCTTGAATGACAATAAACTTGAACTTAAACTTGTATCAATTTCAGGGCTACATTTGCTTCTCCTGGGAACCTAATGGACTTAAGCTGACCCTGTGATCACTGAGGCTTTTAAAAATATTCTCCCAATATTCAAGCACTAGTTACATTTTACTAGCACATAAATCCCACCTGGATCTGGCTTGTCCTTATTAGTCTGTGTTAATATGAGGCGTAAAATAGCACAGACAGAAATTGCTTCAATAAGCATTTGAATGAACAGCTTCAGTTACAGTACCTGCCCTCATGTGAGCAGATTCCACCAGAGATCAGAAAGACTGGAACATTGAGTGCTTCTTTGTGTTTGACTCAGGAATATCTGAAAGCTGCAAGATTTCAAAGTGCATCCAACAAACACTTGCATATCACACTTTACCATAGTGTACAAGATGATATGAGGAATAGATAGAGTGGATAGCTAGAGACTTTTTTCTCAGAGTAGAAATGTCTAATACAAGGGTGCATAATTTTAAGGTAATTGGAGGAAAGTATAGGGGAGGGGATGTCAGAAGTAAGTTATTTACACGGAGAGTAGTGGGTGCATGGAACACCCTGCCAGGGATGTTGGTAGAGGCAGATACTCTTAGATGAATGATAGAAAAGATGGAGGGGAATAAAATGGAGGGAATGGATGAGATTGTTCTTGGAGTAGGTTGAAAGGTTGGTGCAAGATTGTGGGCTGAAGGGTGTATACTGTGCTGTAATATTCTATGTTCAATTCCAGCTTCAACAGCAGAGCTAGGGTCGAATTCAGTGTATTGTCCTTTGTCGTTACCCTAAGTACCACTGGAATTGGAATTGGAATTGGTTTATTATTGTCACATGTACCAAGATATAGTTTGTCTTGAAAACCGTCCATACAGATCAGATCATTCTACAGTGCAATGAGGCAGGACAAGGTAAAACAATAACAATGCAGAATAAAGTGTAATGGCTATAGAGAACGTGCAGTTCATGTAAACTCTAAGGGGGAAGATCATAACAAGGTAGATTGTGAGGTCAAGTCCAATTTATCAAACTAGGGAACTATTCCTTGAGCCTAATGGTGCTTGCTTTTAGCCTTTTGTTTGAGGTGGGTGGGGTTTTTCATTGTGTTGACTGGGGCAGCGAGAAGTATAGATAGAGTCCATAGATTAAGTGGCTGCTTTCCATGATGTGTTGAGCTATGTCTGCAACTCTCTGCAGTTTCTTGTGGTCACATACAGAACAGTTGCCCTACCAAGACATTATGCATCCAGATAAGATGCTTTCTATGGTGCATTGATGGTCAATGAGAACGTTACTAATTTCTTTAGTCTCCTGAGGAATTGGAGGCATTGATGAGCTTTCTTGCCTGTGGCATCACTGTTGTTGGATCAGGACAGGCTATTGGTGATGTCCAATTTCTAGGAACTTAAAGCTCTCAACCTTCTCAACCTCAACATTGTTGATGTAGACAAAAGCATTTGAGCTGCCCCTACCCTAAAGTCAATGACCAGCTTTTTTGTTGTGCTATCTTTGAGGAAAATGTTGTCATAACACCATGTTATTAAGCTCTCCATCTCCTTCTTGCACTCCGATGCATCATTACTTGAGATGTGGTCCACCTGCAAACTTGTAGATGGAGTTAAAGCAGAATCTGGCCACATAGTCATGAGTGTACAGGGAGTAGAGTAGGGGGCTGAAAGCAAAATCTTGTAAGGTATCGGTGTTTAGGATAATTGGAGTTGAAGTGTTGCTGCCTATCCTTATTGATTGCAGTCTGGTACTCAGGAAGTCAACAATCTTGTTGTGGAGGTAGGCATTGGCTCCCAGAGACCAGAGTTTGGTGATTGGCTTGTTTGAAATTATAATTTTGAAGGTAGAGCTGCAGTCATAAAAAATAGTCTAACATAAATGTCTTTACTGTCGTAATGCTCCAGAGTTGAGAGTAGGGCCAGGAGATGGCATCCACCGCTGGAGGTAGCCTGCTTGCATTTATCCTATCGATACCCCTCATAATTTTGTATACCTCTATCAAATCTCCCCTCTATCTCCTATGTTCTAGGTAATATAGATCTAACCTATTCAATCTTTTATAACTCAAGTCCTCCAGTCTCGGCAACATCCTTGTAAATTTCCTCTGTACACTATCAATCTTATTTACATCTTCCCTGTTGGTAGGTGATCAAAACTGCACACAATACTCCAAATAAGGCTTCACCAACGTCTTATACAACTTCAACATAGCATCCCAGCTCCTGTACTCAGTACTTTCATCTATGAAGGGCAATGTGCCCTTCATCCTATCTACCTGTGATGGAACTTACAATGAATTATGGACCTGTATTCCCAGATCCCTTTGTTCTGCAGTACTCCTCAGCCCCCTGGTGGTCTTCCCAAAGTGCAACACCTCACTCTTGTCTGCAGTAAAATCCAGTTGCCATATTTCAGCCCAGTTTTCTAGCTAGTCCAGATCCCGTTACAAGCACTGTTAGCCTTTCTCACTATCCAATTCACCCCCAATCTTGGTGTCATCCATAAATTTGCCAATCCAGTTAACCACACTATCATCCAGATCATTGATATGGATAACAAACAGTAAACGACCTAGCACTGATCCCTGAGGCACTCCGCGACTCCCAGTGATGATTTGTCTCCAGATTTTAGAAATGGCTTATTTATACTGCTTTTATTGAAGAAATTATTCAGATGCACATGTTGTTGTCACTGGGCAAAAAAATTGCACAGCACAAGATCTTTGCACACACTAGTCATTACAAATTAGAGGCAACATTAATATCCAGTCTCTTAGAATACCTTCCAATAACTTTCGCACTGCTGATGCCAGGCTCACCAGCCTATAATTTCCTGGTTTATTCCTAAAGTCCCTCTTCAGCAGTGGAATAACATCGGATATCCTCCAATTCTCCGGTACCTTACCTGTCACTGAGGATAATTTAAATATCTCTGCTAGGGCCCTGCAATTTCTGCACTCACCTCCCAGAGGGTCTGAGGAAACACCTTGCCAGGCCCTGGAGATTTATCCATCCTAATTTTCCTCTAGGTAGCAAGCACCTTTTCTTCTGTAATCTGTACAGGGTCCATGACCTTGCTGCTGTTTTGCCTCACTTCTGTAGACCCTGTGTCCATCTCCCGAGTAAATAGAGATGCAAAAAAATCAATTTAATATCTTCCCCATTTATTTTGGCTTCACACATCGATTCCTATTCTGATCTTCCAGAGGACCAGTTTTGTCCCTTGGAATCCTTTTACTCTTAATATATCTGTAGAATCCTGAGGATTCTCCTTCACCTTGTCCACTAGCGCAATCTCATGCCTTCTTTTAGCCTTCCTGATTTCCTTGTTGTGTTGCCTTGCATTTCTTACACTCCATAAGCACCTTAGTTGTTCCTACCTGCCTGTACGTGCTATGCACCTCCTTTTTTTACTTAACCAGAGCCTCAATATCTCTGGAAACACAAGGTTGTCTGAACCTGTTATCCTTGCCTTTAATTCTGACAAACGCATCAAGTTTTCTACTTGTAGGTTCCGCCAGTCCGTTGTCGTCAGAATAATGTTCTATGCGGTGGTGTGCTGGGGCAATGGCATCAACACGGGTGATGTCAACAGGCTCAATGAACTGATTAGAAAGGCTGGCTCTGTTATAGGCGTCAAACTGGAGACACTGGATGTTGTGGTAGAACAAAGGACCCTACGGAAAATCCTGGCAATTCTAGACAATGTTTCTCACCCTCTGCATGCCATCTTGGCTGAATGGAGAAGCACTTTAGTAATAGACTAACACAACTGCATTGCTCCAAAGAGCACGATATGAGGTCATTCTTACCCTCAGCCATTAGGCTCTATAATGAGTCAACCTATAGCCGGGGGAGTGATGCCTCCTGCCTGTTAGACTGTTTGAGGTAACTTATTTTTATTCTTTCTACTTCTCTTCTAACATTTGTATATTGATATATATGTGCACTTGTAATGCTACTGTAATCAATAAAGTATCTAATTAATCTACTCTCAAAATTTCACATTTGAATGCCTCCCACTTACCAAGTACACCTTTGCCAGAAAACAGCCTGTCCCTATCCACACTTGCTAGATCCTTTCCGTTGCCATCCAAATTGGCGTTTCTCCAATTTAGAATCTCAACCCACGGACTAGACCTATCGTTTTCCATATTTACCTTGAAACTCATGGCATTATGATCACTAGATGCAAAATGTTCCCGTACACAAATTTTGGTCAACTGTCCTGTCTCATTCCCTAATAGCAGATTAAGTACTGCATACTCTCTCTCATTGGGACTTCTTTGTACTGATTAAGAAAACTTTCCTCAGCACATTTGACAATCTAGTTCTTTTACAGTATGGGAGTCCCAGTCAATAGTGGAAAGCTAAAATCACCTACTATCACAACCTTATGTTTCTTGCAACAGTCTGCGATTTCTCTATAAATTTGTTCCCCTAAATCCCATGGACTGTTGGGTGGTCTATAATGTAGCTCCATTAACGTGGCCATACCTTTCTTATTCCTCAGTTTTACCCATAAAGCTTTACTAGAGAGCTCTCCAGTCTGTTCTGACTGATGGCTGCTGTGACATTTTCCATGGTTGGTAATGCCACCACTTCACCCTTAGTCCCTCCTGCTCTACCACATATAAAATGATGGAACCCTGGCCCTGCTTCTCCTTCAACCAAGTCTCATTAATGGCTACAATGTCATAATTCCATGCCTGAGCTCATTTGCCTTTCCTTGTTACCTTGTTTTTCTTTGGTTCCAGGATGGTAGTGGCCTTCTTAAAGCAGGAGGAAATCACAAATCGAAACAAGGAAAAAAAAATGTCAAACGCCCCCACCAATTGATCTGCACTGCATCTTAGAACATGGCCAGGGATACCATCCAGGGAGACTGACCTTACACCGGGGTGTCCAAGGCACCAACCCTTCACCTTCCACACCCCCCCCCACCATCCCCAGTGTACACTACACCATTATCACTCAATAAACCCCCATCCCACTGGACTTGCCCTTACTGGCTAACCACTAGGTCTGGCCACTGAACATTTAGGGCATTGCCAATGATCTGGATGCCAACACACTGACTCTTGATACTCAAATCCTCCTTCTTCAGACTCTTGATACCCCAAACCCAAATCCTTGATACCATAGATCACCATCTTCAAAGCATTGATATCCTCTGGAATCTCTGAGGGGTTTAGAGTACCTCCAACACATATATGTCCAGAATATCTCCAATCTTCTGTATCCCTAATATTTTATTATTTATTTATTCATAGATACAGCATTGAATAGGCCCTTGTGGCCCTTCGAGCCACATCACTCAACAACCCCCAAGAACCCCGATTTAACCATAACCCAGTCATGGGACAATTTACAATGACCAATTAACCTACCAGGTACATCTTTGGACTGCGGGGGGAGATCGGAGCTCTTGGGGAAAACCCATGCATTGCACAGGGAGGACATACAGAGACCACCACGAGAGAACTCCGACATCTGATGTCCCAAACTGCAAGAGCGTCACATTAACCGCGATGCTTGTTCCAGGTCACTAATGTCCCAGATACCTGACCCTCCAGACCTCCGTTGATCATATTAAATGATATGCACTACGCTTCAGACCGCCATGTCACATTCACATTAAGAAATAGCTGTCAGGATATTTTGCTCCAGAAAATATCCAACTGTTGAATACACAGTCTTGAAATAGCATGAAATTTTTGCAAGGCACAATGGTATATCATATAGAGCAGCTCTAGAGACCTGGGTTTGATTCTGACCTCCAGTGTTGTCTGTATGGAGTCAGCATGTTCTTCCTGTGACCTCTGTTCAGAGTAGATTTAGTGGGCCGGATTCCATTTTGATATGTTTTACACTCTCTGAGAATATTATTAGCAAGGGTGTAAAATGCATTGTATCATTAGTGAAAATGGTGTTATCTACAAACTGTGATATCATAGAATGTGCTACATTTATCTGTCCTTCCCCTGCATGTCTAAGATGTTGCCTGGACCTGAGGACCTAAGTTATCGGGGAAGGTTGAAAAGGTTAAGACTTTATTCCCTAGAGTGCAGGAGAATGAGCGGAGATGTTATGCAGGTATACAAAATTATGAGGAGTATAAATAGGGTAAATGTATGTAGGCTTTTTTTCCTCGCAGGTTAGGCGCAACTAGAACCAGAGTTCATAGGTTTCAGGCGAAAGATTTAAGGGGAATCTGAAGGGGATCTTCTTCACTCAGGTGGTGGTGCAAGTGTGGACTGAGCTGCTAGTTGAAGTGGTGGATGTGTGTTTTGATTGCAACATTTAAGAGAAGTTTAGATAGGCACATGGATGAGAGGGCATTAAGAGCTATGGTGTGCAGATAGATGGAACTAGTCAGGTGACCAGGTCAGTACAGAGAAAGT
Source organism: Hemitrygon akajei (assembly GCF_048418815.1). Taxonomy (NCBI): domain Eukaryota; kingdom Metazoa; phylum Chordata; class Chondrichthyes; order Myliobatiformes; family Dasyatidae; genus Hemitrygon; species Hemitrygon akajei. The sequence continues at coordinate 18,701,222 of NC_133149.1, forward strand.
GGGCTGAAGGGCCTGTATTTGTGCAGTAGTATGTCATTTGTGAGGGGGTGACATGCCTTTGGGATAGGGTAAGGTTGCATTGTGGCCATCTGAGATAGCATGATGGTCTGTTTTATCTGTGATAGGGGGAGGAGGGGTGGTTAGCAGCCTGCTCAGGCATTGAGCCCCCCACTGAATTTGTGAGAATTGTTCTTCCAGTGCCCCCTGGCATTTGGCTCCTTCCACAAGTCAGTAAGAACCTGAGTGCACTCCCCTTGGGAGTCTTCCTTATGAGGTGTCTGCTTCAGTTCTTCAGCAATAGTCACTGATGAAAGGTCTTGGGCCGAAACAGCAATGTTTACTCTTCCATAGATGCTGTCCGACCTGCTGAGTTCCGCCAGCATTTTGTGTATATTGCAATATTAAATAGGCTTTGTTTCATTTTTTGTTTCAATTCTAAAAGCTAACAGTGGGAGTTGTAGGGGAACTCCTTTCAATCCACATGCTTTGCAATCACCCCAGGGCATCCAGATCCCGACCAAGCCCCTCTTCAAGATCACAGCCAGCAAGATGGGTTGTGGTGCCCGCTGCCTATCAGGGGTGAGTAGACCTTTGTGGTCACCTGGAGTCCATTGATGAGGCATGAGTCAACTTCTCCCGATCTCTGCTTTCTTGGTTAACACTTTACTTTGTCCATTTACTTTGTCCTCTTCCTCGCCATCTAATACTCTCACAGAATGTATTGTACTCTAGTAACTGCTGATCTGAAATTTCCTCACTTTTTCTCCTTAACTGCATAAACACCATCCTACACATTGTTCTTGTCAAGCTCCAAACTGAAATTTCAGAAACACTTCAAGTTACTTTATGTACATTTATGAATATTTATGACTATTCAACTAAGCCACCATGTGCTCTTAATGAGATTAATGCATCACCATAGTCTCCATGTGTTTCATTGCCCTTTTTATACTTTTGATGTGAAATTTTTATGCAGTATTTATAATAGTGTAAGATATCAAACAAAGCAAGCCTTTGTTTAATTTGCCTGTGCTGCTGAGTGAAGCTCCTGTTATCTCAGACACTCAACCTCGGAGTAGCCGTATTCTGCTTTGTTCATTTAAGTCCTCAAAGCAATTATAAACAGCTAAATTTGGCTAAAATGGCATACATAAGTCCTCGTGCTGACTTTTTCGATCAGTTTGCTTCTCTGTCTCTTGATTGTCTGGCTATCTGTCAGTCTCTTTGTCTCTCTGTTTCTGTCCATCTCTCTTTGCCTCTCTATCAATTTCTCTTTTTCTCTCTTTTTTTTCTCATTCACTTTCTCTGACCCTCTTCTGCCTCATTTTGTCAACAAGGAACAGGGATAGAGATTTGAAATCCCACCCAGATAATGAAAGGACACAAGAGATGAAGCAAGTATGATTAATGAGTTGTTGCCACAAGTAGCCATGTGGGATTATAGCAATGGAGCCAGCAAGGGCACTTAATATTCCTGGCTACAATGTATTCAGAGAAGGTGGAAAAAGATGAGTGGTAAGGCAATATTGATCAAAGCTCCTGTTACAGCTCTTGGAAAGGATGATGTACTTGAAGCTTCAAAGACTGAGGGAGAGAAATTGGCCTTTGGTTACCAATTATGGTATGTGAGAGTGGGAGCCGCTGCTTTGCACTCACCTCTGCGAACTCAGCTTCACTGAAACCAAACACGTTGCAGTGAGTATGCTGGTGACTGATGTTCGCTGGTGAGCAAATACTTTCTCCCCAGTATCAATGATTAGAATTAAGGAGGAAGGTGCAGCTGGCTGTATTCCAAATGACATCAAGTAGTGGAAAGTAAATCAAGGATCGAATCTACAGATAAAGAAGATCAAAATAAAGATAAAGTGGAACTTAATTATCCAATAAAGACTGATGAAAACAAGTGTGACGATGAAATGGCGATGAGTTTCTGAAACAGTTTTCTCTTTCTCTCTTTTCGTTCCCCATTCTGGCTCCTCTCTGATCCCTTCTCTTCTCCTCACCTGACCAACACCTCCCTCTGGTACCCTTCCTCCTTCCCTTTCCCTTATGGTCAAATTTCCTTTCCTATCAGATTCTTTCTTCTTTTGCACTTTGCCTTTTTCATCTATCATCCCCAACTTCTCAGTTCATCCCACCTCCCGTACCCACCTATTTTCCCCCTCACCTGGCTTCACCTATCACCTTCCAGCTTGGAATCCTTTTCCTCTTGCCACTTTCTTATTTTAGCTTCATCCCCTTTTCTTTCCAGTCCTGATGAGGGATCTCAGCATGTTTATCAATGCTGCCTAACCTGCTGAGTTCCTCCACTTTTTGGGTGTGTGTTGCTGTAAGCCCATAAGACTATGAGACATATGAGCAGTATTAGGACATCTAGCCCATCAAATCTGTCCATCATTTCATCATGGCTGATTTATTATCCCTCTCAACACCATTCTCCTGCCTTCTCCCTCTAACCTTTAATACCCTATCAACCTTTGCTTTAAATATATTCAATGACTTGGCCTCCACAGCCACCTGTGCAATGAATTCCACAGATTCATTACACTCTGGCTGAAGAAATTACTTCTCATCTCTGTTCTAAATCAACCTCCCTCCATTCTGAGTCTGTGCCCAATGATCCTAGACACACCCACTTTAGGAAACATCCTCTCCACATCCACTCTTGAACTTTCAATATTCAATAGGTTTTAATGTGATCTCCCCTCATTCTTCAAAACTCCAGAGAGTACAGGTCTAGAGCCAACAAATGCTCCTTATACATTAATCCTTTCATTCCCTGAATCGTTCTCACAAAACTGCTCTGGACCTTCTCCAATGCCAGCACATCTTTTCTTAGATAAGGGGCCCAAAACTGCTCACAATACTCCAAGTGCGGTCTGACTAATGCCTTATAAGGCCTCTGCATTACATCCCTGCTTGTATATTCTCATCCTCTTGAAATAAATGCTAATATTGCATTTGCCTTCCTCACCACTGACTCAACCTGTACAAGGACTCTCAAGTCCCCTTTCACCAGGGGTTTTTGGATTTTCTCCCCATTTTCTGCCAAAGGGAGAGAAGGCAGGAGAATGGGGCTGAGAGGGATAATAAATCAGCCATGATGGAATGGCAGCGGTCCAATACCACAAAAGAAATGATTGTGGACTTCTGGAAGGTGCAGACGAACCATCCCCCTGTGTGAAGACATGGCTCCTCGATAGAGAGAGTTAAGTGCACCAAGTTCCTGGGAGTTCACATCACGGATGACCTCACCTGGTCCCTTAATATCACCTCCCTAAACAAGAAGGTACAGCAGTGTCTCCACTTCCTAAGAAGATCGAGGCAAGCAAGGTTCGCCCCCCCCCCCCCCCACCCCACCATCTTAACTGGGTTTTGCAGGAGCACCATTGAGAGCGTCCTGACAAGTTACATCTCCACTTGGTATGGGAGCAGTCGAGCATCGGACTGGTTGTTGTGACAAAGGACTGTGAGAACAGCTGAGAGGATCGTAGATGTCTCCCTACCATCTATCTGGGACATTTATTAGGAGCGCTGCATTTGCAGGGCCCTTCATATTATTAAGGATCCCACCCATCCATCCAGCATCCTCTTTGACTTTCCACCATCAGGCAGGAGACTACGATGCATAAAAACAAGAACGGTCAGGATGGGGAACAGTTTCTTCTCCCAGGCTTCTGAACTCCCTGCCGCATCGTGTTCAAAGTGTCACCAGTGAATCTATTCCATGCCTTACTGTTTTTAATACTAATGCACATTAGTTGTGTTGTTTATGTGTGATTTATCTGTTTATCCTTACCTTTGTAAGTTATCGTGTGCTACTGTGCTTTACCCCCTGTTTCAAAAAAACGTTGTCTCGTTTCTATATGCATTATATATGTTAGATACATGTACATAGTTAAATGACAATAAACTGCACTTGACTTGACTTAATTTAGGAAACAGTCTGTGCCTTTATTCCTTCTACCAAAGTCCATAACCATACACTTCTCTACACTATATTCCACCTGCCACTTCTTTGCCCATTCTCCCAATCTGTCCAACTCCCTGCTTCCTCAGCAATACCTGCCCTTCCACCTATCTTTGTAGCATCTGCAAACTTGGCCACAAAACCAGCAATTCCATCATCCAAATCATTGACATATGATGTGAAAAGAAGCGGTCCCAACACTGACACCTGCGGAACACCACTAGTCACCAGCATCCAATCAGAATAGGCCGCCTGTATTCCGGCTCTTTGCCTCCTGCCAGCTAGCCAATGCTCTATCCTTGCTACAATCTTCCCTGTAATACCATGGGCTCTTATTTTATCAAGCAGCCTCATGTGCGGCACCTTGTCCAAGGCCTTCTGAAAACCCAAGTAAACAACATCCACTGACTCTTCTTTGTCTATCCTGCCTGTTATTTCCTCAAAGAATTCCAACAGATTTGTCAAGTAAGATTTCCCCTCATGAAAATCATGTAGACTTTGGACTAAGCGACACATGCAAAATGTTGAAGGAACCAGCAGGCCAAGCAGCATCTATGGAAAAGAGTAAACAGTCAATGCTTTGGGCTGAGACCCTTCAGCAGGACTTAGGACTACTTCATCACATGCCTCCAAGTACCCTGAAACCTCATCCTTAATAATGGACTCCAACATCTTCCCAACCACTGAAGTCAGGCTAAATGGCCTGTAAGTTCCTTTATTCTACCTCCTTCCCTTCGAATGGAGCGATATTTGCAATTTTGATCAGGCAGCATTTAGTGAAGGTCAATTTCTCTCCACCAATACTGGCTGACCTTTTAGATTCCCCAGTACTTTGTGTGTTGTTGGGGAACAGAAAAGCTAGGAGAACAATTGACCCAACTCCGCACAACCTTCACAGATTTTCATCACCAGATTTTGAGGAAGTTTTGGATGAGCACAGAGTCGGACTGGTCAATGCCTTTCCAACATTGTCTTCATGGGAAAACTTAGTGTTAGATGAGTTATTGGAGGACAGAAATAGCCTGCCATTACACTGAATCTGCAACACAGAAATACGCCACTCAGCCCAAATGCACTGTGTCATGCTGACGTTTACATGTGCCTCTTCCTGCACACTATCCTAACTTCCTTTTGTTTTCTGCATATCAAACTTCCCATTAAAAACACCAACACTCTTGGCTTGAACCAGTGCTTATAGCAGAGTTCCTCATCTTCATTGCACTTAGTAAAAAACATTCCTCCCAATTTTTTCCTTTGAATTGTTATGGCCAATATTACATTCTGGATGTAGCTACAAGTAGGAGCTGCTCCTCCATAACTGTACAATCAATCCACTTCTTCATTTTAAAACACCGATCAACTTTCCATTCAGTCCTCCCCTTTGTAGCATCACTGGCAAATAAGCTATCTTCTCCATTTTGTCTGTGTGTTAGTGAGAGTCATTCATTTCAAGAAAAGAAGGGAAGAAAACAGTTGAGAGGTTTGAAGTTTTCAGGAGTACTTCAAAATCTGCTCCAAATCTGAAGTTTCATTGGTGATATATTGTGCACAAGATGGTGGAATTGTTCTAACACTAGTAGTTCACTCCAGCATTTATAAGCTAGAAAAAGCTGAGAATAATTGGCAGGGTTGGCTGTAACTGTGGGAGGAGAAGTGGAGTTAACACTTCAGGTTGGTGACCTTTATCAGAGCCCATCATGATGCAAGCCTTTTTACACATAGCAGGAGCTTCGGACTGAATGTGTCCAACACCATGCCAGCGAACAGATAACTAAGAACTTTGTCTCTTCTCCCCACCAAAATATGCCTGCTCCCACCATTGAACCATGTTATTCCCTGGGAATACCTAAAAGTGGAGACAGATTTGGGCTGAAAAGAGGGCAGAATTACTGTGGAGATTCCCCTGAGGTGATCTAAACAACTCCAGGAGAACACATGGAAGTAGAACCATCATTACTAACAAGACCAAAGTGGAAAAGAACTGGAAGCAGGCTAATTATTCAGTCCTTTGCCCCTGCTCAGCTATTCAATTCTATCCTGGCTGATCTTTTATCTCAGAATTACTTTTCAGTCTCTGCATTCCTTGATTCCCTTCATGTTGTTCTTTCTCTTGAATATGCTCAGTCACAATTTCTGGGGGATTTTCTCTGTTTTCTGCAGAGACGGGCCCTAATTATTTGTTCAGCTTCTCTAACATTCCTTAATTCTCAGATATTTATTCGGCAACCCCTTTACTGACTGAATGTAAGTTCATGGTCTTCTGCTGCTGTGACCCACCTACTCCAAGCTTCAACATGTTTTGCATTCAGAGATGCTCTTCTGCACACCACTGTTGTAATATATGGTTACTTGGGTTACTGTTGCCTTCCCATCAGATTGAACCAGTCCGATCATTCCCTCTGACCTCTCTCAGTAACAAGGCATTTCGCCCAAGGACTGCCACTCACTGAATGTTTATTTCTGGTTTTCATACCACTCTCTGTAAGCATTAGAGACTGTTGTGTGTGAAAATCCCAGGAGATTAGCAGTTTCTGAGATACTCAACCCACCCTATCTGGCACCAACAATCATTCCATGGTCAAAGTCACTTAGATCACATTTCTTCCCCACTTTGATGTTTGATCTGAACAACAGTTGAGCCTCTTGACCATGTCTGCATGCTTTTATGCATTGATTGCTGCCACATGATTGGCTGACTAGATATTTGCTTAACAAACTGGTGTATAGTGTTCCTAATAAAGTGGCTACTGGGTATAATTCCATCTGTTTGCATGGGATCCATATTACCTTCCATTAACCTTTTGATTTTTACAATTCTATCTAAGGTTTTATATTATGTTCGGTCATTTCTTGCTAGAAGACTCTTGTATTCAAATTCCCCATTGCTTTTCAAATCCTTGGTCCTCCTTTGCTGAATGCTAAAATGTCTTCACGGTTACTGTAGCTTTATGTGTGTCTTCCCTTCATTTGCTTTTAACTAAAATAATATCTTTATTTTATGTTAATAAAGACACAACACATGTAGAATAACTTCTATTTGACAACAGCAAAAGCTGGCAGACTTCTTGGTAAATGACATTGGTGAAAGATGTTGCCAAAAGTACGGCTGGATCTGATTACTTCATTTCATGTTAGGGTGCGAATCTTGCAAGGCAGGATATATTGCCCATCATATTAGCCTGGAGCAGGTGATGATAAACTTCAGTCTTTCTGGTGAAGATGGCAGATGGAGTGTTCTTCACTATTGTACAAACTGCACTCATCCGGGCAAGTGTATTTCTCGAACGATACACGTTGCTTGGATTCAGAATGCAGAGATGGCAGTCACAGAAACGATCAGAATATTCTAAGAGTCTCTGCCTGAAACTTCAACTATTTATTCATTTCCATAGATGCTGTCTGACCCACTGAGTTTCCAGCATTTTACGTGTGTTATCTTCTCACGCTAACCCCCTGGGTGTTTTGAGTTAATCCTAAATCTTGAAAGAAGTTGGTATGGTATCTGAAGAAAAATTTGGGAATAAAGTGGTACAATCATTTAACATTTTCTGTGCTGACTATTTTCAATATAGCATACTCTTTTTGAAACTACTAAATTGCCTTGGGAAGGGTGGCAAAACTACTTTGTATGAAGCACAGTGAAAAAACTGTAATTCTCTTATTCTTTGTTTCCAGTCTCCATCCAAGAGTAAGGCTCTCAGAACAGGTGCAAAATCAGCAACTGAGTCCTCTGTCCAGTCATTCATAAAATACAATTATCTCTAGTTGTTCCAGTATATCTGTCCAGCCTGTCCCACCATTCAGTTGGACAAATGTCTCACCTGCCCTTTACCCCATTTACCCATATCCCTTGAAACACTTATTTGCTGTTTTGCAGCAGCAGTATAGTGCAATGCACAAACATTTTTATTAGTTACAGTACAAAATGCATTAAAAATAAATAGTGCAAAAAGAGAGCAAAATAATGAGGTAATGTTAATGGACCATTCAGAAGGTCTGACGGCGGAGAGGAAGAAGTTGTCCCTAAAATGTTGTTTGTCTTCTCCTCGCCGATGGTAGTACTGAGAAGATGGCATGCCCCGAATGGCAAGAATCCTTCAAGATGACAGCTGTCTTCTTGAGCCACTTCCTTTTGAAGATGTCCCCAGTGGTGGGGAGACTAGTACCCATGATGTAGCTGGCTGAGCCTACAACAAACTGCGGCTTTTTTTTTTGACCCTATGCATTACTGCCTCCATACCAGACAATGGTGCAACCATTCAGAATGGTCTCCACAGTACATCTGCAGAAATTTGCTGGAGTCTTTGGTGATATACCAAATATCTTTAAATTCCAAATTAATTACAGCTACTGGCTATAGTTTGGCAATCATATTTGTGATTGCGTCTCGAAGTTGGCTCAGCCCAAGTTACAAATGTTTGTAGATGCTCTGTGGTGCCAATGCTCTGGAAATTGAAGCTGCTCATCTTTTCCACTGCCGACTCCTCAATGAAATCTTGCACGCGTTTTCCTGACTTCCCCTTTCAGAAGTCCACAGTCAATTCCTTGGTCTTATTGACATTGCGTGGGCTCCAGGAAATCCTTCCGAAAGTCTGCCATGAAGTATAGGATTTCCTGGTGCCCATACACTTCAATTGGACTTCCCATTTTGACATGTTGGTACATGGCCTCCTTATCAATCATGATGAGGCCACTCTCTGGTGGGATGAGCAACACCTCAATTTCTGTCTGGGTAGCCTCCAACCTGATGGCATGAATGTTGATTTCTCTAACTTTGGGAAATTTCTCCCCCTTCCCCTCTCCCCCTCCCTCTATTTTCCATTTTGACTCCTCTCTTACCCCTTCACTTGTTCCAACTTGCCCATCACCTCCCTCTGGTACCACTCCCCGTTCCCTTTCTCCCATGGTTCACTGCCCTCTCCTATCTGATTTCTTCTTCTTCAGCCCTTTACCTCTTCCACCCACCTACCTTTCCCCTCACCTGTCTTCCCCCATCACCTACCAGGATGTACTCCTTCCTCTCCCCACACCTTCTCATTCTGCCTTCTTCAACCTTCCTTTCCAGTCCTGATGAAGGGTGTCAGCATGAAACATTGGCTACTTATCCCTCTCCATAGATGCTGCCTGACCTGCTGAGTTCCTCTAGTATGTTGTCTGATCTATCTCAGTCCTGTCCGCCTCTCGTCAGCATCTGAGGATCTGCCAACAACAGTTATGTCATCAGCAAATTAATAGATGGCATTTGAGCTGTGCCTTGCCACACATAAGCAGACATGGGAGGCCTTGTCATTTCTTCCAAGCCCATACAAGCTCACTCCTTGCATTTTTCCTAAGCAAGTTCCTCCCAGTACCACCTTATCTCAGCATGACTGTGGTGCCCAGCAGGAACAGTGCATATCTGAGACTTCCATCTCATTAATTGGAGCATTGCACCTATGTGTAGATCCAAGGACATGTTCCTTTTCATGTTAAGTGTCCATTTCTGAACATCAGCAGCAAGAAATTAGTTGCATAGCCTCAGGGGACTGGCTATAAAGTTTTTAGTGCATATTGGACACGGATATGTGTGTGCGTACACACACACAGGCACACCTTCCTCAGGGAACCTGTGCTTGTACCCATGTCTTGTTTACTAAAGTACCAACATTTTGTGAATGATATTCCCCATATGGTCCGATCAAAACTTGTCCACTCATGGGGAAGGCTTTGTGACCAAACCCCGAGGAAAAGTCTGGAGCTGGAGTCCTCAAGATAGTCCTATGTTGAGTTCAACAGTGACTGGTAACTCCTGCAATGGTTCATGCATCCGATTGTATCATCTGTAAACTAGGATACACAACTCTGAACTCATTGTTGAATGCTAGTGTAGTCCAGGCAGATGGAGCTCTGTGTGTAAAGGATTACAGATAACTTTGTAAACTGAGAAGAGGATATTGCAGATCTCACATAGACATTACAGACTGCTACTGCAATGCAAACAAGAATCATAGCAGTTCTCTGACCCCAATTCTGGACATTATGAGGAAAAGACATGACATGGATAGGGTATGAAGCCTTTCCAAATAGCATGCATGTTTTAATATTTCTGATCTTCCACTGGCTGTATCTGCATTAGCCAGCATCCAAGGGACCAAAACTGAATCAAATATTTAATGCTGAATGTCCAAGTTTTATTGTCTTTCATTGATTCTATTATGGTTATTATTCTATTACGGATTTTTGAGTATGCCTGGAAGAAAATGAAGCTTAGGGTTGTATGATGACTTGATGATGATTGCTGGTTCTTCACTTGTGAAGATCAGGAGGGAAAAGTTCATCACTGCAGGACTTTTCTTCGTGCCGCGCTGTGTAGGTTTATAGTGAGGATCGATGCACGCGGACTGATTACACTCTTCAGGCCGGGGGACGTTCCACCATGGCACAGCGAGCTGCAATGACTATGGCGACCGCAAGGCTGTAGATTGAGTGTCAGTGTTTTCCTTCTCCTAGACAGACTGCCTGGCAAGGCTAATGAGTCCCTTCTACCCAGGTTTGGAATCGGAGTTGTCCCTCTCCTCGACGGACTGCCTGGCAAGGCTAACGAGTCCCTTCTACCCGGGTTTGGAATCGGAGTTGTCCCTCTCCTCGATGGACTGCCTGGCAAGGCTAACGAGTCCCTTCTACCCGGGTTTGGAATCGGAGTTGTCCTTCTCCTAGGCTGGCTGCCAACCAAGGCTGATGAGCCCAGCCTGCCCGCCCAGTTATACCACTGGACACATGGTCACACCATGACATAGCAAACTCAAGAAGAACAGGGACACCACGTGAAGAGGTTGCTATGGGCACAGTAGTGTAGGAGAGGCCATAAATGAGTGACCTCCCACCTGAGAGGCCATACAGTGGTTCCGCAGTGATCACTACACCTGGAAAGGTGAGGCTAAGGAAGACGGTTCACCTTCCTTAAGTGAGCAGGATATCCAGCCCCGGACTCACATATGCACTTTGATAATAAATTTACTTTGAACTTTTAAATTTGGTTTAACAGAGAGTACAAGGACCAGGTGATCGTCTTTATTCAATTGTGGAGGTTCCTGAAATACACATGACTACTATGGGGTTGGACTCTGCAATAGCCATAACTAAGAAATAATTAATAAATAATTTCAGAAACCTGAGATACTACAAGCTGTACTGTACCAGAAGGATAGCAGGTAATGTTGACAACAGCAAATTCATTTATAGGCAATGCTCATCAAATGATGCGGACATTGTGCAGGGCATTCTGGGAGAAACTCTCATGCCCTTCTCCAGCCCAGCATCACAGGATCATTCACAGCAATCAAAAATGCCAGGTGAGACCTCAATTTAATACTTTAACCGGAAGATGTTACGACACTGCCTATGTGATAAGTAAACACGTCAGCTAAAATCGGGTGCTCATGAGGGAGAATTTGTGCAACTTTCTGAACCTAGAGATGAGCTTAAGACACAAGACCACAGCTAACAGTAATCAATAATACCTTTTAGAACAATATCACAAGACCCTGTTTCCTCTTGACTGATTTTAAATCAGTAAAATCTTGTACCAAAGTACCTTTGATATTGATCCTTTCCAAGTACATTGCACTACGTTTATCTAAGCGAAGGACCATCTGTCAGAGTTTGAGCCAATCTCCCAGCATATTTAGCTCCACCTGCACATGTTCTTACAAGTTAGAATAAAAATTACCAACTTTTATTTTGCTGCCTGACACCTCCCGACTTTCATGTACAATTTTGTATAGTTTATGTATAATTATCTTTTTCTTGTGAATGCTGTGTATCAGATGCTACTTTGACTTCGATGGTTTTTAGTAACAAACTCTGACTGAATCGTTTTTAACTGCAATGAACAATTTCTGACAGCGCTTCCCAACCTGGGATCCATGACATAAAAATTGTCGAGAGCCCCCTATTTACCAGGATTCTCGGAATAAATATGTATCATTCTGCAATATATCAATGTTATTGAACCTTTTAGTCTCTCCCATTGATTTTCTGTTTCAAGATAGTGATGACAGATGTGTGGACCATTTGGGAAAATGGGGACTAGAATAACAGTCGGGGAGCCTGCTATAACATCTGGTCTCATGCCATGGGCATGGATGATGGAATGATATCTGCGATGATGGTCAGCAGATTGATTCTGAAGATGAGGGGCTTAGCTGATGAGGAGTTACTAAGTCACCTGAGATTATACTCACTGGAATTCAGAAGGAGAGGGGATTTTATAAAAGTGTATTAAATTATGAAAGGAATTTATAAGACAGAGGCAGAAAAGTTGTTTCCACTGGTGAGTGATACTAGAACTGGGGCACATAGCCTCAAGATTCTGGGGAAATTGATTTAGGACAGAAGTAAGGAGAAACTGCTTTCCCAGAGAATAGTGAATCTGTGGAATTCACTGCTTATGGAAGCAGTAGAGGCTACCTCATTGAATATACAGTGCCTATAAAAAGTATTCATCATGCCCCCTCTTGGAAGTTTTCATGTTTTATTGTTTTACAACATTGAATCACATTGGATTTACTTTGGCTTTCTTGACACTGATCAACAGAAAAGTCTCTTTTGTGTCAAAGTGAAATCAAATTTCTGCAAATTGGTCTAAATTTATTACAATTATTAAACATAAAATAATTGATTGCATAATTATTCACCCCCTTCAAGTCAGTATTTAGTAGATGCACCTTTGGCAGCAATTACAGCCTTGAGTCTGTGTGGATAGGTCTCTATCAGCTTTGGACATCTGGTCACTGCAATTTTTTCCCCCATTCTTCTTTACAAAACTGTTCAGGTTCTGTCAGATAGCATGGGGATTGTGAGTGAACAGCACTTTTCAAGTTCAGCCACAAATTCTCAATTGGATTGCGGTCTGGACTCTGACTTGACCACTCCAAGACATTAACATTGTTGTTTTTAAGCCAATCCTGTGTAGCTTTGGCCTTTGGTCATTGTCTTGCTGGAAAACAAATCTTCTCCCAAGTTACAAGTTCTTTTGCAGACTGCATCAGGTTTTCCTCCAGGATTTCCCTGTATTTTGCTGCATTCATTTTACCCTCTACCTTCACAAGCCTTCCAGGGCTTGCTGCAGGGAAGCATCCCCACAGTGTGATGCAGCCACCACCATGATTCACGGCAGGGATGGTGTGTTTTTGATGATGTGTGGTGTTTGGCTTAGACCAAACATAGCATTTAGTCTGATTTTGGTTTCATCAGACCATAGAACCCTCTTCCAGCTGATTTCAGAGTCTTCCGCATGCCTTCTGGCAAACTTTAGCTGAGATTTCATGTGAGTTTTTCCCCCCCAACAGTGGCTTTCTCTTTGCCACTCTCCCAGGAAGCTGTGACTGGTGAAGCACCCAGGCAACAGTTGTTGTATGTGCAGTCTCTCCCATCTCAGCCACTGGAGCTTGTAACTCCTCCAGAGTTGTTATAGGTCTCTTGATGGTCTTCATCACCAGTCCTCTTCTTCCTCCATTTTTGAAGATGGCCTGCTCAAGGCAGATTTACAGCTGTGTGATATTCTTTCCATTTCTTGATAATTGACTTAACTGTACTCCAAGCAATAAATAGTCAGTGACTTGGAAATTTTCTTGTATCCATCTCCTGACTCGTGCCTTTCAATAACATTTCCACAGTTGCTTAGAGTGTTCTTCTGTCTTCATGGTGTAGTTTTTGCCAGGATACTGACTCACCAGCAGTTGGACCTTCTAGATACAGGTGTATTTTACTACAATCAACTGAAGTACCTTGACTTCACACAGGCGACCTCCATTTGACTAATTATGTGCCATCTAAAACCAATTGGCTGCACTAGTGATGAGGTAGTGTGTCATATTAAAGGAGTGAATACTTACGCAATAAATTATTTTGTGTTTTATATTTGGAATTAATTTGGATTACTTTGTAGAGATCTGTTTCCACTTTGATATGGAAGAGTCTTTTTCTGTTGATCAGTGTCAAGAAAGCCAAATTAAATCCATTGTGACTCAATGTTGTAAAACAATAAAACATGGAAACTTCTAGAGATGGGGGGGGGGGGGTGAATACTTTTTATAGGCTCTGTTTTTACCATGATCTTACCGAATGGCAGAGCAAACTCAATGGACCAGATAGATGACTCCTGCTCCTATTTCTTACCTTTTTATGTTCTTATGTCAGAACGTTCCAGAATTACACAGCATGTTTTTAGCACGAGTGCAAGGAAGTTGCTGGGTCCATAGGTTCCATGTATGCCTGACGAAGCAACTAGGGAAGTGATTTCTGAGCAAATCTGATGAGAAGCTGAGTAAAGTGTGTTGTATCCTGTTGGGCTTTGGAGCTGACAACAGCTAGAGATGATGAATTTCATTGTGAACAGCAAAAACTTAGGTTCACAGGGTAAAGCAAAAACACAAAAGGACAGTAACAGTGTAAAATATGGAAACGCTGTAGTGTAGAGCATGTTTGCCAGAAGGAAAAATATCTAGTTTATAGGAAAAAAATGCTACAGGATCATTAAGGCAATTCTTGTATTCCCATGCAAAGCGAAAAGCAGAGGGATTCGAAGAAAGAGAGAAGACCAGGTCATAGTGAAGAGTACAGAACCAGCATACAGTTCCTGATGGATGGTGGATGAGAGAAGGAAAGTCAAGGTGAAGGTCAAGATATGAACCAAGACAGAGAGGAGGTAGAACTAGTGAACAGAGCAGAGCAGGCTCAGTACCGAGTGCAGACCTTTGCTACTACAGAAGCAGAAGAGGGATTCAGACACGAGTGCAATCTGTCATACATTCCTGACCTCGCACTGAAACTGATACAGATAAAAGGGGTATTAGTAATATACAACTATAGAAGCACTGGCATAAATGCAAGATGTACATAAACGTTGTCACTATCTGGGCATGCCCGCTTCTCATTACTACCATCGGGGAAGAGATACTTAAAGACGCACAGTCAGTATCTTAGGAACAGCTTCTACCCCTCTGCCCTTAGATTTTTAGATCATTCATGAATATTATAGAAACATAGAAAACCTACAGCACAATACAGACCCTTCAGCCCACAAAGCTGTGCCAAACATGTCCCTTACCTTAGAACTACCTAGGCTTACCCATAGCCCTCTATTTTTCTAAGCTCCATGTATCCATCCAGGAGTCTCTTAAAAGACCCTATTGTATCCACCTCCACCACTGCCGCTGGCAGCCCATTCCACACACTCACCACTCTCTGACATCTCCTCTGTACCTACTTCCAAGCACCTTAAAATAATGCCCTCTTGTGCTAGCCATTTCAGCCCTGGGAAAAAGCCTCTGCCTATCCACACGGTCAATGCCTCTCATCATCTTGTACACCTCTATCCGATCACCTCTCATCCTCTGTCGCTCCAAGGAGAAAAGGCCAAGTTCACTCAACCTATTCTCATAAGACATGCTCCCCAATCCAGGCAACATTCTTGTAAATCTCCTCTGCACCCTTTCTATGGTTTCCACATCCTTCCTGTAGTGAGGCGACCAGAACTGAGCACAGTACTCCAAGTGGGGTCTGACCAGGGTCCTATATAGCTGCAACATTACCTCTCGGCTCCTAAACTCAATCCCACGAGTGATGAAGGCCAATGCACCATATGCCTTCTTAACCACAGAGTCAACCTGCACTGCAGCTTTGAATGTCCTATGGACTCGGACCCCAAGATCCCTCTGATCCTCCACACTGCCAAGAGTTTTACCATTAATGCTATATTCTGCCATCATATTTGACCTACCAAAATGAACCACCTCACACTTATCTTGGTTGAACTCCATCTGCCACTTCACAGCCCAGTTTTGCATCCTATTAATGTCCCGCTGTAACCTTTGATAGCCCTTTACACTATCCATAACACCCCCACTCAGCAGTCCAATAAATGGAACATATGACAGTCCAGGGAACCTGCTGAGAGTGCAGACTGCTGCATATGCAACAGAAAGCAGCTGCTGGATGAATCTGCAGGGGTGTTTCATGAACTGGAACAGTGGAGGGAAAATATGGTCAGGAGCTGGGTGGGAGTAAACAATCTGTAGAGTGCCCTGAGAGAGCTGTTCCTGTCGCTGAATGCTAAGCTTAGAGGACTGTTGGAAACTATTGCATCAGTTAACACCTTGACCTCAGGGGATCAAAGTTGGTGCATTGAGGGTGAGCTAAACAGGCTGAAACTTCATTTGGAGCCACATGGTGTGAGTAAAGCACCAAAACGAACCATTATCAAATGGAGATGACTGAAGGTCTTGTGTCATATCTGAGCAGAGTAGAGTTCTTCAGTGTGCTGAATGCAGGAATGAAGTCTGAATGCAGAGAGGTAGCTGAAGTGAAGCACAGAGGAACAACTGAGACAATGGACAAGGAACAATACTGCATTTGTTGGATGAACATTCTTGAGCTCACAGCTCAGCGATGACAGAGATAGAGACAATAGAGCTGAAAAGAGCTGACACTGCAGACAGGGAAAGGGGTCTGGCAGCAGTTATCACATAGAATGGCCAACCAGGCAGACATTGAGACCTACTGACGCAGGCTGGAAAGGAGCTATTGGCTGTAACATTTGGGCTTGGGTTACCCCTTCAGAAGACAGGAGTGGGATGGGAGGGATGGGGGCTTGCACATATTCAGATTGATCGCAAAACCTTGAGCATGATGCAGAACCGCCACAAAATCCTGAGAGACAATTGTGACTGATTCTCCTCATATGGACAAGTGGCGCTCAAACTATCCACCATCCAGACAGTCAGATGAACATTCTTCACCCAGTTAATGACACAGATCCTCCTGCATAGTCAAAAGATTGTGAACACTGAATTGGAGCAAGGGAAAATGCTAAAGTTACTTCAGTGAGGAATCGGTAGTATGGGTGCTAAAGACCATAGACCTAGGAGCAGAGTTCAGCACTTGGCTCATCAAGTCTGCTCCACCATTCCATCACAGCTTATGTATTATCCCTCTCAACCCTTGTTGCAAATCACCTGTTGGCACTCTGTAAGAATGACATGAGGTGGTTCTAAGTGGATGGCCAGGCAACCATCAGGAGATCCATACAGTCCTGCCCTGGAACTCCACATCCAAAATGAGCTTCCAATGACTGCTTGACAAACTTTCGAGGGCAAAAGGTGCTTGGGCATGGTATTTGGCAGTGATGAGTAGTTTGAGGGGAGTATATAAAACATATAATGAGAAATGTTGTTTTGTGTCGATGACCAACACAATCCACGGTTCTGGCACCAACAGAGCATGCCCACAACTTACTAACCCTCACCTATATATCTTTGGAATGTAGGAGGAATTGGAACACCTGGAGGACGCCCACATGGTCATGGGTAGAATGTGCAAACTCTTTTTAGACAGCAATGGGATTTAAACACTGATGTTACAGCTGGTGCTGTAAAGCGTTAATGCTATGTACCTCGTTGGTCTGCAAATCCTGTTTGCATTGGAAATTTTGTGCTACAAAACAGTAGGTTGTGTGGAGAAGTAGAATACTGTGCGAACATCTTAGGCACATATATATATTGCTACAGAACCTAAAACTTTTGCATTGTGCTGTAGTAATTTAATGTATTGCATTGTACTGCAGCCGTGAAAAAAAAACAAATTTCATGACATATGGGAGTGATGATAAATCTGATTCTGATATGGGTCTCTGTCGTGGGTAGAGTGTGGGAAGGGGGCAAGGAGAGGGGAATCATGGTTGGGAAAAGCGGAAGGGAGAGGGGAGGGAGTGGGAAGTATCAGAGAGACTTTGCCTTGCCTGGTGTCTCAGGGCTGGGTGTATCTGTACCCACGCCACCCCTGCCCCTGTCACTCCTTCTCTGCCATCTGTCCCACGCCCCTCCCGTGGTGCTGTACCCTTGTCATTCCCAATATCCTTTGCTCCTGCCAGATTTACAAACTCGCTTTCTGTTCAATGGTGATAAATACAGTATTGTGCACCCTAGCTATTAATGTGCCTAAGACTTTTGCACAGTACTGCATCTTATACTGCACAGATAGATATATAGATACTTTATTGATCCCAGAGGAAATTACAGTGTTACAGTAGCATTACAAGTGCACAGATATAAATATTAGAAGAGAAGTAGAAAGAATAAAAAATAAGTTACTACAAACAGTCAAACCAGAGGGGGTCACATCACTTTCCCGGCTATAGGCTGACTCGTTATAGAGCCTAACGGCTGATGGTAAGAATGACCTCATGACCTCTTTGGAGCAGCACAGTTATCTTAGTCTATTACTGGAAGTACTCCTCTTGTTCAGCCAAGGTGGCATGCAGAGGATGAGAAAGATTTTCTAGAATTGCCAAGATTTTCTGTAGGGTCCTTTGTTCTACCACAGCCTCCAGAGTGTCCAGTTTGTCTCCTATAACAGAGCCAGCCTTTCTAATCAGTTTATTGAGTCTGTTGGCATTGCCAGTGATGATGCCATTACCCCAGCACACCACCACATAAAAGGTTGTACTGGCAACAACAGACTGGTAGAACATGGGAAGAAGAGGCCTGCATACTCCAAAGGACCTCAGTCTCCTCAGGAAGTAGAGGTGACTCTGGCCCTTCTTGTACACAGCCTCTGTGTTGGTGCTCCACTCAAGTCTGTCATCCAGGTGCATCCCAGGTACTTGTAGGTTCTCACCATCAATAGTAACAGGGAGCAGTGCAGGCTTAATCTTCCTAAAGTCCATCACCATCTCCTTTGTCTTACTGATGTTGAGCTGCAGATGATTCAGCTTGCACCATTTGACAAAGTCCTCCACCAGGGCCCTGTATTCATCCTCCTGTCCTCCCTTTATACACCCAACTATTGCTGAGTCATCAGAGGATTTCTGCAGATGACAAGACTCAGAGTTATATCTAAAGTCTGACACACAGCTCCGAAGCCATGCAAACTGTGGTCTGCCAGATAACATTGCACATGAATTTATTTCAGCTTATTACAACACCAGGCCATGGACTTGCCATTGTATGGAACATTGAAATCAGAAAACTCATAGACAAATATGAAAGGAAGGATGTAAGACACTCAGATTCATTTCAAGCTACAATTGTTGCAGACATCAGGCATCTCCAGGTCAGCGACTACAACATCCTGCAGACTACACAAGATCTGTTTTGCTCAGAAATAATTTTGAAACACAACTCACCAACATCCAACAGAATTTGACAAGGAACACTTTATCTAAAAGAACAGACACTCCAGATAGCATATTGCCGCACATGTCAGTTAAGCTCAAATCTTTGTTACAGCCATGTTAAATCAAAACATAACAATACTGACTATCTTACCTCTTCTTTCGCAAGCAAAATGAATACTTCTCCCAATTTGATCTTTCTTTCTCATGATAATATGGCCAGTTTTGGTAATCATTGCGTTTCGATGTATCTTCTCCCTCTTCTGCAAGTTTCAGGTAGGTATTTTCACAGTGGGTTCGGATCCTAAATTTCTGTTGCTGTATTCAAACAGAAAACATGCACATTCCCTGTAAACTGCATAAAAACAGTGAACGTGATCTGCTGGCAAGAAATTGCATCTACAAGAAGTGTGGATCATGGAGTAGATTTATATTTACCCTTTTGCTTTGTCATTGGTGGGAGCACATTTTAACTCAGAGCCGTGAAAGAAAATTTATTCTATTGCTGCCACTTATAAAAAGTAAAGGACTCACCATTGTTAGGTCTCCACAGTCAGCATTTCCTGTGTATGTGCCTATTTGATTTGACGTCGTCGGTGAAGAAAATTCCACAGTGGCCATGCCTGAAGGAACCAGGAGGCCAAAGGCAGCAGCAAACTTACTTTAATCACAATGCAAAGCTGCCTGAAATTTCAAATGTTCACCCCTATGTTTTGAACCTTGCATAGCCTCCCTCTTCATATCCCTCGACCCTGTTCAATATACTATTTATTCCCAGAACCCTTTACATGCAGCCCCTCTCTCCTGGCACCACCATTGTAAGGCACTCAGCTCACAGATCCTTCACTACCCATCTCTGATCCTCCATAGAATCCATCTCTCAGGTCAAACATCAAGCTTCTTGCGTCAGTATTTTCATTCATTCTGCAGTTAAATTTCTCATTCCTCTGTGAAATGCTGAGATGTTACTCTACATTGAATACACTATCTTCAAGCAAATTCAGAATATTGTTATTGATATAGATTGAGAATATAATTAGGACTCTAGATTTTAAGCTGTATATATTTTAAGCAGTATATTCAAAAACAACATTCTACAAACCTATGACTTAAGAGTAGGAATAAGTTAACCAGCCCCATGAACATGCTCTACCCTTCCACAAGATCATGACTAATCTGATTGTAATCTTAGTTCTGCATTTCTGCTAATGCTCATAACCTTCCACCTCCTTGTTTGTCAAGGATTTATCCCCTTCTGCCTGGGGAATTTTCAAGCACTCTGCTTCTATCGCCCCTTGAGAGAGACAGTGTTCTACAATGATGTGTAATATCAGAGCTTAGCACTTCCCTTACACAGCAATTACAAACAAGCCAAATCTGGTCCCGAGAGGAGCACAGAAGACAGTGCCAGGAGAAGCAGTAAATGTCCTGAGGATGAGAAGACAGCTTGGATGTATTACAGTCAGGCAGCACAACAGCAGCGGTGGGTGGCATGGTAGCTGAGTGGTTAGCACAATACTTCACAGTGCCAGCTGTAAAATCAATTCCTGCCACTGTCTGTAAGGAGTTTCTATGTGTCCCCCATGACTGGGTAGGTTTCCTCACTGTGCTCTGGTTTCCCCCCATTTTCCAAAAAGCCATAGAGGTTCAAGTTAATAAGTAATGGGCATGCTACCTAGGCACCGGAAGCATGGTGATACTTGTGGCTGCCCCTAGTACGCAGTCCTCAGACTGTTGTAACAGACAGACAGACAGACATACTTTATTGATCCCGAGGGAAATTCGGTTATGTTACAGCCGCATCAACCAAGAATAGTGTAGAAATATAGCAATATAAAACCATAAATAATTAAATAATAATAAGTAAATCATGCCAAGTGGAAATAAGCCCAGGACCAGCCTATTGGCTCAGGGTGTCTGACACTCTGAGGGAGGAGTTGTAAGGTTTGATGGCCACAGGCAGGAATGACTTCCTATGACGCTCTGTGTTGCATCTTGGTGGAATGAGTCTCTGGCTGAATGTACTCCTGTGCCTAACCAGTACATTATGGAGTGGATGGGAGACATTGTCCAAGATGGAAACAAATGATGTATTTCACACTACTTCAATAAGCATTTCACAGCATTTGTGACAGAAACCAGCCTGTGAATTCAAAAGACAGGCAGGAACTTTTACAAGCACTTTTAGCAAGAAGTATCCAATGGATGACAGGGTTAACGTCTGATGAGCATTTAATGGCTCTGAGCCTGTACTCACTGGAGTTGAGAAGAATGGGGGGGGGGGGGGAATCTCAATGAAACCTATAGAATACTGAAAGGTCTAGATAGAGTGGATATGGATAGGATGTTTCCAATAGTGGGAGAGCCTAGGACCAGAGGGTACATTCTTAGACTAGAGGGACATCCATTTAGAACAGAGATAAGGAGGAATTTCTTTAGCCAAAAGGTAGCAAATCCATGGTATTCACTGCCATAAGCATCTGTGGAGGGCAAGTCATTGGGTATATTTAAAGTGGAGGTTGATAGGTTCTTGATTAGTCAGGGTGTCAAAGGTTATGGGGAGAAGGTATGAGAACAGGTTTAAGAGGGATAATAAATCAGCCATGATGGAATGGTGGAACAGATTTGATGGGCCGATTGTCCTAATTCTGCTCCGATGTCTTATGGATGATGCATCACAGCTTCTTCTTGAGATCATGACCATCATGAAAGTCAGTTGTCAGCTAATTTTCTTCCTTCAATACATGATAAGAGATGTATTAGTGCATTGAATGAAGCACTATGATCCCTGACAACATGCTGGCTGTATTGTTAAAGAGCCATGTTTCAAGACTGGCTGCACCAAGTTCCCAGAAAATAACAGCAACATTGACATCAGTCTAACAAAGCTGTTCAAGGTAGACCTGACACATAAGAAGGGATGATAACAGCTCCACTGATCTTCTCGATTATTAGCATGCTTTTCAGAAGAACATACAAAAATAGAATACTGTGTTTGGGTTTCAGCAAGAACACCAGAATGAAATGTCTCAATCAAACATTAGCAAAGGAGCTGACCCCTAGAACTGAGGTCAAAGCAACTGTCCAATCATCAAAACAGCATTTAACCAAGAGCGATATCAAGAAGCACTTATTGAATTGAAGCTAATGTGCTTGAAATGCAGTACGTCCAATGGTTGTAGCCATATCTTGTTCAAAAGACAATATTCAGAGTTGTACAGCACAGAAAAAGGCCCTACAGTCCACCACTTCCATAATAATCTTTTTGCCCCTCTACAGTAATCCTACTTGACTGCATTAGAGCCTTAAATTGTCTGTCTAAACTCCTCTTAAACATAGCACTGGTATCATATTCCACCACTTTCTCTAGCATAACTTCTCCATGGTTGTCAAAGCAAATTTGCTTAGTCTCAGGATAATGCTACAGAAGTTCGTCAGACCAGTATCCTGGGCCCGCCCATATACATCCTAAAAAACCTTCCCTCCATTGCAAGGTCAGGAGTGGGATATTCACTGTTGATGACACAAGGTACTGAGATAGGGATGTCTATGAGAAACTGAAAAGGAAAGTAGATTAAAATAATTTCCAGAAGGCAAGACAAAAATCAAAGAACCACAACTTTACCAGATATCATTCAGCATGTGGATCCTTCTCCATTTTGTATCTAGTGTTGGACCTACCCATCCGATTTTATAATCTTATTGACTTCTAACTTTGACCCATGTGTTCAAAGTTCAAAGTAGACTTATTATCAAAGTACGTATATCGCTCTCACAAGTCTCTCCCTGCCAGTACATAGCCTCTCCAACAGCAAGCCTCATGTAGTCCCTCCTTGCTGACTCAGGCTGAACTGCAGAGGACAGGGAGGAGTTTTTGCCCCTGCACATGTAACACGCAGGCCCACCGGTATGTGGACACACCCTGGTGCCTGTGAACCAGATCCACAGATACGGGTAAATAGCCCCAGTGCCTTGTGGGCAGCCTCAGGAGAGATGAAACCCAGACAGCAAATCCAGAGTGGAGACCCTAAGGCGACTGGACATCATTGAACATCCTTCCGGCAGCTCCTGCAGCCAAGCTGGTGCCAAACGTATTGCTTCATAAGTTTTCCTTTGGACGACACCGGTGAGGCTGAGAGGGGGTTCTTGACGACTGGGCATCTCAGGATCTCCATACCTTCTGCCCAGGCTTGTGATAATTGTTGCAGTGATTTTTAGGTTTAGGACATATACTGTACATTTAGCAATTGACTTTGGCTACCAGTTTTCACGTCGGAAAATGTATTGTGCATTTAATTTGGAGTGAAGCTCTGAACAATGGGTTCCTAAACGCTGTGAGTCCCAGTCCAGACAATGCTGATTAAAATTCATTTTGATGTCTGCGGTGTGGATGTGAATCAGGAGGTGCAAAGGCTGTTTGTAGTTTCAAAGAAAGTATTGTCCATACATTGTATATATGGAGTTGTCCTTTGATGTTTGGCACATAAAATATCGATCCCCGTGTTGGGCCAGAAGACCTTTCCTCCGAAAGCGTCTCCATATGATGCCTGCTGTGCCTTGTGTAACCCTCAGGTAAGTCGGAGGTGTAAGTGTAGGGGAAGACACTCTCCAGCCTGCCAAACTTGTGAAATCTCATTTGCGTGAATGCTGCATGATATTTTCCCCTGTTACAAATCAGTACCACAAAATAACAAACAATACACCATATTCAATTAAGCAATTTAACTTTATAATTCTTAATTTGATTATAGGGTTAGTAAAGAAAACAAAAAGAAAAGGGCCCATTTTAATGAAACAGTCTAATGCGCACGTTGGAGCTCACGGTTTTCCCGTCTGTTCGTTCTCCATCGATTTCCCCCGGGCTTCATCAACTCCTGACCCCATTCCAAGTCCACTCCGTCCTGTAGTCTGAGATCTCTTCATTGCATCTTCTCTCTCCATCCTCTGCTGACCAAAAGCCCTTGAAGAACTCGCTCTCAGGCACACAAGAAGGAAAAACACTCCCTTCAGTGGGCGGTGCACATTCCAAAGCCCCTGTTATCTCTAGTCATGACCCAAACACTGCTGCTACAGAACAACCATTACGTTAGCAGTGAGACTTTTCCCAGGGCGATGCACTTGTTTTGTCGAATAAAGAAGCTGCTTTGTATCCACCAGCAATTTTCTCTGGCAACTTCATTCACGCAACAATAATGATGATCATCACCCATTGTCCTTCGAGACAGACCACCAACCACATACATGTTGCCATACACTACATTGAGATTCATTTTCTTGCAGATATTTACAGGAATAAATACAGCAGTATTTTATGAAAAAATCTTTGCATAAACAGACAACTGACAAAAAACCAACATGCAAAATATGATAACTCTACGATAAAAATAAAAATAATACTGAGACATGAGCTGTAAAAAGTCCTTGAATATGATTCTGTGTTTCTTGGTCCTCTCAGGTCCGAGCTTCTTGCCTTCTGGAAATTATTCTTATCTATCTTTCCTAAATCCAAAGAGGACTTTACTGTTTTCCTAAGTACAAGATGGACCAGATACTGAAAATGAGTCTGGAATCTTCAGCCTTTCCCATTTCCCTTCTCAGCTCCTTGTGGACTTGTTTGTCTCTGTGTCATATTTTCCAATGTACAACCTGCTTATCCGATGTTCAGTCTCTGTAGTTCTCCACCAATCAGCCTTCTAAGATACTTGGCCTCCTCCAATTCTCACCTTCTGAGCAACCCTGTTTCTTTCAAATGCTCTGCCATTGTAGCCACAGCTTCAGTTACTCAAGCCCTGGGTGCCGGAATGCCCTCCCGATCCCCACCCCTGCTCCATTTTTCTCAAATCATTTTCTGCTCATTTGGAATATTCCCTTTGGTCAAGTATTTCTTCTTTTATTATTATCTCTTCTTATAGTCTGATGAAATCCTGTTGGCACATCAGTCCTGGGAGTGTCCAGAATATTTTCTCTCCATTGCTTCTGTTGGAAATCCAGCCCGAAAACTTTTATATTATTTAATTCAATTGGCCAAGTCCTCCAAATTGAATGATACTCAGTTATACAATAGCATAGCTGTCCTTCATGTGTGTGTACCTATTGGTGTGTGCATTAACTCTTTGCTACATCTAAGTCATGCTCTGCTTAACACTGCCTGACATTGTCAGACTGAAGCCAGAATGGGTTTTAAATCAAGGTTCACACACTATAAGATTATGAAAGGGGGGATCAGGGGAGGTGGAAATAGGCTGATTATAATGATTGCAAAGTTAAGACTGAGACACGCAAATGCAAGATTAACTTTTAAACAATGGACAGCAGAAACTTCCTTACCCAGAGAGAAGCAGATTGTGGAAATCATCCCCATACTTAATGTTTGAGGCTAACACTATGTCATACTTTGAGATTGGATTAGTTGATTAGATGAAGGAAGACAGACAGACTGGTAAATTACTAGAAAGTTGACAGACACATGTCAGGTAACAGTTAATGCAGAAAAAGTATGAAGTAATTCACTTTGATAGGAATAATGAAGGAAGCCAATATAAATTTAATGCAATTTCATATGATGTCAAGAAGAAAACACGCAGGGGCAAATCACTTAAGATAGCAGAGTAAATTTGAAAGGTTTTTATAAATAGAGGCACTGGGTACAAAAACACAAAAGTTATACAAAACTTTTATAAGTCATTTGTTGGATCTCAGCTGGCAAGTTTTATTCAGTTTTAGGAACCAGACTTCAGCAAAATTTCAAGAGTCTGAGAAAGTGAGAGCCCAATTATTGTGGAGTGGAACAGCATGAGTTATGAAAGAAATGATGTGGAGAAAGTGGGCTTATTTTTCAGAGTAGTAAAGGTTAAGGGAAGACTTAATAGATGCCTTGAAGGATTTCACCAGATAAGGACAGACAATTTCTTGAAAGGCTGAAAAACAGATTTAAGATAGTTGTCAAAAGAACAGAGACAAAAAGGATGGAAATATGTATGTAGCTATTTGTCCTGATCGGATCTGTTCTGTGTGAATGGGTAGTAGAAGCACATTCAATAAAACTCCCATAAAGTAACAATTGAAACTCCTGAATGAAGAAGGGTCCTGCAGGAATAGGAAATACCAAGGAGGAGGGAACTGAGGTGAACCAAAAAGATCTTTCAATAAGTGCGCAGAGTGGTATATGCCAATAGACGTTGGTGCTTTTACAGCCGATGACTCCATGCTGAAGAACAATGCCATATGTTGGCCTACTGCTTCTTAAACTAGACAATGGTAATCACTCTGAGTGGTTACTTTGTAGATTGTGAAGGGTGTCCCTTTGTTCAATTCCATTAAACCTGATATTAAGAAATAAAACTGAGCAGGTGGTGGAGTATTGTCTGGGAAATTCTGTAAGTTTCAAAGAAGTTGTGGAACAGGATAAGGTTGGTCCTCAAGTTAAGGTCCTAAACTGAGGAAGGCTGATTTTGATAGCGCAAGAGGACCTGATAAAAGCAGATTCAGAGCAGATATTTGCAGGGGAAACAACATGGGAGTCCCTTAAAGGAGATTCAACAAGAGTTCAGGGCCAGCATGCTCTATAAAGAGGACATTGTGCTCTTCTGTTAGATTCCATCTTGTTCAGACCGTTGTTACTTCCACGTCACCTGCCAGCTTCTTATATCATTCTCACTCTCACCCATCCATCACTTGCTTACCGCCCCTCACTTGGATCCACCTATCACCCACCAGTTCTTGCTCAACCCCTTTCCCACATACTTGTATGCTGGTTATCTCCCACCTTGCTTTCCAGTTCTGATGAAGGGTTTTGAATCAAAGCACCAGTTGTCCTTTTCCCTCCATAAATGCTACCTGACCTGCTGAGCTCCTCCAGCTCAATTACTGTATGTGTTGCTCCAGGTGGTACTTCCTAGTTTTCCTAATTCCCTCCTTGAGTTCGTTGATCAAGAAAATAAAAGAAGCATTTGTCAGGTATAGGTAACTGGAATCGAGTGAGTGCTTATAGGAATATACTGTAGTTGCTGTAGAAAAAATAAAAAAACTTAATAGAGAAATTTGGAGGGCACATAAAGGCCATGAAATATTATTGGTAGATAAGATGAAAGAGAATATTATAAACATATTAGAACCGAAAGGGTCACTATAGAAAGAGTAGGTCCTCTCCATATGTGGAGCTAAGCAAAGTCCAAATTGAATACTGCTCATCTATATGAAAAACATGACAGTTCAGGCAACTACCCTGTTTCCTGCCTGGAGCATGGCAGTAATGAGAAGGTGGAAGTATTAGTGTGTTGAATCACAAAAGAAGGGATAAATTCTTGGGGCTAAATAAGATCTACCTTAGAATGTGAGGGGAACAAGAAGGAGATAGCTAAGGATCTAATGGATTTTTTTGCATTTTTGTTAGCCAGAGGTGAAATCCCAGAAAGCTGGAGGAAGGATTGCTAACATTGTATCCTTATTTCAGAAAAGCAGTCTTTATAAGCCGGGTAACTACAGGCTGGTGAGCCTCAAGTTAATGGTAGGGAAATTATTGAGAAAAAAATCTCAGAGACAAGATTTATGTACATTTAGAAAGACTGATTAGGGATAATGAGTATGCCTTTGTGCAGGATATAGCTTGCCTCTGTAATTAGTTTTCTAAGGAGGTAACAAAGGAGATTGATGAAGGCAGGGCAGTAGATATTGTCCACATGAACTTTAATAAATCATTTGACATGGTAAGCTGGTCCAGAAGGTTAAGTTACAGAGAATTCATAGCCAGCTGGTTAATTGGATCCAAAACTGGTTTGGTGATAGGAGACACAAGAGACTGCACATGCTGGAAATCTGAAGATTAGGAGGCAGAGTGTAATGGTAGTTGGATGATTTTTTGACTGGAAGTCTGTGACCAGTGTTGTACTGTGGGGATCAGCTCTGGACCCTTACTGTTTGTTATATATGTATTAATGCAATGGATGGGAATGTGGAAGGTATGATTCCAATGGATGTCCTGATGAAGGGCCTTGGCCTGAAATGTCAACTATATTCCTTTCCATAGATGTTGCCTGGCCTGCTGAGTTTCTCCAGCATTTTGTGTGGGTTGCTTGGATTTCCAGCATTTGCAGATGACACAAAAATTGAAATGTTGCAGAGAGTAAGAAAGGTTGTCTAAGGCTATGGTAAGATAGAGATCAGATGGAAAATTGGACGTTGCATCGATGGATGGAATTTAATCCTGACAAGTGGAAGAGGATGCATCTTGAGAAGTTAAATAGGAGTAAGAAATGCATTTACAGTAAATGACATGGCAACAAGGAAAACTGGTAAACAGAGTGACTAAGTTCATTGTTCCCTGAAAGTGGCTGTATAATAGACAGTGTGGTGTAGAAGGATTTGGAATGTTTGCCTTTGTAAGTTCAGGTATAGAAAGTCAGATTGCACTTGGGGCATTGTGTGTAGCTCTGGTTGTCACACTATTGAAAGGATTGCACTGGGGAGAGCACAGAGGAGACTCACTGAGTTGTTGAACTTTAGTTATGCGCAGAGGTTGGACAGGCTATGTTTGTTTCCCCCTGAATTGACAGCTGAGACCTTCATACTCCAGCTTGCAAGTGTGACCAAGCTGAGTGGCAGCGGCATCTGTCACTACACCCTGTCACTGGTCTCTGCACAGAGCCCAAGTCAGGACAAAATCATGTTAAAATTCCCCAGGTCTCCCTGGGGAATCCACCTACAGCAGCCAGGTCTTGTGCAGCGTTGGAATTCCTGAGCACTCGAATTGATGTGCTTGACATGAAGGTTTGGAAGAAAAGTGGATTTTGACGTATTTATTTTGTTTTTAATGTTTCATATTACTGTTTTAAACTATTTATTATTATTATTATAAAGGTATGTCATGAGAGTATATTCTATCTTTTGTTTAAAATTTTAAAATCTTTATAATTTTTAAAGAGGTTTATATATATATGAGATGTTTACAGTCTTTTATAAATTTCTGACAATGTTGGCAGAAGGCAAAAGGCCATTCTCAGCCTATCAGTGGCATCAGGCAGCTCTAGGCTGTGCTCCTGCCACAGTACTGGTGTCAGAAGCCAATTGGTGGGACAATCTATTCACTGGTGTTGGAAAGCAACATTCACTAGTGTCAGGAGTGCATGTTCACCAGTATTCACCAAAATCAGAAACCAGTCGTTGTGAGTCAGGAGCCGGTGTTCACCACGTAACCCATTGTTTACCAGTATCAGGAGCCAATAGTCACTGTATCTGGGAGATAATGTCCATCTGTGTTAAGAACCAGTTTACTTCTGTGCTCCAGTAAGGGTAGTCATGATCATGGCTATTCTCACATCCATCACCTCCACGTATTAGGTGGCCACCTAGACAGGAATTCAGCTCTCTACCATTGAGTACACAAGGCCAAAGTCAGTTGTTTACAGAGTCTTCCCTCTCACACCTTACATTGTTCCCATGAGTTTCTGAGAGTTTTTCATGAGAAATAGGGTAGAAGTGTTCTCCCTGCTGGGTAATAACATTGTAACATATGGGTAGCTATTGATGTCATCTAGGTGTTGTTTTGGTTTAGCAGAGGGGATGGTTTTGACCTGCTTCCATTCCTCTTAACACCTTTCTGCTTTGGCTGATGCCTGTAAGAAGTTTGGCAGATCCAACTCTCCTCCAACCCCACTCTTACTTGATCCAAACACTTGGCAAAATTATAGAGCCTGGATAATGGGCAACATTCACTCTGAACTTCGTGTTCCATTGCATCATTCCCACAGTGGCCCTGGCTGGTGATTTTGGGTAATGTAGATGACTCACTAGGATTGTTGTTAGTGCCTGTGAGGTTTACTTCCTGGCCAAGCTCTGAGTGTATTATAGAGGCATTGCCTTGTGTTTACCACTGAGAGAGAGAGGAGGGGTAGGGAGAGAGAGGGGGGGGGAAAGAGAGAGGGGGGAGAGAGAGGGGGGAGCAAGAGAGAGGGGGAGAGAGAGGGGGAGAGAGAGGGGGGAGAGAGAGAGAGGGGGAGAGAGGGGGGAGAGGGGGGGAGAGAGAGAGGGGGGAGAGAGAGAGGGGGGAGCGAGAGAGAGGGGGAGAGAGATGGGGGAGAGAGGGAGAGAGGGGGGAGGGAGAGAGGGGGGAGGGAGAGAGAGGGGGAGAGAGAGAGGGGGAGAGAGAGAGGGGGGGGAGAGAGAGGGAGGGGAGAGAGAGAGGGGGGAGGGAGAGAGAGGGGGGAGAGAGAGAGAGAGTGTGTGTGTGTGTGTGTATGTGTGAGAGAGAGAGAGATCATTGAGATGAGATCCACATGACAGCTGTCATATTACAGATTGGAGCAAAGGATCAGAAGCCAGCAGAGCACAGAGGGTTGCCAAGAGGAAGGTTCCCTTCCTTGTGTCCCTGCCCTTTGAGAGCTGCCCTGCGCAGAGAAGAAACATCAGGGATGTTCAGCATTTCAGTAACCCCCATGTTACAATAATCAGGACTGAAAATAGAGGGACCCGCTATCGCAAATATACTTTGCATTGTCTCGTAATCTAATTCAGTCTGTCACAGATCAAAAACTAGACAAAACTGAACTGTTTTTACTTAGTAATCAGGCTGACAAAATGCAAGCATGATTCAGATATCTCTTAACCTTGGAAGTAAAACGTTTGGTGATTGTGGTTATGTTGGCGGATAATGTTGGGGCTGTGCCGAGGTAACTTAGCAACAACATTACATCAACTCAAGACAGTCATCCATTACTGCATAAAACATATTGGCTCCTGCAGGTCAAATTAAACTTCCTAAAATAAAATAATACTCAGAATGGAAAGTGCAATCTACTTTGTAACATTCCTTTTATTTGGCAGTTTTCAGGAAAGAAAACAAACAGACTGAAGAGAAGCAGTATCCCCATGATTGATGTACCTGGATCATGATAGTTCCCATCACAGCTGTCATTCCCCATCAGTTTCCAATAACCAACAGTGAAAATAAAATTTTTTAAAAACACATGCAAAGTCTTTGGCCATTAGCTGAAGGAAATATGGTAAAATGCCTCTCAAGCAATTGAAACCAGCTCCAGTAATCACATTGACTTGATACTATATAGAAGTCCACCTATCTTCCAAGTATGGCATCTGTGCCCTCCCTCAATGTCCTCCTCCAGATGTAGGGGATGACAGTGTGGGGAGAACTGAACCACTTGACATTGCGTACAGAAGATCAAGTTCTTCGAGAAAAAGTGAACAAGCAAACACACTGCTGTTTTTCTTGGATTAATCCTGGTCAGATACCTCTGCATGCAGGATGGAAGAGTTAGATTGGAGAAGGTTTATATAGGTAGGTGCAACACCGTGAGCCAAATGGCCTGTAGTGTGTTATACTGATCTACGTTATGTCCATGCTGTGATTAATCTCACAAAGTCCCCAAGTATCTGTTCAGTCCGAGTATCCCAGCCGCCAAAAATCTCCCAATCAGATCAGAAGGTTAATGGCGGTAAATTGAAACAACTGCAAACCTTTTATTTGCTGATCTCTTAGCTAGTTCAGGGAGGTCATGCTAAAAGCCCAAGGCAGTCTTTTGCTGAGTACATGGCCGAAGCTGTAAAATATTTACTTGTTAGAGCTGGAAGAGCAGATCACGTCATGAGAAGATTCCAGTCAGTCAGACTTCTCTCCACAAGCGCCAGCTTAAGCACACAGATGGAAAAGGTGTCACGCTTGGCTCAATACTAATATCCACATTTATGTCTCTAAAATCTTAGGTCCACAACCTATTCCAGAGGCAGTCACTAACCTAGTGCTGATGAACTGTTGCACTGTCAGAGTCTTTTCTCTAAGGGCATGTAAAACTGAGATCTTCTCCTTTCCCTCAGGTGGCTGCTCTCTAAAATTACCATCAATGAACATTACCGCAACACAATAGTTGGCCAAGTTTTCATTTGTTTTCATGGGCCCTTCTCAGATACAGTTATACTATCAGGACAATTGTACCATTTCAAATGTCATCTGTCTATAGCCTATGGGATCCGCTGTTAGCAAAGGCAGATGACAGAAGAAGAGCTCACAACAGATCTTTTAATGAGCCCCTTTCAACTGGTGAACCGGTCAGTGACTGGTTCAACAGTAGGTTAGAAGACTTACCAAATGGTACACGAAGGAACATATACGCATTACAATGCTTTCCTTTCAAACTATTTGGATCATGAACTATAAAACATTCTATAACCAGATAACTTTTGGAGTAATATAGAACACATACAGAGAACAGTACAGTATAGTAGGGGCCCTTTAGTACATGATATGTGCTGATCTTTTAACCTACCCCAAAATCAACCTAACCCTTCCCTCCTACACTGGTGAGAGCCCTTTATTGTTCTCTCATCCATGTGCCTATAGAGCAGTGTGGTAATGCAGCACTTAGTGTAACAAATTAGGTAAATTCTCTCTGTGACCACTTGGGTTTCCTCCAGGTGCCCTGTTTCCCTCCCACTTTCCAAAGACATATGCGTTAGGGTTAGTAAGTTGTGGGCATGTTACATTGGTGTCGGAAACATGGCAACACTCGCGGGCCACCTCAGATTGTGTTGGTCTTTCACTGTATATCTTGATGTTTTGATGTACATGTGACAATAAAGCTAATATTTTTCTGTCTTTCTTTTTCTCATTGAAGTATCTCTTAAATATCCCGAATGTATCTGCCTCCAGCACCACTGACCACTTTCTGTGTAAAAAACAGATATCTTCCCAAAACTTTCTTCCACTTACCTTAAAAGTATGTCCTCTGGTATTAAACATAAGGCACACTTTCTAAACCAGGCAGCATCCTGGTAAATCTCCTCTGCGCCCTCTCTAAAGGTTCCACATACAAGTGTAAATTCCACTAACATCAACTCATTCCATCACTTGGTAATTTTGTTAAGTCAACTTTTCACAGCAAGCTTCACATAAACATCTGTACCCCTTCCGGGAACATTGAATCCAGTGATCACCTCTCCAGGTAGATCTTATTCATGTCCAGTCGTACATTCTCAAAGAGTTACGAACAGTTCCTGTAGCCAAGGATGGCCATGCTGACCACCAAGTGTCCATCTGTATTGATCCCATTTTCCAGCACTTGGGTGTTTTCTGTGCCTTGGCAATTGAAATGCTTGTCTTGATACTTCAGAAATATGTGAGAATCTCTGCCTTCACTACATCTCCAATTGTCAGCTCAGCATAATTTTTTCCCTAACTGTGAGTATGTTGTCTTACATATTCTTGTCTAGTATCTTCCTGATGTTGCCTGCATATGCCAGACATACAATGTTCAATTCAAATTCAAAAATGTATGTAGTTGCAGATATTTACTTTATCTGGTACATCATCAGATATTGTAAACTATTGTGAAGATAAATAAACTTTATTTTCTTTTAATGTTGTTTAATTTTAAAGTGTTTAATTGTTTGTGTTGTAAAGGGATTTTAATTCAATGTATTCTCCTATGTTTTTTTTGTTTAAAGATTTAGTATCTATCTGGTATTTGCATCATAGCAGCATGATGGCATTATGGCTCGGGGCATCGGAGCTTGGAGTTCAATTTCAGTGTCCTCTGGAACAAAGTCTGTATGTTCTCCCCATGACTGTGTGGGTTTCCTCTGGGTGCTCCAGTTTCCTCCCACAGTCCAAAGACAGTCTGGTTAGTAGGTTAATTGTAAATTGCCCTACGATTGGGCTAGTATTAAATAGTTGGGATGCAGAAGAAGGTGCCACTCAGTGGGCCAGAAGGTCCTGCTCCATGCTGTAATTCGATATCAAATAAATGAATTTTAAAGCAGTTTTTATATATCCTTATATATCGGAGATGTTCACTAGCTTTTTATAAATTCCTGACAACTTTGGCAGTAGGCAAGAGGCCGTTCCCAGCCTATCAATGGCATCAGGCAGTTTGGCCTCTTTGAGTTTCTGCGCATGCCATTTGGGCTGAAAAATGCAGCACAGGCTTTCCAATGGCCGATGGACTCTGTATTAGAAGACTGAGACTTTCTTTTAGTTTACGTGGATGACATACTTGTCACCAGTGCATCCAAGTCCGAACACATATCTCATCTTTGCACACTTTTCCAGTGCTTATTCCAACGTGATTTGATTATTACCCCTCTTAAATGCCAGTCTGGGTTGTCAACCATTGACTTTCTTGGCTATTGCATCTCCACAGAAGTTGCAAGACCCTTCCCATCAAAAGTAGCCACTATTATGGATTTCCCACCACCCTGCACCACTAAAAATCTACAGGAATATTTAGACATGGTGAATTGTCATCACTGCTTCATTCTGCTGAATTTAAGCTTTCCCCGTATTAAGGGCAATAACCCTAATCGCATGTTTGACTGGTCAGCGGACATGACCAGGGCATTTGATGATACCAAACGAGCTCTTTCCAACATGACACTACCGGCGCACCCGCTCCCCAATGCACCCTTAGCCATTACTACTGACGCTTCAAACTATGCTGTTGGTGTTGTGCATGAACGGTTGGTGGGAGGCGTGTTGCAGCCCCCCCATCTCCTTCAGCCGGCAGCTTCGTCCCCCCAAAAAAGAAGTACAGCACATTTGATCATGTGCTTCTTGTTCTCTATTTGGCAGTTTGCCATTTTCATTTTCTTCTAGAGAGTCACTAGGTGCATTGACCACAATCCCCTCGTGAACACGATGTCCAAAATATCAGACCCTGGGTCTGCATGGCGGTAATACCAAATAGCCTCCATATCTGAGTTCATAAAAGATATACACCATATCAAAGGGTAAAATAATACTGTGGCTGATTGACTCTCACTGCCAGCCATTGAAGCTGTACCCTTAGGAGTTGACTATGCTGGCATGGCAGCCGACCAAGAGGTCCAGACTTACTGAACAGTAGTCATGGGCCTGCGGTTGGCTGACATTAATTTCAGGGAAGCTGGGGTTTCTCTCCTGTGCGATGTCTAAACCAGTTGGCCTTGCCCCATAGTGCCCGCAAACTGGAGGAGGACTGTTTTTGACTGCAAACGTGGCCTCTCTCATCCGGGCCGGAAGGCCTCACAGAAACTGGTTGCACTAAGGTTTGTGTGGCACGGCCTGAGAGAGGGCGTTTGTGATTGGACTGCAGTCTGTGTGGAGTGCCAGTAGGTAAAAATTAACCGTCATGCTCAAGTGCCACTGGTACCTTTTGAGGTCCCTGAGCAACAGTTTGACCATGTCAATGTGGACCTTGTGGAAGAGGGAGTCTCTTCCCCTCTTCCACAGTTTCTCGCATCTCCTTACCATGGTGGACTGTACCACCAGGTGACCAAAGGTCATCCCTCTAGCATCGACGACAACCGCAGACGTGGCTCGGGTGTTCATCAGTACCTGAGTTGCTTGGTTTGGCACCCCATCTGATGTTTCCTCTGACCATATTCACATCAGACCTTTGGGCTGCGATGGCCCAGAACCTCGGCGTTAGGCTACATCACACCACAGTCCAATGGCCTACTGCGATGGCCTACTGCAATGGCCCAGAACCTCAGCGTTAGGCTACATCACACCACAGCGAATCACCCACAGTCCAATGGCCTACTGCGATGGCCCAGAACCTCAGTGTTAGGCTATATCACACCACAGCAAATCACCCACAGTCCAATGGCCTACTGCGATGGCCCAGAACCTCGGTGTTAGGCTACATCACATCACAGCGAATCACCCACAGTCCAATGGCCTACTGCAATGGCCCAGAACCTCAGCGTTAGGCTACATCACACCACAGCGAATCACCCACAGTCCAATGGCCTACTGCGATGGCCCAGAACCTCGGCATTAGGCTACATCACCCACAGTCCAGTGGCCTATGCGAGCGGTTTCACCACTCCTTAAAGGCTGCTCTGAGGGCTTCCCTGATGGATGAGTGTTGGCATGATCATCTCCTGTGGGCCCTGCTGGAGCTCAGAGCAGCTCCAAAGGAGGATCTGCAGTCGACAGTGGCTGAGCTGGTATACAGGCAGCGTTACGAGTGCCAGGTGATTTTATTCCCGCTGCCACAACTGTCTGGCTGGCCTCTCAACAGCATTCCACCCTCTCAGCAAATTCGATTCCTTTCACCTATTTTTACTTCCCACCATAACATACGGCTCTCTTAGGTTCCTGTTGATCTACATTCCACTTTGTTTGTCTTCATCTGCCATGATGCACACCAACATCCCCTTAGACCCCTTACGATGGCCCATTTCAGGTTTTGAAATGGAGATAAAAGACTTTTATCATAGATAGGAGGGGTAAACCTGAATGTGTTTCAGTAGATCACCTGAAAACAGCCCACCGAGATTTGGAGGATTCCACTACCATGCCCCTGACATCACAAGATGAGAGTGTCAACACACCTCTGGATGAGCCAGAGGCACTTGCTGTTCCTCCACCCATGGAACGTTCGGACCCGAGCTGGATGGCTCATCCGCTCTACAGACAGGCTCACAATTCTAGTAAATTCTGGGGGTCCTGTGCAGGGTAACGTAATTGGGAGAAATGTACATAATTCACAACCATTGATACTGAGTTGGGGTTTTACTTTAAGAGGCTGGTATGACATGATGACGTAATTATGTTAGGCTTTTACCATGCTTTGTGTTCATGTTTGAAGTACAATAAATGAGATGCTGCAGTTCTTCTTAAATATAAAATGCCTCCGCCATTTTTATTTGTGAAAACCTACAGCTTCAACTTACTGGTGTTAGGAGCCAATTGGTGGGACAATCTTTTCGCTGGTGTAGGAAAGCAGAGTTCACTAGTGTCAGGACCACATGTTCATCAGTGTTGGAAACTAGAATCAGCCAAAATCATAAACCAGTGTTTGCCAGTCATTAGCCAGTGTTTACCAGGAGCCAATGGCCACTGTTTCTGGGAGGTCATGTCAATCCATGTTAAGAACCAGTTTACTTCTGTGCTCCAGTAAGGGTAGTCATGATCATGGTTATTCTCACATCCATCACCTCCACGTATTAGGTGGCCACCCAAACAGGAATTCAGCTCTCTACCATTGAGTACACAAGGCCAAAGTCAGTTGTTTACAGAGTCTTCCCTCTCACACCTTACATTGTTCCCATGGGTTTCTGAGAAGCTTTATTTATGTTTTCATGAAAATTGGGTTGGAAGGGTTCTCCCTATTGTCATTACCTAGACGTTATTCTGGTTTAGCGGGGGCAGGGGAGTGGTGGCAGTTTTGTCATGCTTCCATTCATCTTACCACCTTTGAAGAAATAAAGATTAGCATTATTTCATATGTACGTTATTCTTCCAAACCATCAGGTTAGGAATACCCATTCAAGTGCTCAGGAATTTGAACGCTGCACAAGATTCAGCTTGCTTCTTTCATTTAAAATAATTTGTTCATTGTTCTTAATGCCCCTTCCACCATCCCCAGCAGTGCATTCCATGCGCTCTGTGTGAAAATAACCAGACATCTTCCCTGAACTTTCTTCCTCTCACCTTAAAAGGATGTCCTCTGGTATTAGCCATTCATCGACATCCCAGGAGAAAGGCATTAGCTGTGCGTCTTATAAGCCTATACTACACACTGCGAATTAAGCACCTCTCATCCTTCTTCAATCCAAAGCGAATAGTACTAGCTCACTGAACCTTTCCACATAAGACATGTTCAGTAATCCCGACAGCCTGGTAATTCTCCTCTGCCCCTTCTCTAAAGCTCTCACATCCTTGGTACAGCCTCATCTATAGTTGGTAGCTTCTCCAACTTCTCATGTGTCTCCAGACTAACCCCCAGTAGAAATCCACTTTCCTCTACCATTGCACCTCTGTATTTCTCTACCTCTTTACCTCCCCATTACCTCAAGGGCCACCTAGCTAGACACCCCACAGCTCCAAGAGCCAGGGTTCAATCCTGACCTCAGGTTCTGTTTGTGTAGGATTTGTGCATTCTCCCAGAGACCCCAGGGTTTCCTCCAGCTGCTCCCGTTTCCTCCCACATCCCGAAGATGTAATGCTTGGCAGGTTAAGTGGCCACTGTAAATTGGTCCCTAGTGTATAGATGGGTGTAGCATGCAGGGAATTAATGGATAAATAGGATTCATGTACGTTTAAGGTTTAATGGTAGGAAGGGACCCAAAGCTCCTGCTTCAGTGATGCAAGACTCTTAGGTCTTCTTGGTTGCTGTGACATTCTGACACGACGAAGTTCTCAGTACAAGAAGAGTAGATGAGCTTGCACACACTACATGCTCCCTGACACACCCACCTGCCTATCCCAGGGTCAAAATGTCGACTACTAGAGGGCATGCATTTAAGGTGAGGAGGCAGTAAGTTGAAAGGAGGTGATTTTTACCGACAGATATGATAATGGTATTTAAGATGCTCCAGGACAGGCACCTGAATATACAGAGAATAGAACAATATGGACTATGTGCAGGCAGAAGGGGTTAGTCTAATTAGGTCTTATTAGTTTAAATAGTTTGGCACACATCATGTGCCAAAGGGTCTGTTTGTGGGCTGTGTGGTTCTGTGTTTTATGTCAGCCCATTCACTGTGTCCTTCACAATGAGGTACCGTCATACCACGCCTTCAAGCAGCAATATCTCATCTTCATTACCAGTGTAACAGCTGTGGAGTCTGGAGTAGAAAGGAAGAGCAATCAATGGAACATGCTTTATTGATGACACTACACACTTAACTAAATAGTAGTGTCTAGAATTATAGTGTATCAGACAATACACGCAGTTTTTAAAGGTACACTTCCACCTACATACACTGAACAACTCACAATGGAAACCAGAAAGCCAGAAGCTGATTGACACAATTCAAACCGGAAGTCTGAGGAAAAGTAGTGGAGACGTGCTTAAGGGGTGTGTGGAGGTTTCCAGTAACAGAGGAATCAAGGGTTGCTTTTTCAAAGAGCAATGAATTCAAAGGAGGGGGATGCACCCAAGGAGATAGAAACAATGAGTGCATTGGATAAGACTGAGGGAGGGAATTGGCCAGCTATTTAATGAAATCACGACTACTTGCCTTTCCCACTGTATTCCCATATCTCTTGAATTCCAAGGATCCATCCACCCACTCAGGCAGAGATCCTCAGAGTATCAATAAGATTTTGAATAAAGAATGTTAGTATTTCTGTGCTAAATGATCAAACCTTAACTTGGAGCAATGAGCCACAGTTCACATCTCCTGCTGGCAATAACACTTCTGCATATCCATCCTGACACACCCTCACTCTTAAGTACTTCAAAGAAATCTCCTTCCATCTTTTGAAATTCCAGGCAACATAAAGACATTTTACCATTTTACTCAATCTCCCTTTTCTTGATTGTCCTCAGGAATCAATCTGATGAATCTTTGGTTCACTCTCTCCAAGGTAAGTATATCCTCTGAAGGTAGGGAGACCAAAGTGCACCACTGAAGCCTTTGTCTGGTCCTATTTGCCCTTCTATCTTTAACTATTTTACGTTAGGTTTTAATTATTACCTCTATATTATATCAGAATCAGATTTATTATCATCATCATATGTTGTGAAATTTGTTATCTTTGAGGCAGCAGTACAATGCTAGAAACAAAAGCATAATAATAGAAGCAAAATGTGAACTACACTAAGTATTTATACACACACACACACATATAATTGTTAAATTAAATAAATAGTGCAAAAATAAAAAAACGTAGTGAGGTAGTGATCATGGGATCAATGTCCGCCCCTCAGAAATCAGATGGCAGAGGGGAAGAAGCTGTTCCTGAATCACTGAGTGCATGCCTTCAGACTTCTGTACCTCCACCATAATGGTATCAATGAGAAGAGGGCGTGTCCTGGGCGATGGGGGTCCTTAATAATGATGCTGCCTTTTTGAGGCATCGCTCCTTGAAGATGACCTGGATACCACAGAAGCTAGCAATCATGATGGTGCTGACTATGTTTACAATCCTCAACAGCTTATTTTGATCCTGTGCAGCAGGGCCCCCTCTGCACCCCCCATACCAGATGATGATGCAGCCAGTCAACCTGCTCTCCATGATATATATGTAGAAATTTGTAAGTATCTTTGGTGACATATCAAAACTCCTAATGAAATAAAGTTGATGTCTTGCCTTCTTTATAGCTGCATCGATATGCTGGGCCCAGGATAGATCCTCAGAGATCTTGCCACCCAAGCACTTGAAAGTGCTCTCTCTTTAGACTTTTCATCCCTCTGTGAGGACTGGTGTGTGTTCCCTCATCTTACCACAATCAATTCTTTAGTCTTACTGATGTTGAGTGCAAGGCTTTTGCTGTGATACCATTCAACTAGCTGATATATCTCCCTCCTGTATGCCCTCGTGTCACCAAATGAAATTCTGCCAACAATAGTTGTTATCATCAGCAAATTTATAGATGGCATTTGAGCTGTGCCTAGCCACACAGGCATAGGTGTGGAGAGAGTAGAACAGTGGGCTAAGCACACACTCCTGAGGTGTGCCAGTGTTGATCGTCAGTGAGGTGGAGATGTTATTTGCAATCTGCAAAGACTGTGGTTTTCCGATGAGGAAGTCAAGGATCCAGTTGCAGGGGGAGGTACAGAGGCCCAGATTTTGGAGCTTCTCCATCGGAACTGTCGGAATGATGGTGTTAAATACTGAGTTGTAGTCAATAAACACCAGCCTGACATAGGTATTAGTATTATCCAGACGATCCAAGGCCGCATGAAGAGCCAATGAATTCATTCACCATAGACCTATTGTGACAAAAGGCCATTTACGGTGGGTCCAGGTCCTTGCTGGGACAAGGGTTAATAACCAACCTCTCAAAGCACTTCATCACTCTGGACTTGAGTGTTATTGGGTGATAGTCATTAAGTCAGCTCACCCTGCTCTTCCCGGGCACTGGTGTAACTGTTGTTCTTTTGATTGTTTCCCACATACCTAGCTGTGTATGTCATTTACCCAACTTAGTTGCTGCATTTGTTCCTTTACTTACTGTATATGCAGTATATATCAACCTGCCTTTGCATTCTCATAATCATTCTTAGTCGGCTGCTATCTAATATTATCCTATCTCTTTCTCTGGTATATCTCACTGCTTTTGCACCCTTGCCCCTGATTTTGATGACAGCTTCCCTTCCTGTACTTTCACCAAGGATTATCCTCCCACTTCTCATTCACACTCTGCTCCTTATCAGTATGATCTAAAAGCTTTGTTACAGATCCCCTGTGTATTCTGAACATACTCAGCCCTGTTACTCCATTATACCATTTGACCTCTACTTTGCCACCGACATCCTACGTTTGAAGAGCAGAAATTTGCTCTGGCAAAAAATAGTAGGGCTTTTGGTCCTCCACACAAAGTCCTAAGCCTGACTCTAAGGACCATCCATATCTATTCATGTTGAACTAGACTCAATGCAATCTTAACTCCTGTTTTGACCAGGAGTCAGATTACTGGAAACCAGTATCTTAACTAAAACCATTTACTCTACCCGATCAACACCTCAACTGTTAGTGAAAGCTTCATCTGTACCTTCTTTACTTCCAGCTTTAACTATTCCAATGGCATGTAGGCTGAGCCTCCTTGTTCAAGAGTCTATACATATGAGGTCATGAATTCACTCTGCACTGTACATAAAAAGTCTGACAATTTGGTCCGGTGTTATGATAATAAGCGTATATGTTTCCCATTTAAGCAACATCCTTGTAAAATTCTTTATTTTCTTTTCAAATCGCTCCAAGACCAAATTCCACTCCATGACCAAAATTCCCTCCAGCATCAGCACTCTCTGAGAACTCCTATACTTCATTCTCTGAAACATCCTAAAAGTTAAAAGCAAGGCGTTCGATTGCCCCAGAATTTACCCTCCTTCAAAGTTAAAAACAAGGCTATCGGTAGCCTTAGAATTCCCCCTCAAATATCAAAATTTCCCTTTTGTTCCTCTCTTTTAAGATGCCACTTAAAATCCACTTTTTTAGTGATCTATTCTAATATCTCTACTGTGATATTCAGTCATGCTATGTTTGATAATGCTTCTGTGATACACCTTATGGCCTTTTAATATGCTCGAGGTGCTATAGGAATACAAGTTGTCATTGTCTTTGACAGAATAATGTCAGGGGAATGCGTACAACTCCAGCTTCTATTTCTTACTGCACAAAACTAACAAAAGCTTTTTGATCTTTGAAAGCTGTAACTGTCTCTGACATCTCTGACTGGAGGAGGAGGGAATCAGATGTTCCCACTCCACCTTGTGTGCAGAGGATGTCTTCTCATTCATTTTCCCAGGAGCCTGCTTCAACTTCAGAGATTATGTCCCCTTGTTCATAATCTCCCCTGCAAAGGAAATGATTTCTCTATAACTATTTTATTGCATCCTTTAAAGGCTTTTAATGCATCAAACAGATCATTTCTGAATCTTCTGCTGTCAAAGGCAAGTTTCTGCAACCTCTCTTCATACCTTAACTCTCTAAATTCTGATGAATCTGTACTTCATCCAGTCCAAGGCCATTATATCCTTGGTGTAGTGAGCACGGAACTGATTTGGTTTGATTCTAATTACATCACTGTCTTAGTAATGCTGAATGACTGGTACTAATGGGTTAAATGGAGCAGGCCAAAGTATAAATTGTTTATGGTAATTAAACACTGATGCAGTTTTATCAAGTGATCTAACCTGATTTAATGAGAGAGATTAGAGTTCAAGGCAGTGGGTGACATTAATTTGCAAGAAAACATCTCAATTACATCAGAAGTGTGTACACAAAGAACTTATAATTCTCCAAAGCAAATTTTATTTTGGCATGGTTTTGGATCACAATCATTACAGACTATTCATTATAAGAAGAACGCTTTATTATGTCATGCTGCTACTTTTAATGCAGCAGCAGCTCTGTGTCAGTGCTAATGTGCATCCAGCGTTCGGGCTAAGCTTTGTGTCAATTGACACTGCAAATTTCCCATTGGCCGTAGCTGTCAATCTCTGATGAGTGAGTAGATGAATGGAAGATGAAACAAAACCCAGGCAGGCCAGCCCATTGACTCTGAATGCCACCTGATGTGAAGTAAGGGCTGTGGTGCCCTCCAGAGTTAAATACTGAGTGAGATCAGACAGGGAAATACAGTGTCAATATGAATAAGGTGGGACCGTAAACTGAGGTGACTGCTGTGCTATATTAGTTCAAGGGTCTGTGAAATTGGGACTAATTTCTGGCTGATTCTATCTGCCAACACAGTCAGCTCCTGTCAAGTATATGCCTTTTTTTCCCTCATCTTTCCTTAGCTATTAAGAAGAGTCAGTGAGCAGAGATTTGCACTGAAATATCACTTTGGCAGCATACTCATCTGTCACAATCCATTTATCCTGTAACATTTCCAAATCTACAATTATGCCTTCTATTTTGTACCCTTCCCACCTTCCCTACGCCCTTAATTGCTTGATTGATGAAGAAGTCGGAGTCTGAATGCAAACATTCCTCACAGGAAGCCTACATGAGGAGTGAGGGTGAGAGTGAAGGAGGCATGAGCTTCTGCGTGCCACAGTCCTGGGAAGACACTGGATTGCTTGGAGGGAGGGATAGATTAAAAGTAGTGAGCTGGGGCAGTCGGCATATTTTGCACTCTACAGTCCCTAGGAGACACTGAATTGCACATAATTAGGCACTTGGCAAGGACCAATAAAAAGAAGTGTGGTTTAAATGTGGGAGTGGCCATACTGTGAGAGCAGAGTTGAGGCTTTGGTAAGGAGAGGTGAAGGCCATAGTTAGATTTTATTTCATTATTTATACTTTCTTTCTTTCTTATTGCACATTTAGAGCAGTGGTGATGCCAAGCAGGATAGTTAAATGCTCCTCTTGCGGTATTTGGGAAGGCAGGGCAACCTCTAGTGTCCCTGATGACTACATCTGCAAGAAGTGCATCCAGCTGCAGCTTCTAACAGACTGTGTTAAGGAGTTGGAGCTGAAACTGGATGAACTCTGAATCATTCAGGAGACTAAAGGGATGATAGGTAGGACATATAGAAAGGTAGTTACAAGGTGTAGGACACACATAACTAGATGACTGTCAGGAGGGGGAGAGGGGATAGACAGCCGGTGCTGAGTACCCCTGAGGTCATTCCCCTCAACAATAGGTATACCACTTTGGATATTGTTGGAGGAATGACCTAGCAGAGGAAAGCCACAGCGGTCAGGTCTCGAGCACTAGCCTGGCCCTGTGGCTCAGAAGAGAAATGGGGGTGATGGGGGGGGGGGGGTGGTGGAGAGAGAAGAGAGGAGCTGTGGCTATAGGGGATTTGTTGGTTAGGGGAACAGAAAGGAGGATCTGTGGACAAGAATGAGATTCCCAGCTGGTTTGTTGCCTCCTGGTGGCCAGAGTCGGCGACATCTTGGGTCAAGTCCATACCGTTTGTAAGTGTGAGGGTGAGCAGCCAGAGATCATGGTCCATGTTGGTATCAATCACATAGGCGGGAGCAGTGACGAGGTCCTGCAAAAGGAGTTCAGGGAGTTAAGTGCAAAGTTAAAGGGCAAGACTTCCAGGGTTGTGATCTCAGGACAGCTACCTGTGCCACATGCTAGTGAGGCCAGAAATTGGAAAATCATATAATTCAATACATGGAAGGAGGGAAGGCTTCAGATTTTTGGATCATTTGGTTCTCTTCCAGGGAAGGTGGGACCTATACAGAAGGGATAGTTTGTACCAAAACTGGAGGGGTCTAATATCTTTGCAGGAAGGTTTGCTAGTGCTGCACTGGGTAGGTTCAAATCGAGTTGCAGGGGAACGCCAGAACAGATTGTGGAATGGTTGTGAAGAAAGATGTTCTTAATCCTACATAAAAGTCAGAAATCGAAAGCTTGCGCATGGTGGGACTAATATTCTGAGCTGC
This sequence comes from Hemitrygon akajei, assembly GCF_048418815.1. Lineage (NCBI taxonomy): Eukaryota > Metazoa > Chordata > Chondrichthyes > Myliobatiformes > Dasyatidae > Hemitrygon > Hemitrygon akajei. The sequence goes on from NC_133149.1 coordinate 18,746,132, forward strand.
GTATATTTCAATGCAAGGAGTATTGGAGGAAAGCTGGCTGAACTCAAGGCATGTAGAATTTTGACTTTGTAGCCATTAGTCAGACTTGCTTGCCTAATTTGGAGTATTGTGTGTAATTTTTGTCACCTACCTGCAGGAAAGATGTAAGTAAGATTGAAAGAGTGCAGAGAAAATTTACAAGGATGTTGTCAAGACTTGAGGACCTGAGTTATAGGGAAAGGTTGAATAGGTTAGGACTTTATTCCTCAATATGTAGAAGACTAGGGAGAGATTTGATATAAAATTATGAGGGGTATAATGAGGATAAATGCTTTTTCCTCGGATGCAGGGTGAGGCTACAACTAGAGATCATAGGTTAAAGGTGAAACATGAAATATCCAAGGAGAACATGAGTTGGACTATCTTCACTCAGAGGGTGATGGGAGTGTGGAACGAGCTGCTAGTGGATTGTGGATGTGGGATGATTTCAACATTTAAGAGAAATTTAGCAAGATACCTGGACGGTAGGGGTATGGAGGGCCATAGTCTGCGTACAAATCGATGGGATGATACAGATTAATGGTTTGGCATGGACTGGATGTGCTGAAGGGCCTGTTTTAGTGTTCTATGACTCTACGACTCGATGACCAACTCCACATGCCTGCTTCTCCAGTACAACGGGCAGTGCTGATCAGAGAGTGACAGTGAAGAACGAACAGCCTCATTTTAATAACAAATGTAGTTTATTTTCGACAGAGGAACTGGGCAACACCAGTATTGTGCCATAATTAACTAAGCATGAATGAAATCGAACAACCTTTCAGAATTGCACCAACAGTAGAAGCAGCAGAACAATGCAGCTGGTAGAGCTGCTGTCTGACGGCTCCAGCAACACAGGTTCAATCCTGTCTTTTGCTACTGACTGTATGCTCATAGAACAGTACAGGCCATTCAGCCCACAATGTTGGGCCAAACCAGCTAAAAATCAAATCAAAAGCGCCCAAACACTAATCCCTCCTACCTACACAATGCCCATATCCCTCCATCTTCCTCACATCCACATGCCTATCTAAACATCTCTGAAAAACCTCCAATACATTTGCTTCTACCACTATATCACGCAATGCATTCTATGCAGCCACCACTCACTGATTTAAAAAAAAACTTGCCCATCATATCCCCTTTGAACCTACCCCCTCTCACACTTCACACTATCTAATACTTTCCCTGACATCTACCTTCTGATCCAATCCTTCTCTTACTGACCTGGTGTTTTGGTTCCCAGCCGCCTGCAAAGCTATTGTAAACTCTCCCAGTGACAACATGACTTTCTCCCAAGTGCTGTGCTTTCCTCCACAGGGATAATGATGTGTAATTTGGTAGGCGATTCGGGCTCTGTAAATTACCCCTGGTGTGCAGATGGGTGGCAGAATCTGGGGCTGAGTTGTTCTTCCATGGAATCACCTTCTATCTCGAATTGCTGAATTTTTACCAACAAACAGCTGTGTTAGCTTGGAAAGTGTTAATTGACTCAGGAGTGTCAGCTGTTTGGGGTGAGATCCAGATTTCACCTTTGTTTATGTTAATACTTTCAGACTTGTATTCGAATGTGATCTAGGAATGGCACAAGTGGCCCACTTGTCCTAATTTCCCTCCCTGTGGGAAAAATAAATCCTTATTGACAAACTTTAAGTATATTTTGTCTTTAGAAGCACCTTTATCAGATTACAGCTTAATAGGCTTTACCTTCTCTCAAAATTGAAATACTAGCCTTCATGTCAGGGATTTTGGCGAATCTAGTCTGTATGTCTTCCTGCATATACTTCTAGACAAAATTTGAGTCCATTTCTTCAATTGTTAGTTGTGAATGTATGATAACTGAGTAACAATTGATAACTTTTGTAACTCTTCCCTCTCTCTTTCTAAAAACAAAAGTAATCCCTCTTCCCTCTCATCAGCTTCGTCCGGTGACCTATCCATGACATGCTGGTCAGTGAGAACATATTGGCAGATGCTGCTCCCAGTGCTAATGGTTCCCCTGCCATCTTCCCTCAAATGCCAGACCCCTGGACAGAATCACCATATTAAAGTAATCACCTGAAGCAAGCATGTGGAGTTAGCCATTCTTCCCTCACTCCTCATTCGGGCTTTAAGAATGTTTGCATTCAGATGGAATAAGGTGGATCGGTCAGAACAGAGGTAAGGAAGAATTTTTTTAGCCAGAGAGTAGTGAATCTGTGGAACGCTCTGCCAGAGACTGTGGTGGAGGCCAAGTCCATGGGTATACTTTGAGCAGAAGTTGATCGTTTCCTGATTGGTCAGGGCATCAAAGGATATGGTGAGAAGGCAGGTGCATGGCGTCGAGTGGGACCTGGATCAGCCATGATGGAATGGTGGCGCAGACGCGATGGGCTGGATGGCCTAATTCTGCTCCTACGTCTTATGGTCTTATGGACTCTGGTGCTAAATTCTCCAGGGTTTTTTTTTTCTTGCGAATGAATGAGAAGGAAAAAACACACTTAAGGAAGAACCGACTGGTCATCTGAATATTGCACACTGAAAATACACCTAGTCAAATAATTTAAGGACTCAGCAAGAGGTTGGTATCTGCAAAGTGTGCCAGGGAAGGGGTGGAATCAGACACAAATACAAGGCATGTAGACCAATATTTAAAGGGGCAAGGCACAGAAGAAAGTTGTCCTAGTGCAGGCAACTGGGATTAGTGTAGATGGGAAAAAAGTGTTGTCATTGATGTCAAAGGGCCTGCTTTTGTGCTGTACAACTCTCTGGTTCTATAACTCCTGGCTTCGGGCAGATGCAGCCATCAATGCCAATTTATCTTTCTCCTCGAGCTGGTTCTACCCCCTCAACGTCCCTCCATTTGAATATGACTTCCCACTTGTTCCAAAGCTGATTGGAATATAATGGGACTGTTGATCTACATACATGGTCCCATTTATCCATATTGTCCTCCTTTCCTGCAGCAGCTAACTCTGCTCGTTGCCTTAATTCAACTGCTCAGAATGAAATCTACTGTCAATTCATCCTATGTGTATATCCCATGGTACCAGTTTGTTTGCTTTCTTCCCTTTTATCAGTGCTCTTTGGAATAATTGAGAAAAAGTAAATGCTCTAATTAGCTAAAGATTCTGCTTTTGTCATATCCTACACTTGCTAGGAAGGAATAATATGAACTGAATAGACTTTTACTTTTCTCCTTGTCTCCAGGGCTTACATCCCTGCATCTCGACAAATTAGTCACACTGGACACTGGTGTGAGTAATCCCAGAAGAGTCCCAGTCATGAGAAAAAGTGTTAGGCTGTGATCAAAGAAAATAAAATGCAGCTGGACAACTCAAAGTCTCCAGTTTACCCCTGCAATATTTTCTTTTGTGACCATTTTAGTGTGACTCCAATTACCCTTTCCTAGTAGCAAAGAAAACATGTTTTTCTTTCTTTCAAGTGCTTATCTCATTGCCTTCTGAGAGTTATTACTAAACATCTCACTGGTCTCTAGGCAGAGTAATCCAGGCCACAACAACTCACCATTTATAAATATCCCTTTTTTTAAACATACTGTATATTAGGCTTCACTTTAACACCCTGATTAATGTTTGTTTAATTTGCTAAGGTGCTTCTTCCAAAGTGTGACTGGAAGGAACAATTGTTATGATGGGTCCTTACCCATGTGATATATCTTATAATGCATGCAAACAACACTTCCAGGAAATGAAAATCAAGAAGCTGTTGGAAATCTCATGTCAGTAGAAAATGCTGCAAACACTCAGCAGGTTAGCCAGCACCTGTGGAGAGAGAAGCAAAATTAAAGTTTCAATTCAAGGGCTCTTCCCCACTTCTGATGAAGGGTCTTTGGCCTGAAGTGTTAACCACTTCTCTTTGGCAACTATATTAAATCTGCATCCTTTGATTATTGATGCACTTGCCTGGGGAAACATCTTCTCCTGGGCAGGGGTGTTGGGGGGGGGGGGGGGGGAATGCTGAAAGAAAGTCATATTTTCACTGACACCAGCAAATGGTAATTGGAGTCAGACTAAAATGGCCACAGAAGAAAATATTGCAGATGCTGGAAATCTGAAGTAACAAGAGAAAATACTAGAAATACTCAAATTTCAAAGTAAAGCTGTTATCAAAGTACATATATGTCACCATATATTACCTTGAGATTCATCTTCTTGCAGTCATTTACAGGAAAGTGAAGAAATACAATAGAATTTTTGAAAAACTATACATAAGAAAGACTGACAAACAACCAATGTACAAAAGCAGATATCTTGTGCAAACAATAAAAAGGTAAATGAATAGTACTGAGGACATGAGTTCCAGAGTCCTTGAAAGTGAGTATAGTTTGTGGAGTCAGGTCAGAGTTAAGGTGAGTGAAGTTATCCATGCCTGATAGTTGTAGGGTAATAACTGTTGTGAACCTAGTGGTGTGGGACCTAAAGCTCCTGTACCTCCTTCCCAATGGCAGTAGTGAGAATAGGGCAAGGCCAAGATGATGGATGCTGCTTTCTTGTGGCAGTGCTCCTCGTAGATGTGCTCAATGTTGGGGTGGGCTTTGCCTGTGATAGACTGAGTTGTATCCATCAACTTTCCATTCTTGGCCATTGGTGCTTCCATACCAGGCTGTAATGCAACCAGTCAGGATACTCTCCAATGTCCATCCATAGACGTTTGTCAAATTTTTAAATGACATGCCAATACAGAAGTATTGTGTGCTTTCTTTGTGATTGCACTTATGTGCGATCGCAGGATAGATCCTCTGATATGGTAATGCCAAAGAATTTAAAGTTTCTGACCCTCTCCACCTCTGATCCCCTAATGAGGACTGGCTCATGGACCTCTGGTTTCTTCCTCAGCAGATAAGCTGTTGCAATGAAGTGATGTGGGCACGTGTGGGCCAAATAGCATTTGCTCGTACTGTAAGATCTAAAGGATGCAGTTCGACAACTGTTAGCATTGACGATGTGATTAAATGAGTAATGGCCATGAGTTTAGGCAAGGTATCTGTTCTTATCATACCCACTTTATGTTTGGTGCTTTCTTTATTCACCTTCCAATAAAAGTGGAAAAATAAGAGGACAGGGAACACATGCTGTTGGCCAACATATATTCAGTGTAGTTATCCTGCTAATCTGGCTGTTGTTTGGTAGGTTAGCAAATGTACTTCTTCCTCAGCAGGACCACAAAGGTACAATCATCTTGTTGAGTCCTTGTCCATGTGATAAATTTCATAATGGATACAAATGGCCCATCCAAGCAACGTAAGTCTATAAACTGATGGAAATCTCATAACAACAGAAACTGGTGCCTAAATGCTCGTCAGGTCAGGCAGCATCTGTGAAAAGAGAAGGAAAGTTGAAGTTCCAAGTTAATTGTCCATCCCCACTTCTCATGTTTGACCTGAAATATTAGATAGTTCCCTTTCCACAGGTGTTGTCTGAACTGCCGAGTGTTTCTAGTATTTTCTGTTTCCTCTTGGCGCTGTAGTCAGCTGTTTTGAAGATTGCATTATTATGGTGTTCTTCATAACCTCAAGGCATCCCAAAGTGCTTTACAGCAAATTAAGTGTTTCTGAAGTGGAGTCACTGCAGTAATGTAGGAACTCATTATGGCATTTACAGCTCAGCATGGCTGAGATGAGTAGAGTGTTTATTCATTTGGGATTTGGTGCTAGTTGCTGTAGTTATATGTATTTACAAAATAGTTGTCTTTTACATTCCAACAAAAAAGTCAGTTTGACTGTAATTTTGGGAGAATTTGGTGAAGCAGGTTTAACCATTCATCCAACACCCATTCAAGTCATCATCAGAGAACATGCAGAACTTAAACTATACATCAATTATACAGGACAATGAAGAAAAAGACAGTGCAAAATAAAACAATCCGGAAAAAAAATCCAGGATGATGCAAAGGGTTCTTGTGCAACACACAAACAAAATGCTAGAGGAACTCAGTAGGTCAGGCAGCATTTATGAAAATGCATAAGCAGTCGATGTTTCAGGCTGACACCCTTGTTCACTGTTCTGCTGCTGACATCGGGCTAGGGTTGTGCAGCTTAGTTCAAGAATCTGATGGTTGTAGGAAAATAGCGGTTGCTGAATCTAGATGTATGGTTCTTCAAGCTTATGTAATTTCTACCTGATGGTAACAGCAAGAAGAGGGCATGATCCTTCTAAACTAATATTACCCGAGAATAAAAATGTATCCTAGTTTTTTTCATAGAAATCACAATAAAAGGTATTTTGCAGAAAGATGTTTAAACCTAACTTCCCTTGGGTACAGGACAGGCAATTTGCTCAAATTATTATTTTTTAAAGTGCCTGATTTCAAAAGGAAGATGGGCATATTCCAAATGATGGAAAACCCAAATACATAAAGGACATCCTGAAAACCTGCAAAAGGTTCAACAGCATAGATAAAATGGAAAAGGATGTGGATTGATGTTTTATAATATTAATGTTATACTTTGGGAGATTTCCAGAATGTATTTCCATTGGGAAGGAGAAGGAAAAATCAGGAGATTAAAGAACAGGAATCATTCACTCAGCCATGAAGCATGTATGTAGAGCTCTTTGTCCTCCTAATTCCAGTCAGCCACTCATTCAACACAGGTTACTTCCTAAATAAAGTATCCGAGGGAAATTCAGAAGTAAATTGCATTGATCAAGTGCAAATGTTGGCAAAGATGAGATGAAGAAAGAAACTGGAGAGGCAAAAGTAAATGACTCTGTGTCTTTGTTAAGCACAATGCCAAGATATTTACTGTTATTATGGTTTTGCCTCTGATTCACAGATAACTCCCTACCTTCTGGAGGTGATGCATATTCTGAGGTTGCTTGATGTGTTTTTTGTGCAGGCACTGATTGAGGTAAATCATAGTTTTGCTTCCACTTGTAAATGGGTTAATTGAGATTTGGCAACCCACTTTGCTTCTCTGTTGATAGCTGTTTGAATTGATTTCAGTTGAAATGAGGAAGAGATGAAGACAGGCTTCAAGATGTGATATTTTATTTCACAATAATGTACAAAATGAACTAGTCCATTTTTGAGGTAACATCTCCCCCACAGTGACCTTGTGCCAACTTCCTCCCCATCTCTATAATATTCAACTAATCTGTTTTGCACAGTCAGTGCAAAGTAAGGATAAATTCAGATTGATGCTTTGCCTGCCAGCCCCACTGGAGGGCAGACTGATTTATTTATTGCTCATAAGAGTTGAAATAATTTGTACACAGCTCAGTAGTGAAATCATTGAAGCACAATGTAATTAAACTTCTTGTCAGTGCCCTTAAACACATCCAGGTTTTCTGAAGCTCCCCCCCCCCCCCAACATTTTGGAATCTCAGAAGCAAGGAATTCTTCCAGAGGATTCCTGACAGGAATTTTTTGTTTGGAAGCTCACTTTTCCCTCACATACTCCAGGATTCAGTTACCAATAGTGTAGGAAGAACTGCTTGAAATCTTCAGCAACACCAGGTAATACAGCCTTCCCAGTACAAGAAAGCTTGCATGCACTGGAAGAGGTCTTTCCAGTCTCTACACCAGCTCACTCAGCCCTCATGTTGTGGTGGTACTGGGTTTGCTGACTGCAAACTCAAACAAAGAGCTTAAGCTTCATCAGATATAAATAGCCACAAATAACCTCACTAAAGGGAGATTATACTGTAACTACTCAATCTTCAAAGGCTAATTCACTTCCCTGTTTATTCTCCATGGCGAGTTTAGCACCCAAAACACACTATTTGAGTGGTGCACCCCCTCCTACCAAGGATGAGATACTTCCATCTAACAAAATTGTTTAAATGTAGTTCATTTATTTTTAGTGTTACACGTTCAAGTTCAAACAACATTCTTAAAACACATTTAAAACTCAGAGGATTTATATCTTATAACAGATTTCTTCATTAGAAACCATTTCTAAAACACAAAGGATTTCCAAAACACAGGTACAATTCCTATAGGCTAAAAAGAGATACCGATACACTGCAGATGAACCAGCTGTCCGTCACAGAAACCAAAGGCAGAGGAATGGATTCTAGTTCACCCTGTGTTTCTGTCATGCTTCCTGATATTCCTGGCCATTCATAAAAGAGCCTGAAATGCTCCCTTGATTTATGCTCTATCTCTGCCACTTGAGCGACTTCACACACATATGATTTTTTTTTCAGATACCTTTTAACACAAGTGATCTAAAAGCTTCTGGAGACTGAGATCCCAGGTACCCACAATTAATGCTATGAAGCTAACTCCATAAGTATAAAATCTTCCAACTTTTTAATACATCATCTATTGATATGTTATTGATAATATCAATCTAGTCTTCAAGCTTCCTTGAACTAATCCATTTCAGCCAGTGATGTCTATTTTGAAACATGACAAGGTAAGTAACCCATTGGCTTATACTGCACCATCTAAGCATTTAGACTGGGTTCTGTGGGGCAACGAGTCTTTTTTGCTCCATAGACTGTGCTTATTTGCAAAACTCTCTTTTTAACTTCAGACTGATTACTGCTTGCCTTTAAATTAGGAACTGAAGACTGGCTCCCATTTATGACAAGCAGCTAAACAAAAAATATTGGTTGGAAGTTTAGCTTATTCAAAAACAACACTTTGATCTTTAGAAGTATCAGCTGCCAGTATTTAGAAAGCTGAGCTTGATAAAAAGCAATGCCTCCTGGACAGTGAGTGTCCAGCACAGTATCAACCTGGAGTTTGAGTGCCAACAGGGGTAAAGAGGTGATAAGTTAACCTGGATATTGCCAGGTCTGGTGAGGTGCCCTCAGGGGAAACATAATGTTGGTACTGGTTCTCTAAGTTTTGACCCACCCACAGTTCACACACTCAGCATTTTCATTCTTTGCCTTATCCCACCTCTTACATACTCCGGCTGGTGGCGTAGTGGCATCAGCGCTGGACTTTGGGGGGAGAGGTCCCAAGTTCAAATCTGGCTGGTTCCTTTGCACGCTCTCCATCCGTGCCTGGGTTGAGTGTCGAGCTAGTAACTCGATCTCGTAAAAAAAACCTGGAGAGGGATAGGCTCCACCCCACACACACACACACACAATGAAACTGAAAATGAAGCCAGTTGCTGGAGCTGGAGGACTGTCCGTGTATGTGGGTGGGTTGGGAAGGGGGAGGAAGAGAGGAAAAAAGGGACTTGTTTTGCTGTTATTGTTTAGTCGCTCGGTATGTACTATTTTGTTGTGTTCTGTGTTCTGCCGAGTAGCATGGGCACCGGAGTGAGTGGCTCACTTGTGGGCTCTCCCCAGCACATCCCTAGGTGTGATGGTTTAATGCAAATAAACTAATTTCACTGTATGTGTCAACGTACTATACATGTGATAACTAAATTTGAATGTGAATCCGAACTGGCTTACGCAACATCTTTCATAAGCTTGGCAATCTTTATACACAGCGAGGTGTATCTGAAGCGTAGTCAAATGCAACAGTACACACACAACAAAAGCTCCCAAGCAACAATGTGATAATTAATTATCCATTCAATGAAGGTTAAAGAATGTTTCAAAATCGCTTCATTTCTGTTGGCATGGTCATTGCACAAGTTTCGTGGTTATTGCCCATCTTCAGCTGTCCTTCGAAAGGTGAACCACTTTGGTGAAGCTGCTCACACAGTACTGGTGCAGAGGGAGTTGCAGGATTTAGACCCAGTGACAAAGAAGTGCCAGTGACATTACTAAGCCTAAATGCTGTGCATCTTGGAGGGTAATTTTTGAGTGGTGGTGTTCCCCGACACCTAATGACTTTGTCCTTCTTGATGGTAGATATCATGGATCTGGAAGCTCTTGTTGGAGTTCCTGAGTGAGTAACTGCTGTGTACTTTATGGACAGGGCACACTGCAGCCAACCTCCGCCAGTGTTGGATGCAATGAATGCCTTCGATGGCTGGAGGAGTGCAAATCACATGAACTGCTTTGTCCCGGATGGTGTTGATCCTCTTGAGAGTTACTGGGGCTGCAAATGGACAGCATTCCATCACACATCTGACTTCTGCTTTGAAGATGGCGGAAGGGCTTTGGCATGTCAGAGGGTGAGTCAGCTGGCACAGAATGCTCAGCTTCGAACCTCCCTGTACTGTCACAAGAATGCTGAAGTTATCGGTAAGGAGAGATCTGAGGGTCAACCATTGGTATCAAGTATTACCAGGTGTGGAAAGCTTGGTTCCAAGTGTGAATGGTTCAGAGACAGTGCAGAGTGTGATGACCAGACTTAAAGCTGGTCGTGGTGTGCTCACAAAGGACTGAACCCAGGTGTGGAGGAATGGCAGGATCCCAGGAAGAGACGGAAGCAAGAGGTTAGATATCAGAATCAGAGCTTCAGAGGAACAACTGAGCAACACCATGAGGTAATTCATCCACAATGACCCCATTCTGGCACTGAATGAGAGTCCTCTTTAAATAATCATAGAATCTGGGAAACATGTGTCAGTCACAATTAACTTGACAAGATTAACCAAAAACACAAGGACTTAACAACTCTAGTTAAGATAACGATTAGTAAATACAGGTACTCAAAAACCCTAGCAGCTGCATGCTCTATGGCCAGCTGCAGGGTTCATAACAGATGATAGTGTAACTATGACCTGACCCACAGGAAACTTTAATGATCTGGGCTGAGCAGTCTAGAATTGGTTAATGTACCTCCAACAAGCAAGGGGTTGGCTCCCAACCACCTGGGTGAGGCACTGTTGGGGGAGGGGGATTTGCAACTGAACATCCAGTCTTCTGCAAAGCATCTGTCTTTTGGAAAGGTGCATGTGTTTCATGGGATGTACCAACACATCTGAAACTCCAAACCCTGAGGTAATATGTTGACTTTCAAGGCTCTAGATCACTCTAGCAACAGCTATGAGACACAAAGCAGGCAATTCACTGAAGTAGTGTGGTGGGCTCCCTTGTATTTGCTTAGTGGCAGCTAAAATCACCAATTTTAATGAGTCTATGCAGAGTGATTCTTTTGGCTTATAGCTGTTTGATTAACAAACTCTCTAACTTTGTAGTTCAGTCAGTGACTTCAGCCCATGCTGAAGAAACACTGTGATGTGACAGAGGCTGATACATGCTGTGTGTGAGCATTGTTATACCTTGATTGCCATCAGCTACAAATCACTTCTCAGGTGGAAGCAAAACCATCCGATTGATCATCTGAGCACAATCTCGCTCTCCTTAAAACCTCATTAGCAACGTATTCACTACCCAATCTAACACTTCCACTAGTGTGATATCGTTACCTGCCTGTGAAGCACCTCAGGACATTTTCCACATTAAACTCAATATAAATTAATATTGCCTGTTGTTGGCTGGAAGATACATGACGAGATGTAACTACTGACTAGATGCCAATGGGAACATCTCGTCATTGAAGAACAGGTTACTAGTTTTTAGCTCTCATTTCTGGGAGGGATAGTCACCATAGTTCCCAGTCATGTTCTGTCTATTACTCTTATTCCTGTAACTGGCTTGGCTTTGGAAACAAAAAGAGACTACCCAAATACAAAGTGCTAATCATACTGTGACCTTGTGAATGGCTCTGTAACATAACATAATTGGGAATGCATTCCACATTGTGCCTGTTCATCAGGACCACCCTTAGCTGGACAGCAGGTTTTGTGGAAACATCGTAGGAGGAACGATGTTGTGATACTGTGGTTAAGTTTGCTTATACCATCTGCAGAAGGTGTGATTTGGCTCTTATAGGAAAAGAAAAGGTGCTTGAAACGATAATTGCTTCAATGGAGCAACACAAGATGCTGGAATCAGGAGAGACAAATAATCTGAGGCAAAACTCAACAGGTTGAGCCGCATCGGCAGGAGGAGAGGAACTGTTGACATTTCGGGTTGAAACCCTGCATCAGGACTGGTTTTGAAATAAAATGTCATTCACTTCTTCTTCCCCCCCCCTCCCCCATAGATACTGCTCGACCTGCTGAGTTCAGAATTGGGTTTAATATCACCGGTATATGTCGTGAAATTTGTTGTTTTACAGCAGCAGTATAAAATAATTGGAAAAAAACTATAAATTACAACAATAAATGTCTAAAAATTAAATTAAGTAGGTCAAAAAGAGAGCCAAAAAAAGTGAGGTAGTGTTCATTGTCCATGCATAAATCTGATGGCGAGTGGGAAGAAGCTGTTCTGAAATGTTGATTGTGTGTCTTCAGGCTCCTGTACCTCCTCCTTGATGATAGCAGTGAGAAGAGGTGTCCTTGCTGCAGGGAAGGCCAGTGCCCATGATGGAACTGGCTGAGCTTACAACTTTATGCAGCTTTTTCTGATTCGGTGTAGTGGCCCCTCCATACCAGACAGTGATGCAACCAGTTAGAATGCTCTCCACAGTATATCTGTAGAAATTTGCTCGAGTCTTTGGTGACATACAAAATCTCCTCAAACTCCTAATGAAATATAGTCAATAACATGCCTTCTTTGTAATTGTATTAATATGTTGGGCCCACAATAAATCTTCAGAGATTTTGACACCCAGGAACTTGAAACTACTCACCCTTTCCATTGCTGATCTCTTGATGAGGACTGGTATGTGTTCCCTCAACTTCCCCTTCCTGAAGTCCACAATCAATTCCTTGGTCTTACTGATGTTGAGTGCAAGGTTTTTGTGACACCACTCAACCTGCTGACCTATTTCACTTCTGTACGTCTTCAGGTCGCCATCTAAAATTCTGCCAACAATTTATAGATGCTGTTTGAGCTGTGTCTAGCCACACAGTCGTGGGTGTAGAAAGGGTAGAGCAGTGGGCTAAGCACACATCCTTGTGGTGCACCCGAGTTGATTGTCTATGAGGAGGAGATGTTATTTCTGATCTGTACTGACTGTGGTCTCCTGGTGAGGAAGTCAAGGATCTATTTGCAGAGCGAGGTACAGAGGCCCAGGTTTTGGAGTTTGTTGATTAAATCTGAGGGGATGATTCTGTTCCTCCAACAGATTGTTTGTTGCTTATTGTAAATTCAACAGTATTGACATATGTTACACTAAACTCACAAAGGTCAGTCAAGATAAGCAACGTCATCTCACAAATTCCAGTACAGATGTCAGCAGGAAACTAACACATCATCCAGCTTCTTCTTGACTGAATCTCTTATATTTGAAAGCCAGTGTAGGGTATCAGGCAGTGAAGTGGAGCTAACTGAAAGCAGTCCTGTTTATTCACAGGATTATCAGTGTCCCCATATCTTGGATTGTAACTAATGCCCCTTCACCTTCACTTGCTAACTCAATTCCTGAATTCAACCTGAATACATTCAATAGGTAAAATGAGTCAAGGCTCACTAACTCAATGAACCCCTGACAGTTCATTGTTTCGAGGAGTACTAATCAATTATCCCTTTTTTCACAATGTTCTCTTTAACTTCAAACTCTCCACACATGGACAGTTCTCTTGATTTTGCACACACACAAAATGCTGGAGAAACTCAGCAGGTCAGTCAGCATCCAGGGAGGGAAATAAACAAATCAATGATTCAAGCCGAGACCCTTCATCAGGAGGTGTCCGAAGAAAGATCATCCTTTCCAGCATCTGCAATCTCACCTGTGTTTCACTTACTTGCATACATGCAGGCAAAGAAATTTGACACGAAATATACTTTAAATCATGTCTCTAGTAATGGGAGGACATACCGTAATCACACCCTCTGATTGTACCGGCTTAGTCCTGTCTGTTTGCTCTAGGTCTGTCTCTTTCTCACAATGGGCTCATAAATTAGTCCAGTGACTTCTCCATGGACGCCTTGAAACATCAGCTTGCTGTTTTGACCAATATCACACAAAGGCGTTTTGGTGGGAAATGTCTAGTTTTGTCAGCACTTTGAGCGAGAATTTATTCTAGCAACAATGTGAACATTCCCTCAGGATGCTTGTGGTGAGGAAGAAGTTGTCACCCACCTCTTTGCTGGCTGGGGATTTGCTCAGAGGAGGTGAAGACAGGTGCAAGGATCCATGTCCCTGTCCATCCCCAGCAGCTGCGTAATGGAGGACTCTCTGATCCGTGGGCTGCTCCCAGGGACACACGTGGAGACAGGCATTAGGAACTGCTGGAAGGTTATCAACTCGGTAAGGGTTGCATTTTGGTTGGCCCAAAACTTGCTGGTCTTCCAACACAGAGATGTTGGAAGTCTGTAAAGAAGTGCAGCCGACTGGCACAGCCCAGGCTGTAGGAGTGCACACTGAGGGGTCCACTGAAGCGAGGTTCAGACAATGCTAAGATTGTGTAGGGAAGAATGACAGGCTAGACTCCTTCTGCAACCACACACTGAGGAACAGATTTAGGTGGGGAAACCAAATGAACAATGGAAAGGTATATCACCTCAGGGAGCCAAGTGAGGGGCAAAAGGTGTTATGTTAGTTTATCAAAGTTTACACTACTGAAGGCAACAAATTCAGTGGTGTAATTCAGTAATGTTCCAAGAATGTAAAAGTCCTTAGCGCCATTTCTTACTCTATTTATTTCTTATTATGAATCAAGTCTATTTTTTAAATTAAAAATAAATTTGGGTATTAACATTTCGAAAGGCCTTTGTGGAGACTGATCTAAACTCTGCATAATCATGGCATGTTCTGGTTATTTGTAGTTTGGGAGAGGGAATTCAGGGACTTGGAGAAAAAGACAAGCTATTAAATTTAAACAAATAATGTGTGGTCTGATTACTCTGTTTAATTCCTTTGATTACTGTAAATGAATTCTGCTTTTCATTCACCTTGCAGCCTATTTTAAAAGCTCCTTTAAAATTCCCTTTGGTTCCTAGTGACACACTGCGTATGTGAAGCTTGGTCAATTTTTATGCCTAAAGGCCATGAAGCTGCCTTTATAGTGCAGCCGTCTGATCACTTTAATGTTGGTTTTCTTTGAGTTGAGTGCATTCTTGCTGTAAGTCTGGCTATAGGAATTTGTCCCTTCTAGGAACCCACCAAGGAATCAGTCCCTTTCAAACCACCTTCTGCTCTTGTTGACTGATTGTGTAATTGGACATGCCAAGTTATTGTCTTAAATAAAAGAATTTACAGTTATGGTTACACAACAGATTTCTGTTCTCCATATAGAAGAGTTAACAATTCTATATCTGTCCTGATGCTTACCTCATGGTATAATTTGCCCTTTCTTGATATAGCTCTGTATAGCCTGTAGGGGTAAATTTCTCTGACACCCTATTCAACTGTCCTAAGCACATGAACATTAAGAGGGACTCCTGTCTGCTGATTGTAATCATTACCCTTCCCAATTCACCCTAAACTCTGGATCTGAATTACAAAGAAACACAGAATCTGAATGGACAGTTTAAGGAAGTGCAGACATAACTGTACACTTGCAACTGCAATGGTTGCCACACTACTTACTGCTCTCTCTGGCTTTGCAGTAATTTCAGTAAGATGGCTATTTTATTACTTGAATCCATATTCTACATCACATCTCTTCTTCCATCTACAAACATGTCCCTCCCTTGTGTGTAAAGGTCCTTTATAAATCCTCTTTCTATTTTGCCCTCCCAATCTGTTGTGCATTGATGAAGTATTGCAGCTGGGCTTGGTGAATTCATCAATCCTCCCTTCCTATTTGGATCTCATGACCTTAAAGACACAGTCCATCTGTAAGACTGAACACAATCTGTCTTGCGCACTGGTTGAGTGCCTAAGTTGGTGTGATCTTTCATTGATTCTATTATGGTTATTATTCTATTATGGATTTATTGAGTATGCCCACAAGAAAATGAATCTCAGGGTTGGATATGGCAATATATTTGTACTTTGATAATAAATTTACTTTGAACTTTGAAATTTGAATTCTCCCATCCAATATTAGCCACATTTCCATGAAACAAAGTACACAACAATCTCTGATGTCCCCCTGGTACTTAAGTCTTGCTCTGAGATCTTCAATTTTATTTTTCTTGCTGGATTTGTCAAATAAGAAATTTTGAGGAACCCCATGTCTCCTTCAGGTCATTGTATATACAAGGAAGACTGTGGCTTTTGTAAATAAAATTTTCCCTTTGGGATGCAGAGCTTAGGATTGCACAACTCACACTGTCCCTTACTGCGTCATCAAGATGGTGCCAATAAGTGGCGATTCTTTACATGCAAACCCAATGGGAATCATCAAATATTCCCAACTAGGCCTACTACAGCTGAAATCCACAGTCACAGCCATGGGTACTTCAGTAAGCAACATTGTTTTAAGACATTATATAAAATCTATTGATGCTCAAATCCAGCAATATCGATAGATTTATAAGAAAACGGAAGTAAGAGAGCACTCTGGACAACAGGTAGAATTGAAACACAGAGGTCTTAGACCTCCGCTCCCAATTATCCTGCTGGCAAACGTAGTTGCTGAAAAATAGAATTGAAGACCTCAGAGCAAGATTGCACTGTCAGAGGGATTGCTGTGTACTTGGCTTCATGGAAACGTGGCTCATTTCCTCCAGTTCCAACGCAACACTGAAGCGTTATGGCTTCACCAGTCACTGTAAAGACAGGACAGCTGAGTCTTTTAAAGGTAGAGGAGGTGGGGTATGCTTAATTATTAAATCATCATGGTACACAAATGTGGCAGCTCTGTCCAAATCCTGCTCACCTGATCTGGAACATCTAGTGGTCAAATGCCATCTATTTTATCTACTGAGGGAGTTTACTGCAATCACGTACATTCCACCTCAGGCCAGTGTCAGACAGGCTCTGGAAGAGCTAAGCACTGTGATTAGCAGTCACGGAATAGCATATCCAAATGCCTTCCCTATCATTAAGGGGGATTTTCAACCAGGCCTGCTTGAAAAATTCTCTGAACAACTCTCACCAACATATCACCTGTGCAATGCCTCAAAAAGATGGCATCCATCATTAAGGACTGCCATCACCCGGAATATGCCCTCTTCTTATTGCTACCATCAAGGAGGAGGTACAGGAGCCTGAAGATACACTCTGAACATCTCAGGAACAGCTTCTTCTCATCCGCCATCAGATTTCTGAATGGACAATGAATGGTAAGACAATGAACCCATGAACACACTTCACTATTTTTTTGCTCTCTTCTGCACTACTTAATTTGTTTTACATGTACAGTATATATATTTCTTAATGTAAGTTATCATTATGTATTGCAATGTACTGCTACCACAAAATAACAAATTTCACAACAAATGCCAGTGATATTGAATCTGATTCTGCAATGCATATGCCCCCAATCACCGCGCCTGATAACATATTGTAAACTGATCCTTTGAATGAGGTTCAAGGTTTATATAGAAACAAGGCTAGAGCAGGCAGCTAACATTAAACCCTTTCACTTCCAGCAACCCCAACTTTTTTTTTAACCAACATTTACACTTATTTTATTCCATCACATTGTTATACTCATAAACCAATGGAAAAAGCTGAATACTCTAATTGACAAAAAAAAACTATTGACCAAATTAAACTGTGTTTTAATGGATGCTCAACTGGTAATAAGCAGAACCATTCATTTTTAATTTGCATTATATGAGACAAAAACTGTTTTTAACAGAAAATAAATCAACATAAAATATTTATTAAAAGAAACTCAACTGATTACACGCCATTCATATCTTTTAATTCTCCAAGATTGAAACTGATATTTGGAATATAAACTTTTTCATGTTTTTAAATAGATGTTCAAAACAATTCTCTAGTCAAAATAAAATATGCCATTTTCTTTTATTTCAAATGTGAGTTTTCATTTTCCAACACAGGGTATATACAATCTAATGTCAGAATTATGGAAATATGGAATATAGAAATGCCTTTGCAGGTAATCCATGCAGCTCTTACAGTTTTTGTGATGAACATTTTAAAACTCACACAGACATTAAAATTAAGAACCTGAACATTACTTAGAACAGCAAAATTCATTTAAAAAAAGTCTGGATTTATGATTAGAAAAGCAGTATTCACATTGGGAAATCAACGTTTGAGTTCACTCACAATTATTCAGTTGCTTCTTTACCATGCAGAATTTCACATCCAGAGATACTTATCCTCACATAATTCACAACATTAGTTGGAATTATACATGACCTATATATAATTCAGGGGCTCATTCCTTCCAAGATCAAAAAAGTTATCAATGATTTCAATGAAAATGTAGGAGGTCTGATTTAGCAAGTTTACAAATGACATGAAAATTGGCGGAAAATAAGGAAATTGCCAAAGAATACAGCAGGATAGATATCTGTCAGAAGTTGGGTGGGGGACAAATGGCAGATGGAATTTAATCTTGACAAGACTGAGGTGCTGCACATTGGCAGGACAAATGTGAGAGGAAAATATACAGCAAATGTCAGGTTTCTTTGGAGCATTGTTGTACAGAAAGATCTTGGAGTGTACAACACTAAGCAAAAGTTTGCTTAGCTAGGGTGCCAAAGACTTTTGCACAGTACTATAGTAGTTTTATGTATTGCACTGGACGCCTGCCACACAAAAAACACAAATTTCATGACATATGTCAGTGATGATAAACCTGATTCTGATATGGGTTTCTATTGTGGACTGAGTGTGGGAAGGAAGTGGGGAGAGGGGAATCATGGTTGGAAAAGGGGAAGAGAGTGGGAAGCACCAGAGGGTCATTCTGTAATGATCAATAAATCAATTATTCAGAATCAAATGACCTTGCCCTGTGTCTCAGGCCCTGGGCACTCCTCCTCTGCCACCTGTCCCACACCACTCCCCTGGCACTCCACTCTCGCCATTCCCAACATCCTTTGCTCCTACCAGATTTACAAACTTGCTCTCTGCTCCATGTTGACAAATGCAGTACTGTGCAAAAGTTTTAGGCACCCAGCTATAGAAACATAGAAAATAGGTGCAGGAGTAGGCCGTTCGGCCCTTCGAGCCTGCACCGCCATTCAGTATGATCATGGCTGATTATCCAACTCAGAACCCTGTATCTGCTTTCTCTCCATACCCCCGATCCCTTTAGCCACATGGGCCATATCTAACTTCCTCTTAAATATAGCCAATGAACCGGCCTCAACTGTTTCCTGTGGCAGAGAATTCCACAGATTCACCACTCTCTGTGTGAAGAAGTTTTTCCTCATCTCGGTCCAAAAAGGCTTCCCCTTTATCCTTAAACTGTAACCCCTCGTTCTGGACTTCCCCAATATCGGAAACAATCTTCCTGCATCTAGCCTGTCCAATTTCTTTAGAATTTTATACATTTCAATAAGATCCCCCCTCAATCTTCTAAATTCCAGTGAGTATAAGCCTAGTCGATCCAGTCTTTCTTCATATGAAAGTCCTGCCATCTCAGGAATCAATCTGGTGAACCTTCTCTGTACTCCCTATATATATGTGCCTAAAGTCAATAGCTCCCTGAAGGTGGCATCCCAAATCAATGGGTTGGTAAAGATGGCACACATCATGCTTAAACTGACTGGTCAGGGCATTGAGGTTATAAATAGGAATGCCATGTTGCTTTATAAAAAATTGGTTTGGGTGTATTTTGAGTATTGTGTGCAGTTGTGGTCGCCACATTACAGGAAGGACATGAAGGCTTTGGAGAAGATATAGAATAAGTTCACTAAGATGTTGTCTGGATTGGAGTGTTATCAATTATAAAGAGAGGTTAGCAAACTACGATTTCTTTCTTCGGAGTATCAAGAGCTGAGGGGGTAACCTGATAGAAATATATAAAAGTATGAAAGACATAGAAAGGGGTGATTGTTGGAGTATTTTTCCAAGAGTGTAAATGTCAAGTTCTAGGGGACATAGCTTTAGGATGAGAGGGGGAAGTTTGGAAGAGATGTGTATGCTAAGTATTTTTTTGCACACAGAGAGTGGCAGGTGACTGGAACATGCTGCCAGGGGTAGTGCTGGAGGCAGATATGACAGCAACAATTAAGAGGCATATTGAGAGGCACGTGAATGTGCAGGTTATGGAGAGAGACAGAGGTCATTGCAGGCTGATGGGATTAGTTCAATTTGACATAATGATCAGTACAGGAATTGTGGGCCAAAGGCCCCATTCCTGTGCTGCCCTGTTCTATGTTCTAAATGAAATACAATATCTGATAAACAAAAAGAATGAAAGAAAAAAGACACTAAACTAAAGAGATCATTGCTTAAAACGGGGGAGCATTGCGTGCTCTTTCTTTAACGTGTTAAATCAAATAAGTTGTTTTCTAATCCCTGGTACATAATTGATTTAGACAGAACATAGGATTAATTCAAGTTTCCTGCCAGTGCAGATTTATCAAAAACATTTTTTTCACTATTTACTGATGCAGTGTGCTACAGCCCCAACTATAGCCTGGAACAGTGTACTAACAATCCAATTGTTAATTGGTACGGTGTACTAGAAACAAACTATTGATTAGTACAGTGTACTACAGCTCCAACTGTTCATTGGCGTAGTGTTTTACAGTAGCAATGATTGATTGGTACAGTATATTACAGTCCCAGCTGTTGATTGGCACAGTGCATTCCAGCCTCGACTGTTGATTGGTATATTGCTCCCCTGGTCCCCTTTGCTCCTTCAATGCACAAATGAAGATTGGGCAAACCTGCGACCATAAGAAGAAGCGGAATGTGCTACCCAACCCCTCGTGCTTGCTTCACCATTCAATCAGCCCATGGCTGATCTTCTAATTCAATGCCACTTTCCTGGACTAACTGCATGTCCTCAGATGGCATTATACAGAATCATATAATCATAGAGCAATCCAGCACAGAAAAAGGCCCTTTGGCCCAACTTGTCCATGCTGACTACGATGTCCACCCAGATGGTCCCATTTTCCTGCATTCAATCCATATCACCCCAAGTCCTGTCTCTCCATGCACTTACCCAACTGCTCTTGAAATCATACTACTGTACCTGCCTCAACCACTTCCTCTGGCAGCTCGTTCCATATACTCACCACCTTCTGTGTGAAGTAAACCCTCAGGTCACTTTTAAGTCTTTCCCCTCTCACACTAAATCTATGGTCCTTAATTTTGGACTCGCTCCACCCCTCCCCGAGGAGAAAAGACTGTTATCATCTACATTATCTATGTAGACGATCGAAACATGGAAAGATACAGTGACATGCGCCATTTTGCATTGACATCTGACACAGTCAGCGGATGTGCTGAGGGCAGCCTGCAAGCATTGCCATGCTTCTGGTGCCAACATAGCATGCCCACAATTTACTAACCCTAATCCATACATCTTTGGAGTGTGGGTGGAAACTCACATGGTCATGGGGAGAACATAAAAGCCCCTTACAGACAGCAGGAGGAATTGAACCCAGGTCACTGGCACTGTAAAGCATTACTCTAACCACTACACAGCCATGCCACCCGTTTTCCTATGTTCTAAAGAATACAGACTGCGCCTGGCCTACCTCTCCCCATAACTTGGGCCTGATAGGCCAAGCAACATCTTCATAAGTTTTTTACACTCTTTACAGTTTAACCTCATCAGGCTAACCAAAACTACACAAAGTACTCCAAATGCGGCCTCACCAATAACTTACACAACTGCAACATAATGTTCCAACTTCTTTACTTAATGCCTTGACTGATGAACGTCAGTGGGTTAAATACTTTTTTCTCACCACCCTTTCTACCTGTGTTGCCACTTACAATGGATAGTGCATTGCACTTAAGTCCCTCAGTTCCATTACACTCCCCAATGTCGTACCATTCATTGTAATAATCTTATGCTGGTTTGAGTTTCCTAAATGCACAACCTCTCACTTAACTGTATTGAAATCCATTGGCACTCCTTTGCCCACATCCCTGACTGGTCGAGATCCCCCTGTCACCTACAATAACCTTCTTCACTATCAATAAGATCTAATTTTGTGTCATACACAAACTTACTGATCAAGCCCAGTGCATTTGCATCCAAATCATATAAATAATGAATAACACAGGTTCCAACACCAACAACTGTGGGTCACCACTAGTTACAGTACTCTTGTGCTGAGAAACAACCTCCAGCCATTACTGTCTGTTTCCTACCTCCCCAGTTGTGAATCCACCTAATGAGCTCTCCCTGGATTCAATGGGACCAGAACTTCCAGACCTGTCTACATGCAAAACCTTGTTGAAGGCCTTACTAAAGTCTAAATAGACTATATCCACAGTTAGGCTGCAAATACTTCCTTCCTAGTAATATGAATGTCTTCCAAAATATCCCCACTTGTTTTATTTATCTCTTGAGCAACTATGATCTCTGCCTCAGTACTTTGTTAGAAGTCCCACCCATCTCCTGTAGCTCAAGATATAGACAGCCCTGTTCATCTCTAAATGAACCTATTCTCTTCTTAGCCACCATTTTATTCTTAATATAGCTATAGAACCTCTTGAGATTTTCCTTAACCTTACCTGACAGATCCATCTCATCCCCTCTCTTTCCCTCCTGATTTCCCTCTTAAAAGTTTTCTTAATATTTTTATTGTCATCAGGAGCTTCACTTAATCTTAGCTTCCTAAACTCAATGTATGTTTCCTCCTTCTTCTCGACCAGAGCTTTAATATCTCTTGTTAGCCAAGGATCCCCAAGCTTGCCAGGTTTAGCTGTCACCCTAATTGAAATGTGCTACTCGTGGGCACTTGATATCACACTATTGAAAACCTCACAATTAGCCCTTCTCCAGTTTTATACCCTAAATTGGTGGTGGTGTAGTGCAGAGCTTGATCTCCACAATTGTACTGGTAGTCTGAATTTCCTTCAGGGAAGCAAATTTGCCATTCTGATCCATATGGTTTGTATAATACTCCACATGCAAAACAATGTGTGCGGTTCTGAACGTCCCTTTGAAGTGGATGATGGAAATTTTAATTTTAAAGACCGTCTCAAATGTTGTCTTGACGATGATGCCTACATGGTGAAGAAAAGAATGTTATGTTGGTGAAATGTAAGGTTACATCAACAGCAGTTTTCAAGATTGTACTCAGTTTCCTCATCGGAGACATTGATATAAGTTGTCAAGTGTAATGTTGGTGTGGCAACATTATCTTTGTGTGTGTTATTGTTCAAGTGTAAGGCCGAAGTCATGTGTCTTAGATTGGTGCAGTACAGGAGCAAGTTGTCTTTGTTGCATGGCTTGTCAGAAACAGACAACACTACTATATTCTTTTTCTACCATAGTCCCTTGTGATTGATGGTAGCTTGCTTCTCATCTGCTCCTTGGAGTTTGGAGGTGACTAATGGGACCAATGACTAATGAAGATGCATATATCAGGATGTTCTTCATTGACTACAGCTCCACAATCAGCACTATCATCCCCTCAAAACTGATCAAAAACGCTCCCTGACCTAGGCCACAGTACCCCTTTGTGCAACTGGATCCTCGATTTCCCCACTTGCTGACCCCCAGTCAGTTCAGATTGGCAGCAATATCTCCTCCACAATCATGATCAGCACAGGTGCACAACAAGGCTGTGTGATTAGCCCCTGCTCTACTTGCTTTAGACTCATGACTGTCAGGCTAAGTACAGCTCCAATGTCATACCTACATTTGTTGATGGTCAAATCAAAGGTGGTGACAAATTGACATATAAGAGGGAGATTGAACATCTGGTTGAATGGTGCCACAACGATAACCTCTCACTCAACGCCAGCAAAACCGAAGAGACAATTATTGACTACAGGGGTAGGAAACCAGTTCTCATTAGGGCACTGGAGGTGGAGAGGGTCAGTAACTTTAAATTCCTGGGTATAATCATATCAGAGGATTTGCTCTGGGACCAGCTTGTAAGTGCCATTTCAAAGAAGGCACAGCAGCACTTCTACATTCTTAAAAGTTTGTGCAGATTCAGCATGTCATCTAAAACTTTGACAAACTTCGGCAGATGCACAGTAGAGAGTATCTTATTTGATTGCATCATGGCTTGGCGTAGAAACACCAATGCACAGGAACAAAAAAGCCTAGGAAAAGTGGTGGATACAGCCCAGTCCATCACAAGAAAAGCCGTCCCCAGCCATGCTCACCGTTGAGCACAAGTACAAAGAGCGATGCTACAAGAAGGCAGCATCCATCATCGAAGATCCCCACCATCCAAGCCATGCTCTCTTCTTGCTGCTGCTATCAGGAAGGAGTTACAGGAACTCTAGGTCCCACACAACCAGATTTATTACCCTTCAATCATCAGACTATTAAACCAGCATGGATAACTTCACTCACCTCAACACTGAATTGATTCCACAACCTATGGACTCGCTTTCAATGACTCTACAACATGTGTTCTCAGCTTTATTTATTTGTTTGTTTGTTTATTTGTTTATTGTTGTTTGCCTTTCTTTGTCATTGATTCTATTGTATTTCTTTGTTCTACTTTGAATGACTGAACGAAAATGAATCTCAGGGCTGTGTATGGTTATATATACGCACTTAGATGACAAATTTACTTTGAATATGGAACTTTGTGTTTAGTATTATGTGGTATCCAGACACCTGTGAATCATTGCAGACTAGATGCCAATTCATATACGAAAGTGAAAACAAGAAATGGTGGAAATATACAGTGTGTCTGTGTAGAATGCAGACACAAATCTTGTGAAGGACACAATAGAACTTGTAGTGAGCAGTGTGTAGTGAACAGTCCAGGCCCATGTGTATACTAGATTTGCAAGCTGCGCTGTTAATGTGCATGTTCCAATTCCAGTTGATTCCACAGTATCAGACTCAGTTCCATATTTTGAATTCTTGCCACACAGAACTCAGTCCTATGTGTAAGACGGGTATCATTAAGTTATTGTCTTGTGTCGTATTTGTAAGTACACGACCCAGACTGAAGGCTGCATTGATGGCAGTACAAGGTCCAATCCTGACAAACATGTCAGGAAACGGCAGATGTGGAATCTGGTGCAACATGTACTCTGAAAGAACTGACTGGCTTGAGCACCATCAATTGGGGGGGGAGGGGGAGGAATTGGTGACACTTCAGGTTGAAACTCTCCATCAGCATCCCGATAAAGTGTTTCATCCTGAAACATCAACAATTCCTTCCCTCACAGAAGCTGCTTAACCCGCTGAGTTCCAGATTGTTTTGTTGGTCCTCACAATTCTCTGCTTTGCTCTGAGGGTTTGATTGATGGTTGTGGGGGCAATGCATTTGAATGAAATTTGCACTGGCTTGCAGAGAGCAGCTAGCCAGGAGGAATCAAAAGGTCTTTTTCAGATTGGCAAAGATCAGGTTCTTATAATTCATATCAATGTCTTAAATGATGGTACAAGGATGCAGATTTGAATGCTGATGTAAGTCTGTTGGGAAAGAATATTGTGAAGAAGACAGTCAGAGGGAAAGTGATTGGGTCAGAAGTTGGCAGAGTGAGAATAATGTGGAGATGTCTCTCTTGATAGGCAGAATTGAAGAGCAAAAATGAGAGATCTGGAAATGTTCAGAGTGACATGGATGTTCTTGAACCTCACCCATTACAAGTTAGTGTGCAGGCAGTTGGAAGATAAGTGATCATTGGAAGTTGCTTTCTAAGTGTAAGAGTGTCCTGATGTAGACATGTACTCATTAGATGTACTCAGTGGCTACTCTGTTAGGTATACCTGTACACCTACTCATTGATGCAAATATCTAATCAATCACGTGGCAGAAACTTAATCCATAAAAGCATGTGGAGAAGAGTGAAGTGTCTCTCTTGATAGGAAGAATTGAAGAGCAAGGATGAGAGATCTGGTCATTGAGGTTCAGTTGTTGTTCAGACCAGGCATCAGAATGGAGATGAAAATGTGATCTAAGTAACTTTGACCATGAAATGATTGTCGGTGACAGATGGAATGGTTTGAGTATCTCAGAAACTGCTGAACTTCAGGGATTTTCACACCCAACTGTCTCTAGAGTTTGCAGAGAATGGTGTGAAATACAAAAAAAAAATCCAGTGAGAGGCAGTTCTATGGGTGAAAGCGTCTTGTGATTGAGAGAGGTCAGAGGAGGATGGCCAGACTAGGAAGGTGACAGGAACTCAAATAGTCACATATTACAAAAGTGATGTGCAGAAGAGCATCTCTGAATGCACAATATGTTGAACCTTGACTTTAGCAGCAGAAGACCACACTGGGTTCTCTCCTATGCCCAAGAAAGTGGGCACTGAGTGTCGAGGAGAGTATATAGTCACTTTGGAGAGCACATCTGGAATACATGGTGTTACTTTGTTCTCCTTATTTAAGAAAGGATGTACTTGCCTGAGGGGTAAACAAAGGTTGCCTTTATTCATTCCTGAGATGAGAAGTTTGTCCTATGAGGAATGAATGAATAGACTGGTCCTTTTATTGTCTGAAGTTTCAACAAATGAAAGATGATATTGTATAGAAGTTAATAAATCAAGACAGGGAATACTGAAAATATAAATAAGCTGCTGAGTGAACTCAAAAGGTCAAACAGCATCAATGGATCTCTCTGTCTGATTTCGACAGAATTTTGGTACATTTCCTTTCGGTGCTTCAGATTTCCAACCTTTGTTGTTTCTATCACGTGATAGTGGGTTTACCATGATGGAATTAAAGAAGCTTTTCAGCAGTCTGCATGTCGGATCGAAATTCAGATGTGGCAGCCACATTCTGTTGGACATCTTGAGCACGTCTGAAAACCTCCAGTTGTCAGAGTGTATAGAGGTGCTAGATGAAAATTTCAATCCACATGTTAAATATTCATCAAAATGTCCATTAAAAGTTCATTTGCACAGCATAGACAGGCATTTTGCTACAGGATAGAGTTTCCAGGACTATGTGCTGAAGTCCAATTTCCTGTTCAAACCCACAGCAACACACACATAAAATGATGGAGGAACTCAGCTTGTCAGGCAGCATCTACAGAAATGAATAAACCGTCGATGTTTCAGGCCAAGAACCTTCTTCTGGACTCAGAGGAAATCTTGACTGATCATTTAATTCACTACTGAAGGAGTGCAACACTGTCAAGCCAACAGACGGTCTGATATTGGTGTGAAACTGAAGCCACAATCTGACCGCTTGGGTTCTCGTCAGGGATCCACTCACACACACTTCAAGAGGAACAGGGAGAGGAGCTTTCCTGAGATTCTGCAGCAACCCAGTTTGCTCATTTTGACTGGTGTGTTTTGCACATTGACAACATTCAGAACTGTGTCATTAGCTGAGGCAACCTGGAGAAGTGAAAGGTACTAGTAATTGGTATTATTTATTATTGTGAGGTGTACCGAGGTACAGTGAAAAGACTTGTTGATCATTCCATACATAAGGACATCAAGGCAGTACGAAAGAAAAGCAAAACAGAATGTTGGATATCCATTACAGAGGAAGTGCAGTGCAGGCAGACAAATAAAGTGAAATGGCCATGAGATAGATTAAGAGATCAAGAGTCCATTTTTAACTTAAGAGTCTGTTCAAGTACCTTATAACAGTGAGATAGAAGCTAAAGGACAGCTCCTATCTCACTGTTATAAGGTACTTGAACAGACTCTTATGTTAAAAATGGACTCTTGATCTCTTAATTGGGGGTGTCGTGGACCGCAAGGAAGACCATCATGGCTTGCAGCGGGATCTGGACCAGTGGAAAAATGGGCTGAAAAATGGCAGATAGAGTTTAATGCAGACAAGTGTGAGGTGTTGCCCTTCAGTAGGACCAACCAGGATAGTTCTTACACATTAAATGGTAGGGCACTGAGGAGTGCCGTAGAACAAAGGGGTCTGGGAACACCGGCCCATAATTCATTGAAAGTGGCGTCACAGGTACATCGGGTCATAAAGAAAGCTTTTGGCACATTGGCCTTCAGAAATCAATGTTCTGAGTACAGGAGATGGGATGTTGAAGTTGTATAAGGGTGAGGCCTAATTTGGAGTATTGTGGGTAGTTTTGGTCACCTACCTACAGGAAAGATGTAAATAAGGTTGAAAGAGTGCAGAGAAAATTTACATGGATTTTGCCAGGACTGGAGGACTGAATAATAGGGAAAGATAGAATAGGTTAGGACTTTATTCCTTGGAACATAGAAGATTGAGGGGAGATTTGATAAGTGTATACAAGATTATGAGGAGTATAGATAGTTTAAATAGACTCAGGCCTTTTTCATTGGGGGGGTGGGACTACAACTAGAGTCATGGGTTAAATGTGAAAGGTGAAAAGTTTAAGGGGAACATGAGAGGAAACTTCTTCACTCAGAGGTTCATGAAAGTGTTGACTGAGCTGCCAGCTCAAGTGGGGCATGAGAGCTCGATTTCAACTTTCAAGCTAAGTTTGGATAGGTACATGGATAGCAAGGGTATGAAGCTATGGTTCAGGAGCAAGTCGATGGGACTATGCAGATTAACTGGTTCAGCGCAGACTAAATGGGATGAAGGGCCTGTTTCTGCGCTGTACTTTCCTATGACTCCAGGACTCCATTACTCTAAGAAGGAATGTAATAGGAGAGGACAGTGAACTGTGGGAGATAGGGTTGGAGGAGGGGGTGATAGACAGGTGAGGAGAAGAGAAGGGGTAAGAGGTGAGCAAAATGGGGAATGAAAAAAGACAGAAAGAGGGGTTTGAAATTACTGGAAGTTAGAGAAACTGATGTTCATGCCATCAGGTTGAAGGCTACCCAGACAGAATATGAGGCGTTGCTCCTCTAACCTGAGAGTGCCTTTATCGTGGCAGTAGTGGAGGCTATGGACACCTAGAACTCTGTGTTTCACTATATACCAGGAGTATGTTGGAAAATTTGTTCGCAAGGTGTCTGGTAGAGTCTTTCACAGTCTCAGCTGCCTGTGATTCGCTGACTGTGTCTGATACATTTCTATAATTCATCTCCTCCTCCTTCCCTGATTCATACAGAGCTGTGCTTCTTCAGTTGCATCACAATAATTTGCTGAAATAATAAATCGCCTGAATGTCAGAACCATCAATTTAATACTTAAATTTGTCAGTGAAATGCTAGAGAGCATCAATAGGACTGGATGATGGAGGGTTTGTGTAGGGGCAGGGGAGAGACACATTACATTCCTCTTTGCACCAAATAAAAACCTCACATCATTTCAGACCTTACCACTCACTTTCATGATCATGCTTTTGAGCCTACATTTAGAGCGAATGCATGAAATGGCATGGATATAGACAGTGCAGCCTCCCCTCCATGGACTTTCTGTACACTTTCCACTACCTTGGGAAAGCAGTCAACGACTCCTCCCATCCCAATCATTCTTTCTTCTCCCTCATCTTCCTGATAGTCTACTTTACCTGCACACCAACCTTTTGCGATTTATGTGCAAGCACTCCCAAGTCTTTCTGCACAGCAGTATACTGCAATCTTTTACCATTTAAATAATAATCTGACCTTCCATTTTTCCTTCCAAAGTGGATGACCTCACATTTACCAACATGGTACTCCATCTGCCAGACAATTGTCCATTCACTTAACCTATCTATATCTCTCTGCGGACTCCCCATATCCTCTGCACAATTTGCTTTTCCACTCAGTTTAGTGTCATCAGCAAGCTTAGATACACTACACTCGGTCCCCTCTTCTGCTCGTTAATGTATATCGTGAACAGTTGCGGGCCCAGCAATGACCCCTGTGGCACACCACTCACCACTGATTGCCAACCAGAGAAACAGCCATGTATCCCAACTCTGCTTTCTATTGGTTAACCATTTCCCTTTCCATGCTAATACACCACCCCCAACTCTATGCATCCCTATCTTATGGATAAGTCTTTTATGTGGCCTTATCAAACACCTTCTGGAAATCCAAATAAAAAAAGTCCATCTGTTCCCCTCTATTACTCCAAATGTGTCATCACCAGCATCGTATGTAACTGTAACATAACTTTCCAACTCCTTTACTCAATGCTGTGACTAATTAAGGCCATTGTATCATGTGAATTTGTCACCACCTTATCTATCTGTGACGTGACTTTCAGCGATCTATGCAATTTGCACTCCTAGGTCTCTGGTCCACAGCACTTTCTAGAGCCCTTCTATTCACTGTGCAAATCCAAGCCTTCTCTGATCTCCAGGACTTCAGAACCATTCAGAACTGCCCATAAAACTGCTAATAAACAATCCTAGTCTTCCATCATGCATCTAGCTCGTCGTATCTCTGGTGCAGGCCTAATCCGATGGTAGAACCGTACCGTGCAGTTGAATAGCTTGTGAGCGTTCACTGACAAAGCCCACTCATGAATAATGGATGCTTGCGAGGATGACTGGCGTTAATGGAATTAGACCCAAGTGAATAGGAGTGGAAATTGGAGGAAAAAGATAAAAGAAACCTTGAAGGAGAAGGGAATCACATTAAATAAAATCGATCACAAGCCTCCAGGAAATGAAAACCCTCTGAAAGAAACAGCAAATTCTTCTTTGTGAAATGCAGCTCTGAACTCGATTGCGACACAATGACAGCTCAGAACTGGAGCTCCAAAGCGCCAATTCCAGCTCCCTGCTTATTTGCAGCACTATTTCAGTCCTCCGCTGACAGCCCAGTAAGCTTGCTCTCCACCACTTACCCACAACCTGCTATTATGTTTTACTGGAGTGTTTGGATAAATATATACGAGATGCATTGGAGCTTTGTGATAAGCCTTCAGAGTTTTGAAAAGGAGCCTTTTTAAAAGACACTTCTCTTTTTGTAAAACCACAAATACTGTATTTAAAGTTTTCACAAATCATTACCTGCTGTTTTCCTAATGATAATGTGAATATATCTGTATCTGTACATAATACATTTTTAGACCTCATGTCATCCCAGTGGTATGCTTCACCTGCTCATTTTTCTGTGTGTCCTCTGGATATGAGCCATTTTGCTAGTGTGCTACTGTGGATTTAATTTCCTTCACTGAGATTCCTTTTTATTGCCCTCCTCCCCCTTCTCTCACACAGGCTGGGTTGCCAATATAACACAAAGCTTTCTCCTCTTAATTTACCCAGGCTGGTCAACTAATTGAGCAACATCATAAAATTTGAAACAACAGCAGAAACTACAGGAGAGACTCAGCATGTTGGGCAGCATCCATGGAGAGAGAGATAAAGTAAACATTTCATTTGTAAGACCCTTTTTCAGAGGCTATCCAAGAGTTTGGCTTTAAATGCAGATTTCCAGTGTCTGTACTTTTACCCTGGCTTTGACATACAGTTCCACGTGATCATCTGCTGTTGCTAACACACAAGAGTGATCAGTAGCAGGTAATTTCAGGCAATGCTCCAGCTTCTTCCTCTGTATCCTGGAGTTCAACAGCCTTGGATCCTGGCTATTGCACATTGGAGCTTTGAAAGGATGCTTGGAGGATGATATGTATTATCTCAATGCTGGTAGGGAGGGAGGAATAGAGAGAGAGAGCGAAAAAGAATGAGTATATTTAGGTGTGTGCATGTGCATCTGTGCACGATAAATGTACTTGTTCTCGAATGTGCATGTACGTGTGCAAATATAAACATGTGTGCACACACAAGCTTATGTGCTAGTGCGTGTGCGTTGTATATTTTCAATAGGAATCGTATTTTCTCAGAGATGAACCCAGGGCTCAAGGTTTAAGTTTCAAATTACTTCAATCTCTTTGCATCTTTCTGCTGCCCCGCAGTCCCTGTTATTCTCTGTCTGTCCCTCCCCTCTCCCTCCCTGCTTCTAAAAACCTGCTTCATTGTTTCTCTTTTGTAAAGCTCCTTTGTAATATCTGTGACTAACATTTTTCAGAATTATCAGAAAGGCTTTCATTAGAATTACAAGCCTCTCTCTGAAGCTCATTGTGTATCTACCTGTTATACAAATGTTCATAGCTTTATTCCTCTCTGTGCCTCTCCAGTCTAATCATCTCAGTGTTCCCTGATGTAGCACTTCCTGACTAGGATAAATACTCTACTTATATCCACTTTCTTTCTTTCAGTCTGCTAACCTCCAAAGAAGCAAGCTCAGGTCTGTGTGATTTGACTTATATCTGGAACCACTTCACCTCTTCTCAAAACCTCTCAAGACAATAGGGGCAACTTAAACCTATATCTGGTGGCAGGATATGTGCAGAATATAATCAGTCCCCCACATTAAACCCTGCTGCCTTTACTGTCCATTGCCGTGAACTGGAAAGTGGCAAAGTGAATCTATCGCAATCCCATGAGTTTCCACAAAATCAAATACAGAATCATTTGAGCTGCAGAGAAGTTTCCAACTATGATAGTGGTGTAGCAGTTAGTCAACATAGAACATAGAACAGTAGAACAGGCCCTTCAGCCCACAAAGATATACCAGACAAATTAAATTAGTAATCAAACGGACAACTAAACTAATCTCTTTGCCTTCACAATATCCGTATCCTTCCATTCATTTGCCTATCTAAAAGCCTCTGATGTATCTGTCCCTATCACCACCCCAGGCAGTGTAAACCAAGCACCCACCACTCTCTGTGTAATAAACTTCCCTCACATTTCCTTTGAAATTACCCCTCTGAAATTACCCTCTCTCACCTTCAATGCATGCCCTTTGGTATTGGACATTTCAACCATGGGAGAAAGGTTCTGTCCGTCTACTCTATCTATGCCTCTCATAATCTTATAAACCTCTATCAGATCTCCCCTCAGCCTCCACCGCTCCAGAAAAAAACAACCCAAGTTTGTTCAACCTCTCATTATAGCACAGACCCTCTAATTCAGGCAGCGTCCTGGTAACCCTCTTCTGCACCCTCCGCTAAGCCTCCACGTCCTTCCTATAGTAGGCTGACCAAAAACTATATGCAATACTCCAGATGTGTCTTCACTAGAGTTTTATAAAGTTGCAACATAACTTCTGGACTTTTGAATTCAATGCCTCGACTAATAAAAGCAAGCATGCCTTACGCCTTCTTAACTAACCTATCTACCTGTGTAGTCCCTTTTAAGGAGCTATGAACTAAGATCCCTCTGTTCATTGACACTAATGCTGCTTCCTTACATCTCCAGAGACCCCAGTTCAATTGTGACATTCGGTATCCTCTGTGTAGAGTTTTATATCTATGTGGGTTTCCCCTGGGTGTTCAGTTTGTCTTCCAAATCCCAAAGATGTGTTGGTAGGTCAATTTACTCCTGTAAATTACCCCTTAGTGTATGTTAATAGTGAATGGAACTCTCCTGGAGTTAATGAGCATGTGTAAAAGAGACTATAGGGGCAAAAGGAAGGGAATTGGATTGGTGGGAGCCAGTATAGACTGGATGGACCAAATGGCCTCTTCCTGTGTTGTAGTAAGTAAAGCTTCACCAGCATCAAGATTCAGTTACCTTGCAATCTTGGAAATCAATCTAAAACTTTTAGATTGATTTACAAGATCGTTCTTATGGCACTGAAATAAATATCTTGGCCAGGTAATTATTTTTGTGAGCTATTGTTCTCATCCCACCCCCTTGTCTCACATCTTGAGTTCAAGAGGCCACTTCCTTTTCGAGATTTATATAATGGCAACAAATTGCACAATGGGCATAATGTAGCAGAGTGTTCTACAGGTGCATTGCCCAACCCTTAGCCACAGGAGGAAGTAGGGTAGACCCTACTTGGTCAA
Organism: Hemitrygon akajei; assembly: GCF_048418815.1. Classification (NCBI taxonomy): domain Eukaryota; kingdom Metazoa; phylum Chordata; class Chondrichthyes; order Myliobatiformes; family Dasyatidae; genus Hemitrygon; species Hemitrygon akajei. Next base: position 18,779,577 of record NC_133149.1, read on the forward strand.
GGTTGAACAGACCACTTCAAAGAGAGTCAAAAATGTTTGGGGAGAGAAACCCAGAGCTTTGGGTCTTTGTTGATAAAAGTTGTATTGATTACTTAGGGGAGATCTATATGTTGATATCTCTGAGAGCTGTAGAGTTGGACATTTTGGAAATAAAAGATGTGTAAGGTCACAGACTTAAGAGTGAGGATTTAACAGTCGGTGTTTAATTAGGAGACAATATACCTCAGTGGGCATGTGAATATAGGATGAACAAGACTGGATGTGAGGTAGGACTGCAGTAGTTGAGCTTTGGATGGAATTAGAGAGATGGTCCAGCAGACAGTGGTATTTTCAAGGCCCATCTGATGGCTTCAGCTGAGTTCAGCTCAGGTAGAATGGAATCAGGTAGTTTCACAGAGGCATAAAAAGATGTGCTCGTTGGAAGAACATGTGGATATGATTCAGTGTCAGCCCAAGCTCAAATGCAACAAGTTAACAGGCACTCTCTTCCAACTTCTGACAGGGAGGATTAGGAAGGGCTGAAGGAAAGTCATCCCATTATATATCAAGAGGACGGTTCTGCTCTTCCAGTGCCGTACGTGACAGGGTCTGATAATTTGGACATATGGGAGAATTAAGAGAGATAGTGATGTGATACCTCCGTACATCTGGGAACCAGAACTTTGCTGGTTCCAGATTTCGTTACACAGAATTTTCTTTCCAACATTTTTCCAAATCCTCTTTGTGACTGTATTATAATTTTGAAGTCCTTATGAAGGATCTCAGCCCAAAAAGTCGACTTTCTGCCTGACCCACTGAGTTCCTCCAGCACCTTGTGTGTTTTGCTCTGGATTTCCTGTGGGTATTATAATTTTGCTATTTTTATATCTCACTGTATTTCTTCTGGATGGCTATGGATGGGTTCATCCCACCATCTCCACAGTTTCACAAACCTCCCTAACTTATCTTACTATAATCTTACTTAACCTGGAAGGCCCTCTCGGCTTCTCTTTAATCTACACTTGTTTGTTGAAAGAGACCACTTCCTGTCCTAGCCCAAGCCTCCAGACTGCTGCCAGAGAAGTTGAGAAATGATTGATCTAATCATGTATTGACATTCAATGTGTTCATGCATCAAACACTCCGCAATTTTGTATTGCAATTCTTCAATTCTAGGCGTTTTAAATAACTCCTCGTCTCTGGTGTGTTGCAGCACCAAGGTAGGTAAGAGGAAAGATGAATCGGACTTCATAAGGCAGAAGGAAGAACAAGAGAGAAAAGAAATCAAATGAGACCAACTATTGTCAAATTATAGTTAACACAAAATATAATTATGCACATACATTTGCATCAATCAACATATTTATCATACTTATGCAAATAAAGTTATAAATAGGACAATTTCTCTGGTCGCTGAAAGAAGAAAACAACATATTTTAGTTGCAGATAAGAGGATGTGGTAGCTGTGTTGGGTATTCCACATTATACAATGGAATGATGTAACCTTTGCACACGCAGTACTAATCAAGATTCATATGAAGGTGCTTATTATCCTGTCAGAATCTCTTCAGAAACATTGGTGTTAGAGTCAAGAAATATGATTCTGTTAAAGTTTCAGCACAGCTGAAACTGAGGCAGATGTTTCATTAAATAAAATGTTCAAATTCTAGCTGTGTTGACCTGCAGGTGCGGAAGGTCTGCAGTTGATGAATGCTTTTATTTATTGCTTGAGTGTAAAGGGATAGTGAAAGTTCGGCCTCACATAGGTTATTATTACTGATGTCTTCAAAGACCATGGCTACTGAAAGGTAACCAAGCTATCTAGTTATTTTGTTGTGTAAAGGTGTTAAGGCATAGGGGTGACACACGTCAGCAGGTTGAGGTGTTTATCAACCACCGTCCAACTGAATAATTCAAAGTTCAAAGTAAATTTATTATCAATGTATATATATGCCAATATATACAACCCCCAGATGCATTTTCTTGCCATTGTTTGTCATTCAACCATACACATGTTTACAGCTCTGTGAAACAACATTCCTCCAGGGTCAAGGTGAAAAACACAGTACCAACAGTCACAATTAAACTTGAACTTGGACAAACAGTAACATCAATAGGAGGTTATTCAGCTCTTTTGATTGGCTTCTATAGAGACATACTAGAGAGTATCCTCACTGTTTGCATCATGGCCTGTTCTGGAAACACCACTGCCCAAGAAAGGAAAAGCCCACAAAAACTGATGGAAACAGCCCAGTCCAGTCCATCACAGGTAAATCCCTCCACACCATTGAGCACATCTACAAGGGGCACTGCCATGGGAAAGCAGCATCCATCATCAGGGATCCCACCATCCCGGCCATGCTCTCTTCTCGCTGCTGCCATTGGAGAGAGCATGGCCAAGATGGTGAGAGTCTGTGATGACGGAAGCTGTTTTCCTATAGATCTGCTCAACGCTGTTGTCTGTCGCATTTTATAATGCCATCACTTGGTGCCCTCAGTGCTGCAGCCAAGTCCACAACCACAAAACCATGGCTGTTCACATTTCTTCATCTCAGTAACAGAATGCCTGGTCCATCCAGCAATAGAGGTCCTGCAGCAGAACAATGTTGGCCGGACAGTGGGAAGATTCTTGAGTTGTCTGAGCGAAAATAGAGTTAGAGCAGAATCTGACCACACGGGAGTAAAGCATCAGGCCGGGGACAAGTCTTGCAGGGCATCTGTTTTGAGGGTCACTATGTTGAGGTGTTGTTATGTAAGCTTATTGATCGTGGTCTGTTGGTCAGGAAGTTTCTTATGCTGATCAGTTTGAATCGGATGTGCAAAAATACAGAGGTATAGCAGTGATTGCCAGCCTGGTGGTGAGCACATCAAACTTTTCCCCGCCACATTCTGTGCAATTGCAGCTCCCAGTAAGCACCAAGTTGACGGTGGTCTCTGTGGCCCTGAACAATAGTCCTCCAATTTTTTTCCCTCAAAATCTTCTGGCCCTCCTGTAAACTCTAACCTTTCTTCTATAGCCCTCAAATATTCAGAGATCTTCCTGATTGCCAAAAATCCTTTACTCTCATGATATGGACACTTGGATCAAAACCCTCGATATCTGCCAGTCCTGAGGGTGCCAGTAGGCAGTGATGAAGGAGCTGCTTTCTTGAAAAGCTGCAGACCAGGTGGCAAAGGTTCTCCCAAAGGGATCATTGATCATTGGTATGTTATCCTCTCATGTACTGAGATGCAGTGAAAAGCTGTTGGCCATCTGGGCAGATCATTCCTTACATAAGTATGCACATTATTGAAGAAGTGCAAAAGGAAAATAATAACAGAATGTAGAATATAGTGTTACAGTTACAGAGAAAATGTTGTTCAGGTCAACAAATAAGGTGTTAGGGAATGACAAGACAGACGGTGAGATCAAACGTTCACTTTTATCATATAGAGGTCTGTTCTGGCGTCTTAGTGGGTTGGAAGCTGTTCTTGAGCCTGGTGGTACGTGTTCTCTAGATTTTGAATCTTCCGCCTCATGGAAGTAGGGAGAAGAGACTCAGGGGATTGAGGGGGCCTTTGATTATGTTGGCTGCTTTCCCAAGGCAGTGGGAAGGATAGACAGTGTTAATGGAGGAGAGGCTGTTTTTGTTTGTAACAAACTGGGCCGTGTTCGCAAATCTCCATAAATTCCTGCAGTCTTGGGAAGAGCAGCTGACATACCAGGATGTGATGTATCTGAATAGGATGCTTTCCATGGTACTTCTATAAATGTTGGTGAGAATCATCAAAGACAAGCCAAATTTCCTTAGCTTCTGAGGAAGTTAAGTGCAGTAATCTCATGTATGCAAGCTCAGCATTCAGTAGGTCTGGCAGGTGGGACCCTTTGACATAAACTGGAAATAATTAATATTTTTAGAATTCATCACTTCAGGTCCTGTTGTGTACTTTTCAGCAGGAGCACATTTATTTATTTAGAGACACAGCACAGAGCAAACCCATCTGGCCCAAAGAGTCGCACCACCCAACAACTCACCTATTGAACCTTAGCCTAATCACAGGGCAATTTACAATGACTAATTAACCTACTAACTGGTACGTCTTTGGACGGTGGGTGGAAACCAGGCCACCCAGTCACGGGAAGAATGTACAAATTTCTTACAGGCAGCACTGGAATTGAACTCCAAACTCTGAAGCCCCGAGCTGTAATAGTGCCACGCTAATCGCTTTGCCACTATGGCGCTACTGTTACATCCATGTCAACGTGTGTTTATATGCTGATCCTGACAGGACTTTTCTTGGAAAAGTAGCAATGTCACAAAAAATCACGAACAGTGGGAATTGAAAACCTCAACATGTAAATTGTTAGAACACTCTGAAGACATTACAAGATCTATTAGTAAATACATAAAAGCAAAAGAAAAACCCTCATGTGGTGATATTGTCCGTATGAGATCTACACAATTTTTGGTTCCCTTGATGTAAGACTCAACAGTTAGAAACACTGCACTTTGAAGAAAGAAGGTGAACTTTTATAAACATCTGATGCACTTTGAGGCTGAGAGTGTTGGCTTCATGAGTGGCACTTGCTGCATGTGCCAGCTGCTCAGAAAAGCTGGTGACGTTGTGGGAGAGGAAGCACTCAGAAACCATTCGGGCCCATTCACACCTTGACTGCTTCCTGTTCATCACTGGTATTTTACTATGTATTACATCTCACACCGAGTTCCACAACGTTGTCTTCATCTCATCAGAGCTCCCTAGTTCCAATCTGATGCATCCCTCAAACTGTCAGTGTAGATTCCTGTACTCTCAGCCTTTTGTCTCCTCTGTATTAAAATGGATGCTATTTTCCATGGACAGATGGCCATGTCCCCGAATGCCTCATGGCTGTGTCACTTTTTATGTTTGCCCTAATATTAAAACAAATATTTGTCTGAAAACATAATGAAGATCAGGATTTCTCCAGCTTCAATTTCAATCAATTATGACAGGTGGCTGTAGTCTGTGTAAATATCATGCTATTATCATTGTAATGAAGAGCAGCCTTTGTTGTCACAGGTGTGTTCTGGAAATCTGAACTGTCAATTATTCCATGTAATATTACAAAATATTCTGGTTCAAGATGGCGCTTGTGAAGCACAGCGACGACTTGCTGGCAGAAAACCCAACTACTAACTACTTTATTCATCACACATTCTCTTGAAAACGATCACTGCAGTCAATACCTGTAACTTCCCTTTCGGAGCTGAGCTTTTGAACTGCCTGTATGTACGATCTGGTGTTTTTGTGGTGTGAACTGAAGTCTTGAAGGTACAGGATGGTTGTGGCATGGTATGTATGGGCTGAATTGAGGTGATGAGGCCCAGGCCCGAAAGTGGAAAATGGGCCAATGCTTGGACTTGGAGGTGATTCAAAACAGACAGAACTGAGGCGAAGCAGTAGGGCTTGGGCCCGAGATCAAGGAACAAGCCGATGTCTGACCGATTTAAGCACCGGGCCAGATTGGAAAGGCCAAATTCAATCAAATACAATACAAATCAAAGCAGTGTGTCCTGGGCCTCAGAGCGTATTGAAGTGGCAAAGCCTGGGTCCAAGAGTGAGGATCAACCCGCTGTTTCGCCGATTTAATGACCGTGCCAGATTGAAAAGGTCAGGGTGTCGGGGCTGGAAGAGAGGGACAGGCCACTGTTCAGTGAGGTTTACTCATCTCTGCGCTGAACTCAGGCTGTGGCCTCCATCAACAAGCTCCCAGATTGGCTGTGACTGGCTTTGTAGCTGTGGACTCACTGTCAGTCCTGAATGTTACTTGTTTACTTTTATTGGTTGCACGATTTGTTTTGTTTTTCTGAACATTGGGTGTATGACAGACTTCTTTTTTATTGGGTTCTGTTCAGTTCTTTGTTTTGTGGCTGTTTGTAAGGATACAAATCTTAAGAATGCATATAGTATACATACTTTGATAATAAATGTATACTTTGATATTAAACATCAAACTGCAAAGGCACCCGAGAAAGAGTCCCACAGCTACAAGTCCCACGGCCGTCAAAGCTGCACCCTCCTCTGGCAGCAGATAGAGGGAAAACAGTCAAATGCTGAATGCCCACTCGTCTTCCGCTCTCATCCTTGTCGATTTCAACCTTGCTGGACACATTAAGCAGTAATGAAGCTGACCACGAGCTCCTGTCCTGCCATTAAGAAATGATGGCCACAAACTCTGGTCCCAAGCTCATCGCTTTGCCAGGGAAGCAGCAAAAGCGCGAGATCGCTCAGGCAGCCCAAAAACACGTCAACAAAGTGGAAATTACAGGCTGCAATCGATCGCAATTCATGAGAGGAAACATACTTAAAAGAAAAAGAAGGATTAGAAGTAGTTTTGTGAGCTGTCTGCAAGGTGTCACCGTTTGTCGTGTTGGTCGCTGGTGGCATCTTGAAACTTACACCCTCCTATTTTTCTCTCCCTCTCCCTGCCCCTCCCACTCACACTCCCCCTACCCCTCCCCCTCTCCCCCACTCTCTCCCCACTCTCTCCTCTTCTCTCTCCCCTCTCTCCTCTCTCTCACCCCTCTTCCCCCTCTCCCCCCACTCTCTCGCCCTCCCTCTCCCCCTCACCCACCTCTCCCCTCTCTCCCCCTCTCCCCCCTCACCCACCTCTCCCCTCTCTTTTCCCCCTACTCCCTCTCCCCCCTCTCATTCTCTCTCTCTGTCTCTCCCAGCTCCACACCAAGCTTTCTGGATGGCTTTTTGCAGTCTGCATTGAGTGCTGTTTTGTTAGAGAGTTCCAAGTTGTTGATCCAACTCCAAGTGAGATTTATTGTCAAATGCACAAGTAAGTTGCAATACGGGTGCAATGAAAAACTTGCTTGAAGCAGCATCACAGGCACACACATTCAGACAAAACACAGAGCATAAATTATACATAAATTATACAAGGCTGTGAAGAGCAGACCATACAAAAAATAAGTGGAAAAGCACAATTTGAAGCAAGTCCGTGGTAGTTCAAGTGGTGGTCTATAATGCTCTGTTGCTGAGGGAGAGTTAGGATTTTGCAGATCGGTTCAAGAAACTGATGGTCATAGGAAAGTAATTGCTTCTGAACCTGGTGGTGTGAGACTTCAGGCTTTTGTATCTTCTGCATGTTGGTAGCAGTGAGAAGAGGTCATAGGACCCAGATTGTGGGGATTCTTGATGATAGATGCTGCCTTCTTGAAGCAATGTCGAATATAGATTCTTCCAACAGTGAGGAAGGATGTGATTGTGATAGAACAGTACAGCACAGGAACAAGCCACAACCAGCTAAAAGCCAAATCAAAAGCACTCAAACATTAATTCCTCCTACTGACACCATGTCCATACTCCTCCATCTTCCTTACATCCATGTACCTCTCGAAACATCTCTTAAAACCCACCATCATGAATGGCAGTGCTGCTTCACTGCCAGACGAGCTCAACGTCTTTTATGTTCACTTTGAAAGGGAGAATAAAGCTACAGCTACGAGGATCCCTGCAGCATCTGGTGACCCTGTGATCTCTGTCTCGGAGGCTGACATCATGCTGCCTTTCAGGAGGGGGAAGCCTTGTAAGGCGGCAGGCCCAATGGACTACCTGGTAAGGCTCCGAAAACTTGAGCCAGCCAGCTGACAGGGGTATTCCAGGACATTTTCAACCTCTCACCACTGTGGTTGGAAGTTCCCACCTGCTTCAAAAGGGCAACAATTATACCAGTGCCAAGAAGAGCGGGGTGAGCTGCCTTAATGACTGTCATCCAGTAGTACTCACATCTACGGTGATGAAATGCTTTGAGAGGTTGGTTATGGTGAGAATTAACACCTGTTTCAGCAAGGACCTAGACCCACTGCAATTTGCCCATCAGGCGCAAATCTCAATGGCAAATCTCAACCAATCTCATAGGTTGACAACAGGCGCAATCTCAATGGCTCGCTAAGTGGCTTTGGATCACCTGGACAATACAAATACCTAGGTCAGGATGCTGTTTATTAACTATAGCTCAGCGTTTAACACCATCATTCCTACAGTCCTGATCAAAAAGCTACAGAACCTGGGCCACTGTACCTCCCCCTGCAATTGGACCCTTGACATCCTAACCAAAAGGCAACAAAGGGTAAGATGAGGGAACACCTACCAATCCTCACAGAGGGATCAGAAGTGTAGAGAGTGAGCAATTTCAAGCTCCCGGGTGTCAATATCTCTGAGGACCTAACCTGGATGCAACATATTGATGCAGCCATAAAGAAGGCAAGGCAGCAACTATATTTCATTTGGAGTTTGAGGTGATTTGGTTGGTCACCTAAAACACTTGAAAACTGAAACTTGAAAACATACAGATGCACCGTGGAGAGCATTCTGACTGGCTGCATCACTGTCTGGTATCGGGGGGGGGGGGGCAGTGGGGAGGGGTGGCTACTGCATAGGATTGAAGTAGGTAAAATTAGTCAGCTCCATCATGAGTACTAGCCTCCGTAGTGTCGAAGACAGCTTCAAGGAGCGGTGCCTCAGGAAGACGGTGTCCATTATTAAGGACCCTGAGCACCCAGGACATGTCCTCTTCACATTATTATCATTGAGAAAGGGGTACAGGAGCCTAAAGGCACACGCTCAGTGATTGAGGAACAACTTCTCCTCTGCCATCCGGTTTCTAAATGGACATTGAACCCGTGAACACTACCTCCAATACTTTTTTCTTAACTTTTGTTTTTGCACTTCTTATTTTAACTTAACTATATATATAATTACAGTAATTCAGTTTTTTAAAATATTCTTCATGTACTGCTGCCGCTATGTTAACAAATTTCACGACAAATTTAATATGCCGATGATATTAAACCTGATTCTGATTCTGATTCTCGTGTATTTGCCTCTACCACTATACCAGGCAGCACATTCCAGGCATCCAACACTCTCTGAGTAAAAAACTTACTCTTCACATCCTCTTTGAACCTACCCCCCTCTCACTTTCAATGCATGCCCTCTGGTATTAGACATTTCTACCCTCTCTGTCCACTCTATTTAAGCCTCTCATAATCTTGTAAACCTCTATCAGATCTCCCCACAGCCTCTGCCACTCCAAAGAAACCAGCCCAAGGTTATTCAGCCTCTCAAGGTAGCACATGCCCTCTAAACCATGGAACATCTGGGCTTACCTCCCTGCACCTTTTCCAAAGCCTCAACATCCTTCCTATAGTGGGGCGACCAGAACTGTATGTAATACTCCAGATGTGGCCTGACCAGAGTTTTATTAAGTTGCGGCATAATCACCTTGACATTTGACCTCAATGCCTCAATTAATAAAAGTAAGCATTCCATGAGCCTTCTTAACCACCTTATTGACCCGTGTAGCCACTTTCAAGGAGCTATGAACTTGAATACCAAGATCTCTCTGCTCAGCAACACTGTTGAGGACCTTACCCTTAACAGTGTACTGTCTCCTTATATTTGCCCTACTGAGGTGCAACACTGCGCATTTATCTGGGTTAAACTCCATCTGCCATTTGTCTGCCCATTTCTGCAACTGATCAATATTGTGCTGTATTCTTTGCCAGACTTCTACACTATCCACAACTCCATCAACCTTGGTATCATCTGCAAATTTACTAACCCACCCATCTACATTTTTATCCAGGCCATTTATAAACATCACAGACAGCAGAGGTCCCAACACAAATCCCTGTGGAATTCCACTAATTACAGATCTCCACCTCTGTGTTCTATGCACAAGCCAGTTCTGAATCCAAACAGCCAATTCACCGTGGATCCCATGTATCTTAATCGTCTGGATTAGCCTCCCATGAGGAACTTTGTAAAATGCCTTGCTAAGATCCATGTGGACAACATTCGTGACCCTACCCTCATCACTCTCTCTTGTCACCTTGTCAAAAAACTCGATCAAGTTGTTAAGGCATGGCCCGTCACATATAAAGCCATGCTGGCTTCCCCTGATTTGGCCACAGGCTTCCAAATGGTCATTTATCCTATTCCTAAGAATTTTCACCAGCAATTTCCCTACAATTGACATGAAACTCACTGGTGTATAGTTCCCAGGATTTTCCCTCGTTCCCTTCTTAAATAGAGGTACAACATTAGCCACTCACCAGTCCTCTGGGACCTGGCCTGTGGCTAGAGAGGACACAAAGATACTGGTCAAGGGCCCAACAATCTTGGCTCTTGCCTCCTTCAATAACACGGGGTAAATCCTATCAGTCACTGGGACTTATCCACCTTAATACTCATTAAAAGACCCAACATTTCCTCCACCTTGACCTCTAAATGCCCTAACATATTTATACACTCAGCATTGATCTCCTGGTTCTCCATATCCTTTTCCTTGGTAAATACTGAAGCAAAGTACTCATTAAGTTATTTACTCACATTCTCTGCATCCAAACAAATGTTCCCCCTTTTATCCTTGAGTGGTCCCACCATCTCCCAAGTTATTTTCTTACTCTTGATTTATGTGTAGAATCACCTTGATCCTACTTGCCAAGGGCTTTTCACAGCCCCTCCTTATGTTCCAAGTTCCCTTCTTTAGTTCTTTAGAGGCTTTTTTATACTCTTCATGTGTTCCATTTGATCCTAACTTCTGAAGCTTTACATACTTTTCCTTTTTCTTCTTGACTAAATTCATCACCTCTCTGGACATCCAAGGTTCTCTTAACTTTCCATCTCCGTCCTTCCTTCTGACAGGAACATACCTTTCCTGTACTCTGTGCAATTGATCTTTAAACACCCTCCACATGTCTGTTGTGGACTTGCCAGAGAAAAGGTGTTCCCAATTAATGTTTCTTAGTTCCTACCTAATGCCCTCGTAATTTGTCCTACTCCAATTTAAAACTCTCCCACAAGGACCACACCTATCCTTATCTATATCTAGCCTGAAATTTAAGGAGCTGTGGTCACTGAAAGGTCTGTCACCTGGGCAGGATCTTTACCCAACACCAGGTCCAGTATAGCCCCTGCTCTTGTTGGATTGTCCACATATTACATAGAACATAGAAATCTACAGCGCATTACAGGCGCTTCAACTCACAATGTTGTGCCGACCATGTAACCTACTCTAGAAACTGCGCATAGCGCGTAGGCCTCTATTTTTCTAAGCTCAATGTACCTACCTAAGAGGATCTTAAAAGACTATTGTATCCACTTCCACCACCGTTACCGGCAGTGCAATCCACGCATCCACCACTCTCTGTGTGAAAAAAATACATACCCCTGACATCCCCTCGGTAACTATTTCCAAGCACCTTAAAACTATGCCCCTTGTGCTAGCCATTTCAGCCCTGGGAAAAAGCCTCTGGCTAGCCACATGATCAATGCCCCTCATCATTTTATACACCTCTATGAGGTCACCTGTCATCCTCCGTCACTCCAAGGAGAAAAGGCCAAATTCACTCAACCAATTCTCATAAGGTATGCCCTCCAATCCAGGCAACATCCTTGTAAATCTCATCTGCACTCTTTCTATGGTTTCCACATCCTTCCTGTAGTGAGGTGACCAGAACTGAGCACAGTACTCCAAGTGGGGTCTGACCAAGGTCTTACATAGCTGTAACATTACCTCATGGCTCTTGAACGCAATCCCATAGCTGATGAATGCCAACACACCATCTGCCTTCTTAACAACACTGTCAACCTGCGCTGTAGCTTTGAGTGTTCAATCGACACGGATCCCAAGATCTCTCAGATCCTCCACACTGCCAAGAGTTTTACGATTAATATTATATTCTGTCTTCAAATTTGACCTACCAAAATGAACCACTTCACACTTATCCGGATTGAAGTCCATCTGCCTCTTCTCAGCCCAATTCGGCATCATATGGATGTCCCACTGTAACCTCTTACAACCCTCCAGACTATCCACAACACCCACAACCTTCTACTTCTTCATCCAGGTTATTTACAAAATCACAAAGAGGAGGGGTCCCAGAACAGATCCCTGCTGAACACCACTGGTCACCATCCTCCATGCAGAATATGAATCATCTACAACCACCCTTTGCCTTCTGTGGGCAAGCCAATTTTGGATCCACGAAGCAAGGTCTCCTTGGATCCCATACCTCCTTACTTTCTGAATGAGCCTCGCACGGGAATCTTATCAAATGACTTGCTGAAATCCATGTAGATAGATAGATAGATAGATAGATAGATACTTTATTCATCCCCATGGGGAAATTCAACTTTTTTCCAATGTCCCATACACTTGTTGTAGCAAAACTAATTACATACAATACTTAACTCAGTAAAAAATATGATATGCATCTAAATCACTATCTCAAAAAGCATTAATAATAGCTTTTAAAAAGTTCTTAAGTCCTGGCGGTAGAATTGTAAAGCCTAATGGCATTGGGGAGTATTGACCTCTTCATCCTGTCTGAGGAGCATTGCATCGATAGTAACCTGTCGCTGAAACTGCTTCTCTGTCTCTGGATGGTGCTATGTAGAGGATGTTCAGAGTTATCCATAATTGACCGTAGCCTACTCAGCGCCCTTCGCTCAGCTACCGATGTTAAACTCTCCAGTACTTTGCCCACGACAGAGCCCGCCTTCCTTACCAGCTTATTAAGACGTGAGGCGTCCCTCTTCTTAATGCTTCCTCCCCAACACGCCACCACAAAGAAGAGGGCGCTCTCCACAACTGACCTATAGAACATCTTCAGCATCTCACTACAGACATTGAATGACGCCAACCTTCTTAGGAAGTACACTACATCCACTGCTCTACCTTCATCAGTATGTTTTGTTACATCCTCAAAGAATTCAATCAGGCTCATGAGGGATGACCTGCCGTTGATAAAGCCATGCTGACTATTCCTAATCATATTATGCCTCTCCAAATCTTCATAAATCCTGCCTCTTGGGATCTTCTCCATCAACTTGCCCACCACTGAAGTAAGACTCAATAGGCTATAATTTCCTGGGTTATCTCTACTCTCTTTCTTGAACAAGGGAGCAACATTTGCAACCTTCCAATCCTCCGGTACTTCACCTGTCTCTATCGATGATGCAAAGACAATCGTAAGAGGCTCAGCAATCTCCTCCTTCACTTCCCACAGTAGGCTGCAGTATAGCAAATTTGGTCCTGGTGACTTCTTTTTTTAAAATTTTTTTTATAACTAAAGAAAAAAGCTGATGGATGACAATGGATAATTAGAAAAAAAAACATATTCACTTAAGAAGAGAAGATAAAAATATACATAAAAGTCTGTGCACTGTTAAACTTTATAAATTGGAAAAGTAATTTAGGAAAGGTCCCCAAATATCATAAAAAGATTGTTTCGAATTTAAGACTGAGCAGCAGATCTTTTCTAAATTTAAATACGACATAGTATCACGTAGCCATTGAAGATGTGTAGGAGGGGTAGACTCCTTTCATTTAAGTAAGATTGCTCTTCTTGCTAAAAGAGAGGTAAAAACTAAAACCTGTAGGTTAGGAGTATTTAAAGTTATATCTTCATTTGCAATAATACCAAACAAGGCAGTAAGGGGATTTGGGTCAAATCGGACCCTAAAAAGTTGAGAGAAGGTATGAAATACTTCCTGCCAAAACTTTTCAATTGTAGGGCAAAACCAAAACATATGAATTAAAGAGGCATCAGCAGAGTTGCATTTATTACAAAGTGGAGAAACATTCGGGTAAAAACTGGAGAGCTTCTGTTTAGAAATGTAAGCTCTATGAACCACTTTAAATTGTAGAAGAGAATGATGAGCACAGAAAGATGATTTATTAACCCATTTAAGAATTTTATTCCATCTATCATCAGAAATCTGACAATTTAGGTCATCCTCCCAAGCTTTTTTTTATTTTATCTAAAAAGTCTTGTCTAGAATCAATCAACATAGATAACAAAAGGATTTAAATTTAAAAGATCGTCCAGTAAATTTTTATCAGGACCTATAGGAAAAGTAGCTAATTGGAAACGTAGAAAATCTCTAATTTGAAGGTATCTGTAAAAATGTGTTTTTGGGAGTGCAAATTTATTTGACAATTGGTCAAATGAAGCAAGAGATCCTGAGATAAACAGGTCCCAAAAACACTTAATACCTAGTTCATCCCAATCTTTAAAGACTTTATCAGTCATGGAAGGGATAAAAAAAATAATTAAGGAGAATGGGAGATGATAATGAAAAATTCATTAAACCAAAATATTTTCTAAATTGAGACCAGATCCTTAAAGTTTGCTTAACAATTATGTTAAATGCCAAATTTCCCCCTACCCCAATTAAATGTTTTCCCAAATTGTCTGCTCCTATCCCGCTCCATATCCTCAGCGGTATGGTGAAGGAGATAGAGTCATGGTCACTAACTCCAAAATGCTCTCCCACCGAGAGATCTGATACCTGACCAGGTTCATTTCCCAATACCAGATCAAGTACAGCCTCTCCTCTAGTTGGCTTATCTACATATTGTATCAGGAAATCTTCCTGAACACACCTAACAAACTCCACCCCATCTAAACCCCTTGCGCTAAGGAGATGTCAATCAATATTAGGAAAGTTAAAATCTCCCATCACAACAACCCTATTATTATTGCACTATTCCAGAATCTGTCTCCTTATCTGCTCCTGGGCATCGATAAAAAACGCCCAGTACAATTATTGCCTTTTTCCTGTTTCTGACTTCCACTCACATTGACTCAGTAGACCATCCCTCCATGACTTTCTCCTTTTCTGCAGCCGCGACACTATCCCTAATTAGCAATGCCACTTCCCCACCTCTTTTGCCCCCCTCTCTGTTCTATTTGAAACATCTAAAGCCTGGCACACTCAGCAGCCATTCCTGCCCGAGACGTCCAAGTCTCTGTAATGGCCACAATGTCACAGTTCCATGTATTGATCCACGCTCTAAGTTCATCCGCTTTGTTTATGATACTCCTTGCATTAAAATTGACATATTTCAAACCATCAGGCTGAGCGCATCTTTGCTCTAATATCTGCCTATCCTTCATCACAGACTCCCTACAAGCTGTCTCTGCTTGTGCTCCAACCTCCCCATCCTCTGCCTCTTCACTTTGGTTCCCATCTCCCTACAAATCTAGTTTAAATCCTCCCAGTAGCCTTAGCAAACCTCCCCGCCAGGATATTGGTCCCCCTGGGATTTAAGTCCTTTTTGTGCAGGTCACACCTGCTCCAAAAGAGGTTCCAATGATCCAGAAATCTGAATCCCTGCCCCCTGTCCCCTGCTCCAATCCCTCAGCCATGCATTTATCCTCCACCTCATTCTATTCCTATACTCACTGTCACGTGGCACAGGCAGCAATCCCGAGATTACTACCTTTGTGGTCCTGCTTCTCGACTTCCTTCCTAACTCCCTGTAGTCTGTTTTAAGGACCTCATCCCTTTTCCTACCTATGTCGTTGGTACCAATATATACCATGACTCTGGCTGTTCTCCTTCCCACTTCAGGATATTGTGGACACAATCAGAAACATCCCGAACCCTGGCACCTGGGAGGCAAACTACCATCCGCATTTCTTTCCTGCATCCACAGAAGCGTCTGTCTGACCCTCTAACTATAGAGTCCCCTATCACTGCTGCCATCCTCTTCCTTTCCCTACCCTTCTGAGCCACAGGGCCAGACTCTGTGCCAGAGGCACGGCCACTGTTGCTTTCCCCAGGTAGCCCCCCACAACAACACTCAAAATGGAGTACTTATTGTTAGGGGGTACAGCCACAGGGGTGCTCTCCACTACCTGACACCCTCCCTTCCCTCTCCTGACAGTCACCCACTTATCTGTCTCCTGTGGCCCCGGGGTGACTACCTGCATGCAGCTCCTGTCTATCACCTCCTCACTCTCCCTAACAAGCCGAAGGTCACCGAGCTGCAGCTCCAGTTCCTTAACTCAGTCTCTACGGAGCTGCAGCTTGAAGCACTTGGAGAAGATGGGGCCATCAGAGAGGCTGGAAGTCTCCCAGACATCTCACACTTAACACCCAGAACAGAAAACTGGCCTCGTAGTCAGACTCACTATTCTTGTCAGAGGGGGAAAAAAAGTAACCTACCTCGCTTAGGCCTGTCCTTGCCGAAGCTCCGATGAGCCAAAGCCCTACTACTCTGACTTACAGTACTCCGATGACTGCTTCGCTAGACAGTGTCTCTCCTTTATTTTGGAGCTTTCTCAGTGTCCTTGCACGATGCCGAGCCACTGTGTCTGCGCACTTCTCCCCGACCTGTGCGAAGCTCACTCTCTCTTCAAATTGATTGGTCCACCGCTATTGATTTATGAAATCTTCCTGGATACACTTAACAAATTCTGCCACTTCTAAATCCCTAAGAAGGTCCCAGTTTATATTGGGGAAGTTAAAAACCCCCATGACAACAACTCTATTATTTTTATGTATTTCTTTAATCTGATTACATATCTGATCCTCGATGTCCCCGAGGCTAATAGGGGGTCTGTAGTACAATCTCATCAGTGTGATTGCACACTTCCTATTTCTGAGTTGCACCCAAATAGGCCCAGTGTCTGACCCCTCCATTACGTCTCCCCTGAGTACAGCTGTGATATTGTCCATGATTAGTTATGCAACTCCCCACCCCCAACTTTTACCTCCTCCTCTGTATTTTCTGAAACTTCAAAAACCTGGTACATTAATCACCCATTCCTCCCCTCTCTCAACCAAATTTCAATAATGGCTACATCGTAGTTCCATGTATTGATCCATGCTCTAAATTCATCATCCTTGCCGTAATGCTCCTAGCATTAAAATATACACACTTAAAACTATCCGACCCATCATACTTTTCCTGACATCTACTTTCTGAAGTTGGGTACACGTCCCACAGATGTAATCCTCAGGGAAACCATCAGGTATCCTGAATTTCCATATATGACAGGAGGAGCATTCTATCCTGCCTACTCTGTGCCAAAAAAGAAAAAAAGGATTTCCTCTTCTTAACTGTGCCTTTGCCTGTTCACGCCGAAGCCTGTTTAGCCAAAGCCTTCACACACTGTCACGGGCACACTCCAACAATGGCTGTTCCACTTGAGCCTACCCTTCTTTTATTTGCAGCTGAGGTTAAGCCTCCAACGCTGACACTTCCCACACCTGTGCAGACCAAAAAGACCGGCTTTGCCTGAATCTGCTCCTTTTATTCTCTCGATGACCTTCATAGGGCTCTGACGTCAACACTCACAGTCTCTTCTGAGCTGCCAAAAAAAGGATGGACTGGGCTGTGTCCACTGCTTTATGTTCCTGTGCGCTGGAATTGCTTTACCAGACCATGATGCATCCAGTCAGGCATTTAAATTGCTTAAAAGCCCATTTCTTACTCCTGTAGCTCTGCTGCTGATTTCAGTTTTAAAAGGTCAAAACATGAGTATACAAGTGTTCTTCTGCAGAGTGCCTGCAGATAGTCGCTTCTCTCCACTGCAACTTTTTTCAGTATCAATCAGAGGATGTTCCAAATGTCCTATCCTTTCTATTGGAACTTTCTTTAACAATATTTTCTCAATAATTTTGGCTTTTCTGCTCTATAACAGCCAGAATAAACAGCTACAGCCTCTCCAACTTCACAAAACCCTCCAGATAGTTAAATTGGCTGAAACAAACAGATCATGTCCATCCTCCTGATACCATCTACCTTGTTATATGGAGTGTTCTCTTTGTTCAGAGCTGATTTGTCTTCACAGATTAAAATCAAATATGTAATTTACATTGCTCCTTCCATAACTTAATTGTCCCCGAGTAGCTTAGAGCCAGTCATATACACTTCTGGCCACTTTATTAGGTACATCTGCTCGTTAATGCAAGTATCTAATTAGCTACTCACATGGCAACAACTGAATGTATGCAGAAATGGTGATGAGGTTCAGTTGTTGTTCAGACCAAACATCAGAATGGGAATGAAATGTGATCTAAATGCTGTTGACCGTGGAACGATCGTTGGTGCCAGACGGGGTGGTCTGAGTATCTCAGAAACTGCTGATCTCCTGGGATTTTCACACACAGCAGTCTCTGGAGTTGACAGAAAGTGGTGCGGAAAACAAATAAACACCCAGTGAGTGGCAGTTTTGTGGGCAAAAATGGCCTGTTAATGAGAGAGGTCAGTGGAGAATAGCCAGACTGGTTCAAGCTGGAAGGTGACAGTAACTCAAATAACTACTCATTACAACAGTGGTGTGCAGAAGAGATTCTCTGAGTGTGCAACACATCAAACCTTGAAACGGATGGGCTACAGACCATGAACATGTACCTCTTGTATCTAACAAAGTAGCCACTGAGTGTCTGTTGAAGTGTGGACATTGTTGTAAAGTATGAAATTTAGGAAATTCAATACCAAAGTGAGGAGGTTTATAAATAGGCATTGTGAGGCTACATCTGGAGTATTTGCATAGTAATGATGCAGGAAGGGTGTTCTGAAAAGCATTACTCCATGAATGTTAGGAATGAGGTTATTGTGTTGTGAGGAAAGGTTGAACAGATTTGCCTTATATCCATGGGAGTTTTGGAAAATGAGAGGGGGGCCTCACTGAGCCAAATTTGATCCCAAGGGCTCTAGGCAGGTTGAATGTGGAGAGGCTATTACCTCTTTGGAAGAATCTAGAACCGAGGGTCATTGTTCTAGTACAGCATGTCATCCATTTGAAACCCCTTTTTACTGGGTGTCTCTGGAAATACGGCTTGTTACCCCCTTGCTAACAGCCACTGGACTCCGTAGCAAGAAACCCACCTTTCTCTGGCTCCATATGTCTAGGGTGTTTACGACTTTGGTCCCGCTAAACCTGTGAGGTTGGGATGACTCACCCACCCAAACCCTGGTTTGTGTGAATGCTGTGCGACTTACTGCCCCCCCCCCACCCACAATCGCTCGTCAGCGAGAAATAACAGATCGTACACGCATACAATTAGTCCTTTTATGAATATTAACTCAGTCAATGAGTTATTAAAGAAAAGAAAGCAAAAACAAAAAAAGGCCCATTATAATTAAATAGTCACATGTGCCCATAAGTTGGAGCTCATCTTGAAATTGTCTGGAGCTCACGTGCTGGACCCTCGGTCTATGTGAAAGCACACAGCACCTTCTGAATGTCGCTCAACATCCATCTTGAACAAACGGGCTCTCCCACAGGAGTATTGGTCCTTCCTCCTTGATGGCATCCTCAGCCATCTTCCCTCCTGTCTTCTCCCAGCTCCCGCCCACAAAGACCTCAACCCACACTAATGTCCTTCACAAATGTTGCTCTGCCCAGCATTCCCTAGAACCTTCTCCTGACTCCACCATCCTGATTGGCTGACACCACATTCCTAAATTGAACAACAAAGCCCCTTATCTGAGCTCAAACCCAAATTGGCAGAACAGACTGCTCTTACAGAACTGCTAAAATGAAATACCTACAGCATACAGTAAAAATCTTAACCAGGGCGATACACATTTATGACAGGGATGAAGGATGAAGGATTTTGTTTTTTAGAGGATTGTGGGCTTCGCTTGTGGTTGCAGAGTTTTGGGGATGAGGAATATATAAACAGATGTAAATAAGTAAGGGGTGAAAGTTTACTGGGGCTCAGGATTTCACTTGTGGACTAAGTGAGAATGTTCAGCAAAGCAATTTATGAATGTACACTTGATTCCCCCAGTGTAGAGTGCATCATGACCAGTGAATATTGTGACTAAATTGAAAGAAGAGCTAAGAAGTAATGATTTTACTTTGAAGTGGGACAAGGGTTGCATCTCCTAAAGTTGCAGGTGATGGGGAGGATGGACGAAAAAAGGATGAGCAGACATGGGAGGCACAGAGTGATCTCCGTGGAAATCAGGAATCGGGTGAGAGGGGAAGTTGTGTCTTGTGGTGGGATTACATTACAGCTGGCAGAAATGGCAAAAGGATGATATGCTAAATGAGGAAGTTACTGGGGTGAAAAGTGTGGACCAAGGGAACTCTAATTCTGCCTTGTTTGAGGAAACAGAGGGTGAGAACAGAAGTATGGTAAATGGAGAAATTGCATGCGAGGGCCCCATCTACTACAGAGGGTGGGGGGTGGGGTAGGAACCATGTTTTCTGAAGAAGTGACACCAATGTTGGGTTAGAGCAGAGTGCTCTGTGTTCAGAAGGAAACCGATTAATATGAGCATGTGGAACAGGAAATAGTGACCCTGTCCTAAAGAGGAGATCTAGGAATGAGTGGCTGTCAGTCTATGGAGCTCAGATTGAGAAAGGACGTTTGAGGAAAAGACAATGATAAACTCTTTCACTCTTAGTCAGCAACCTTGCAGAGACATTCAAGGTTGCTTATTGTCATTCTTCAGTGCACAAGTATAAAGGAGAACACAATGATTGTTCCTCGGGATCCAATGCAACATAAAAAACACACTATAAGCATAAAGCAGACAATAAAAAAGCAAGAAAAAAACACAATATAAAAGCAATCCTATAAACACAATGTACAAATAACTGTTATATAGTGACGCTATAAAGTGACACTAGGTGATGTGCATGTAGCGGGGTGGGGGTGTGGAGGGGTGGGTTAGTGGGTGGAGGTGTTGATCAGCCTTACTGCTTGGGGAAAGTAGCTGTTTTTGAGTCTAGTGATTCTGGCATGGATGCTACGTAGCCTCTTCCCTGACAGGAGTAGGTGAAACAGTTCATGAGCGGGGTGAGTGGGATCCTTCATGATATTACTATCTATTTTCTGCCACATCTTTGTATATACTGTATGCCCTTGATAGGCTGGTGCCATTGATCCATTTGCATAGTTTTAACTACCTGTTGTAGAGCTCCGCTGTCCACTACAGTGCAGTTTCCGTACCACACGGTAATACAGAACGTTAGGATGCGCATCTGCGCATCTGTCGAATATTGTGGGTATTGATGTACATAGACCAGCTTTTTTCAGCCTCTTCAGAAAGCATAGATGTTGGTCAGCTTTCTTGACTATGGAGGATATGTTCTGAGACCATGAGAGGTTGAGTGAGATATTTACTCCTAGGAGTTTGAAACTGCAGATGTGAAGAGGGATGTGAGTGGTGAAGTCGATAACCATCTCCTTTGTCTTGCTGACATTGAGGAAGAGGTTATTTGCCTGGCACCAGGCCTCGAGACCTGCCACCTCCTCATTGTTGGTGACGAGCCCCACGACTGCCATGTCATCGGTGAACTTGACAATGTGATTACTCGGGCGTTTAGCTGTGCAGACTGTACAGCAACTGAAGTCCATTGCAGAGAGAAGATGTGACAGCATTCAATGTCTCTTTGGAAACACTTCGTATGCGACAAAGGACCATGAAAAATTCAACCCTATCAACTGAGTGAGATCTGAACTCTTAAACATTTTAATTCATGGGCAGGAGGGCCACGAAAGAATCTTGCCATCACTTGTTTACAGCAACTGCTGGCTGACAATCTGACAGAGCAAAGCAGCCTATGTTGTGAACATGGTAATGCGAAGTGGGGAGATGGTGCAGTTGTACGTCTAGTAGAGTCGCTGACTCACAGCTCCAGTGACCTGGTGTCTGGTGCTGCCTGTGTGAAGTTTGGGCACTCGCCCCGTGACTTTGAGTGCTCTAGTTTCCTCCCAATTCCCAAACGTGTGCAGGTTGGCGGGTTAATTGGTCATTGTGAATTGCTCCTAGTGTGTCGGTATGGCGGATTTTGGCCAACTAGGTTGGGTAAATACCTTTGCGAGACTTTAGAATCGTGTGTCTGTATTGCTTAATGCCTGGATCAGCAGAAAATCCTGGTGTTGCCCTTTAGCCTACTGCTGTAGACATAAGACTATGTGATGTTGATCCCTAGCCTACAGATCTACACTATGAGGCAACATGATTAAGGTGTTTTTCCCTCTAGCTAGCTTAGAACAATACCAGAAATGGAAATGTTGAAGAAACCATACCCATTAGAATTAGCCATACAGGGGGTGCATGTACCGATTGTAAGTCAAGTCGTTGCATTCTGGAGGGACGACTCTCCATGTCGCATAGATAAAGAGTCTCCTAACGAATACCTGGGTCTGAGTCTAGCGTGGAAAAGGAAATTCCCTAACAGTAGGTGAACAGTAGATAACAGAATGTGGGAGGAGTTGATAGGAGTAAAGGGAGAATTAAATGGGATTAGTGTAAATAGGTGGTCAGTGCAAACATGGTGTGTTTTATGACTCTATAACACAATGCCTGATTTTCAGCTTATGTGGTCTAAGTAAATTTATTATCAAAATACAAATATGTAACCATATACAACCCTGAGATTCATGTTCTTGCTGGCATACTCAATAAATCTATAATAGAATAATAACCATTATAGAATCAGTGAAAGGACACACCATGTTAGCAGGTTAGTATTCAGGTTGTTCAGGAGAAGAAATGTGGCCTACCAATGTTTGTCAAAAGCCACACAAAGCTGAGCCTGGCCTCCATGGAGATGGGAGTAATGAGAGGGTATGCTTGTGGGTGGACCAGCCCTCAGAGTGGGTCACCAACCGAAGCATGCTTCT
Organism: Hemitrygon akajei; assembly: GCF_048418815.1. Classification (NCBI taxonomy): domain Eukaryota; kingdom Metazoa; phylum Chordata; class Chondrichthyes; order Myliobatiformes; family Dasyatidae; genus Hemitrygon; species Hemitrygon akajei. Next base: position 18,801,978 of record NC_133149.1, read on the forward strand.
CAGATAGTCATTGCACCTGATACAGCCATTAAAGAAGAGGGAAGAGACCTAGAAATTAAATGTGCCATCCTGACTCTGCTTGTGAAAGCCCTTTAAAGATAAAAGACATGTCAATTGTGATTTTCAGCATTTTTGGATTTCCCTGGAAACATTGTGCTGGTTTAGTACAGGGCATTCCACTCATCTACAAGTTCTTGCGGCTGTCAATATTTTGCTGTGCAGGTATTTTTCCTGCAGCAAGTTCTTAAAGTGGCATTGCAGTTCTGTTGATGTTATTTCAGGGAGGTTTACGTCAGAAAGCATCACTAGACAAAAATCGCATCAACAAGTTAGGAGTCAAATTTCCCAGCAGAGGCAATATATTCCTCTTCCAGGTTAAAGCAATTTTCAGGTGCACTGAACTCTGTGGCTCCCCATAGGCTGGCTAGTTATCTTTAAAGAAGATCTCAACTAAGCTGAAACATATTTCCAACCCACACCTACACATAGAGAATCAGGATGAAATAAATACAACCGAGTTGTTAAAGAACATAGGCTGGTAAAACCCTCCCTCATCCTTTAAAGAGCAGAAGCTGGTTACTCTTTGTTCTGGTCCAGATGCTGGATCTACAGTAACTGTAGAGACTGAGAAGATGGTACTGGGCATCTGAACTAGTTGGTTTACCACTCACGACAACCATCACAGTTTGTAGGAAAGACTGTCAGCTTTCAGTACCAGCCTTGTTATTTTATTTGTGACGTTGGTTGTTGTCTCAGAATCAGGAGGTTCTGGATGCAAGCTTCCTGGCAGTGTAGTACGGGGTAGCTGTATAGCACCAAGAATTCGAAAATCAAATGTCTGCTGAGGCTGGAGATCTGCAATAGAAACAGAAGATGCTGGAAACATCCAACAATGTGGACCTGAAACATCGACACCGTTTCTCTTTCTGTAGATGCAGCTTGACAGGCTGAATGTTTCCAGTGCTGCACTGTCCTGGCTGGTGTACTCTGGGTGGGCTACTATTAACTGGTTGAGAATTGCACAAAATTCCAGATTAGCTGAAGCTTGGCCAGTGGCAGTGCATCGCCAGAGACAGAAATGGATCAGAAAGCCAGGGCCAGTACTCATGTGCTCATTGCTGAGAACTAATGAAGCTGCTGCATGAGTTTAGGTCATCCCAGTCAATGAAGAAGTTGTGCAATATTTTAGTGCAGGGGAACCAGTGGCCAATGAGCACATAACAGGATCTACAATATGATACTGGCCACAGAATGATCATTCTTGTTGATTTAGGGTGATAGTAACTTCTCAGTTCTTCAAACAATACTATGGTATCCATCAAAACCTGGAAAATGGAAACTGCTGGAAATGCTCTGCAAGTCGGTCAGCGTTTGTGGAGAGAGGAGCAGAATTAAAGTTCATAGTTAATTTATTATCAAAGTACATATATGTCACCATATACAACACTGAGATTCATTTTCTTGTGGGCATTCTCAATAAATCCATAGTAGAATAATAACCATAATAGAATCAATGGAAGACCACACCAAGCTAGGCATTCAACCAGTGAGCAAAAGACAGCAAACTGCAAATAGAAAAAGAAAGAAATAATAATAAAAATAAATAAGCAACAAATACCGAGAGCTCAAGATGAAGAGTCTTTGAAAGTGAGTCCACAAGTTGGGGGAACATTTCGATGATGGGGCAAGTGAAGCTGAGTGAGGTTATCCCCTTTGGCTCAAGAGCCTGATGGTTGAGGGGTAATAACTGTTCCTGAACCTGGTGCTGTGAGTCCTGAGGCCCCTGTACCTTCTTCCTGATGGCAGCAGCGAAAAGAGCTCAGTGTTGGGGGACCCTGATGATGGATGCTGCTTTTCTGCAACAACATTCCATGTACTGGGGAAGGCTTTACCTGTGATAGACTGGGCCATATCCACTACTTTTTGTGGGATTTTCCATTCAAAGGCACTGGTGTTCCCATACCAGGCTGTGATGCAGTCAGTCAATATACTCTCCACCACACATCTATAGGTTTGTCAAAGCTTTGGACATCATGCCAAATCTTCACAAACTCCTGAAGAAGTAGAGGTGCTGCCTTGCTTTCGTCATAATTGCACTTACATGCTGGGCCCAGGACAGGTCCCGTGAAGTGATAACACCAGGGAATTTATAGTTGCTGACCCTCTCCATCTCTGATGCTCCAATGAGGACTGATTCACGGACCTCTGATTTCCTACTTGTTCGGTTAATAATCAGGTTCTTGGTCTTGCTGACATTGAGTGAGAGGTTGTTGTTGTGGCACCACTCAGCCAGAATTTCAATCTCCCTCCTATGTCCTGATCATCGCCACCTTGGATTTGGCCTACGGCAGTGGTGTCATCAGCTAACTTGAATATGGCATTGGAGCTGTGCTTAGGTTTCAGGTCAATGATCCTTTATCAAAACCACAAAGATGCAGAAATCAAGCAGGCTTTAAGTTTCAGGGGAAGGAGGTGTAGGTCCCTGTGATCAGCTGGAGACCAAGGGAGACTGGAAGTTACAGGTGCGGCTGACGCTGGTTAAGAGAGGGTGCTGAAGGCTGAGCTGTCTTGACAGGGATGGAAACAGAACAGAATATGCATTAGAACAAATGTGTGGAAAAAGTAGAAATTATAAGCATCTGTGAAATGTCAATCACAGTAATTACAGTAAATCTAAAATAAGAGAGAATGCCAGAACAGAATCCGAATCAGGTTTATTATCACCAATAAATGTTGCGAAATTTGTTATTTTGTGGCAGCAGTATAGTGCAAGACATAAAAATTATTATAAGTTACAATAAACAAATAGGGTAAAAGAAATATCTAATGGGTCGAGCAACATCTGTGGAGAGAGAAAACTATTAACATTATAGGTCGATGACCTTTCATCAGATCAGACACAAATGGTCCATAGACTATTGCTAATTGTACTTTTTGTCCCCATAGAAGATGCCTGACTTATGGGACATTTTATCAAACGGAACCCTGTTTTATATCTTATACAAATGTTGGTACCTCTCTGCACCCCTCACACCCCAGCCCCTAGTATAGCAGAGCTATGACAATTTGGCCTCTAAATACAAGCCTCCTGAATTAAAGACAACCAAACAACGAATGCCACTGACACAGGAGACTGAATGTCAGTGCCTGTCAGGAATTTGATGAAGTCAACCTGACCAATTTTTATTCAATTCTCAATCTGTTCCTTCAATTCAGATAGGAACTTAGCCAGTCACCTCCAGCTTCAAAAGCATCACAATGGCTTTTTCGAATCTATCAGCCTCTATTGAAACAAATATGCAAGCCTACTCAGTTACTGGTGACCAATCTCCCTTTCGCGGTGGAAAAGATGGGCGTTTGTGAAGAGATGTACCCGTGCAGTCACGTTCTCTGTTGGTGACCATGGAACTGCCGCTCCCTCGATGTTACTGGCTCTACCTGCTGCATTCATCCCCTTCTGGAGGTTGGCCAAGTAGAACTCCAGTGCACTGAACGTACCATTGAGCCATTCTGCAGGCTAAGCTGTTCCTTTTCCTCTGTGCATGCAGCTTGTTCTCTAATTTTATGGCTGTGTAACATTCAGTATCAAAGAGGAATGGCTCGCAATGATGCACTTCCTATATAAAAGTCTCAGGGGAAGCATTATTTCATGGGTTGCCCTCAGATGCTCTTGCTTCCTCCTCCTTCCTAAAGACATACTGGTGGGTGATTGTGTGATGGTGTTGAGTTTGTTGATCGCAAAGCTCTCAACTCAAACAAAGAGCTTAAGCCCTATTGGATATAAATAGCCACAAGTACCTTCACTAAAGGGAGATTATACAGTGACTACCCAGTCTTCAAAGACTAGTTCGCTTCCTTGTTCACTTCATTCTCCATGGCGAGTTTAGCTGCCAACACCCACTATTTGAGCAGTGGATTCCTCTCCCTACCAAGGAGAAGATACTTCCAGCTAACAAAGTAGTTTAAACACAGTTCATTTATTTTCAGTGATACACAATTAAATCCAAGCAACATTCTTAAAACACATTTGAAACTCACAGAGGATTTCAGAGAGGATACACAGGACTGTATTCCTTAGAACATAGAAGGGTGAGAAGTGTTGTCTGTTTTGAAACACATCAAATTAAATAACCTTTTGTCTTAACCTCTTGAGCAGCAATAAGCCAATTGTTGTGGGCTAGCAGTCTGCTCCATAGACAGAGCTTGTTTGCAAAGCTGTGTTTTTAAACTTCAAACTGATTGCTACCTTCCACTTACATTTTAAGAACTGAAGACTGGCTCCCGTTTACAATCAGAAGCTAAACAAAGCATATAGTTGGAAGTTTAACTTACACTGTTTCATCTTACAAGTGAAATCTGCTATGTTTACAAAGCTAAGCTTGGCAAACCATAAGGCCCCCTGGACCAGGAAGTGAATATCCACTATAATTAGCCATTAATGTCATTGGGTAGCAGGAGAATAGAGAGCGGAACAGTTCATGGGCATGTGAGAGAGGATTGATTACAGAGAAATTTGGGCAAATGGATCAAATGACTTCCTTCTATGACAAAAACTCATGAAAAATATGAGGAACCAAATGTATTAGGCTCTGTTTTCTGTGGAAACATAAGCTATATCACTTAGTTCTTGTCCTTCATATAATGTTTGCAAGCATTCTCATTTAAGGATTTATTAAATAATTGTAGGAGTGGCTGCATTGTTCTGTTCTTTTATTCTTCAAAAGCATTTTCTATGCAAAAGGTGTCACGTTCTTGTCACATGAAAGACCTGTCTTAGAAGATTGTGCATGAGTTACCTTTGTGGGCAGATGGATTATGTGCAAGAATGTTTGCAACCTTGACAGAAGTTCTCTCTGTATGGGTCAATGTTGCTCCTTCACTCGATATAACCACAAATCACATGATGGGGATATAGTCATCTTGTCATTGTTTGTGGGGATATTGTTCTGTGTAAAACCTTTTGCCTGCATAAAAGCTCAGTACTTCTACTCAAATGAAACAATGTCAAAAGTAGTGAGAATGTAACAGAATCAGAATCAGGTTTATTATCACCGGCCTGCGTCATGAACTTTGTTATGAAATGTATGAATGCAATCTTTCTTTTTATTGTAATCATTGTCAATAACAGCGGAATTCATCACATTCACACACTTCTTTCTTTATCCTCTGTTTACCTGAAGTAGTGCTAATTACTGATAGATTCCACCAGAAAGAAAATAAACCAGGAACAGTGGCAAGATAGGCAGGCTGGAAGATTTTACTTGCTGCTTTTTTTTGTTAAATTGTATTATACGTTTTCAAATGTTGACTTCAGTCTGTCCGTCAGTCTTGGGACCTGACAGCATCCGCCCTCGTCTCGCTTGTCAGGTGCTGCAGCTGTGCTGTGATGTGTTGTCCGTATGACTGTGCTGTATGGCTTGGTATTCGTGCAAGGATGTAACCTGCATGTAGTGTAAAAACCTATATACAGTCGATCACACAGCTGTTTTCAGGCTATTTGGATTAAGTGGCTTGACTGGTGAGGTGGAGCTTGGAGGAGGTTTAAATCCTGCTCAGCAACGATGAAACCATCAGGTGGCCAGCATTAACGCCACAGGTTTTATGTTTGAATAGGAAAGTGCCCAGTTCTAATCCAATGGCTGCAAACTATTCCAGATGTGGTGGAACGAGAGATTTTGCAGATGCTGGAAATCCAGAGCAATACAAACAAAATGCTGGAGGAGCCAGCAGGTCAGCCAGAATCTGTGGAAGTGAATAAGTAGTCAACGTTTCACGCCGAGACCCTTCTTCAGGATTGGAAAGGAAGGGGGAAGACACCAGAATAAAAAGGTGGGGTGGGGGGAGGAGGACTAGCTAGAGGGTGATAGGTGAAGCCAGGAGGGTGGGAAAGGTAAAGGGCTGGAGAGGAAGGGATCTGTTATGAGAGGTGAGTGGACCATGGGAGAAAGGGAAGAAGGAGGAGCACCAGGGGGAGGTGATGGGTAAGTGAAGAGAAGAGGTAAGAGGCCAGAACGAGGGATAGAAGAAGAGGGAGAAAACAATTACCAGAAGGAGAAATCGATGCTTATGCCATCAGGTTGGAGGCTAGCTAGGTGGAATATGAGGTGTTGCTCCACCACCCTGAGAGTGGCCTCATTGCGGCAAAAGAGGAGGCCATGGACTAGCGTGTCAGAATGAGAATAGGGATAAGAATTAAAGTGGTTGGCCACCGCAAAATTCCAATTTTGGTGGATAGGACAGAGGTGTTTGATAAAGCGGTTCCCCCAATTTATGTCAGGTCTCACCAATGTAGAGGAGATTGCATCAGGAGCACCAGATACAATAGACAACCCCAACAGATTTGCGGGTGTAAGTGTTTGAAGAATGATGTGGAGACTCACGTGGTGGTAGGTGAGGTACATTTCCTGAACAACCACACTAACTTCATCTTCCCACTGCCTTAGCAGATAGAGTTCCTCTTGTACTCACCTACCATCCCATGAGCCTCCATCTGTTTCCAACACATCATTCTCTACAACTTCCACCATCTTCAACTGGATCCTACAACCGAATGCATCTTTACCTCCCTCCCATTCTCCACTTTCTGCAGGGATCGCTGCCCCCATGTTTCCTTTGTTCATTCATCCCTCCCCACTAATCTCCCTCCTGACACATATCCCTGCAAGCAACAGAAATGCGACACCTGCCCATTCACCTCCTCCCTCACCTCCATTCAGGACCCCAAACAGTCCTTCCAGGTGAGGTGACACTTCCACCTGTGAATCTGTTGGTGTCATCCATTGTAGTTGGTGCTTCTCTACATTTGTGAGACTCAGTGTAAATTTGGGGAGCACTTTGTCAAGCACTTCCACTCTATCCACCAAAATTTGCATGATGTGTCAGAGAGGAAGGCAAATATGATCTTAGCATTTATTTTGAGGAAAATAATTTCGAAGAGAAGGGGAGAGGGCCAGAACCGAAAGTTCAAGAAATCAATGTTCATGCCATCAGGTTGGAAGCTGCCCTCCTTCACCATTCCCCATTCCCTTTTCCCTCTCTCACCTTATCTCCTTACCTGCCCATCGCTTCCCTCTAGTGCTCTTCCCTCCCTTTTCTTTCTTCCATTGCCTTCTGTCCTCTACTATCAGATTCCCCCTTCTCCAAACCTGTACCTCTTTTACCAATCAACTTCACAGCCCTTTACCTCATCCCTCCCAGTTATACTGTGTCCGGTGCTCCTGGTGTGGCCTCCTGCATTTCGGTGAGACCCGACATAGATTGGGAGAACACTTCACTGAGCACCTACACTCCATCGACCACCATTTTAATTCCTCTTCCTATTCCCATTCTGATATATCTATCCATATCTTCCTCCACTGTGGTGATGAGGCCACACTCAGGTTGGAGGAACAACACCTTATATTCATTTGGGTAGCCCCCAACCTGATAGCATGAACATCAATTTCTTGACCTTCCAGTAATGCCCCCCTCCACCCTTCTTCACCATTCCCCATCCCCTTTTCCCTCTCTCACCTTATCTCCTTACCTGCCCATCACCTCCCTCTGGTGCTTCTCCCCCTTTTCTTTCTTCCATGGCCTTCTGTCCTCACCTTTCAGATTCTCCCTTCTCCAGCCTTGCATCTCTTTCACCAATCAATTTCCCAGCCCTTTACTTCACCCCTCCTTCCCTCCTGGTTTCACCTATCATGTTGTGTTTCTTCCTCCCGTGTAGCACCCACAACCCTTCTAACTCTGACTCCTTATCATTTTTTCTCCAGTCCTGCTGAAGGGTCTCGGCCCAAAACATTGACTGTTTACTCTTTTTCATTGATGCTGCCTGGCCTGCTGAGTTCCTCCAGCATTTTGTGTGTGTTACTGTCATATATGGTGCTCCATCTGTTTCACAAGAACTGATATTCCTAATCGGAATACTTTTATCCTCAACATACATTTTGAGCTTGCTGTAGATAGATTCTCTGTTGATTTTTTAAAAAAACTTTTTACAAAAGAGAATCTCTTCATAAAGTTTTCCATTTTTGATAAACCATGCATATTCCATTAGCAATGCCTCGTTGTCTTGCATGGTTGGCTCATCCAGTTGCATCCCAAATTCTGTTTTTTGTAACCCTATACATAATTGATACTCAATGTCTTCACTCATTTCATCAATACGACAAACTACAGTTATTACTCAGAGGAATTGATTTTAAAATACCGGTATCCATTTTGAGAACAGTGGTGAGCGTTTCTGATACAGCAGGCTTTATTCATCTTTCACCAATTGCATGAGATTTTCCACACTTTGCTATCATTTTGTAAATGTTATACGAAGCAATGAGACCACTATTAAGGTCATTTTTAGCTTTCTCAGCAAATGACTTGAGTGTGCAACGCTTTTCAAATGCTTCTCTCATCTTTTGGAACGAATAATACCATAAGCAGCCTTTTCAGGGTATCTTTTATGGAAGTGTTCCTGCAATCTTGATAGTTTCATGCTCATTTGACAGTACAATATTACAAATAAGACACATGGGGTGTTGCTGATCTGATGGGAATGGAATAAATCCATACTCCAGCCATGTAACATTGTATTGATGCACATTCTGTACTTTCTGTTTCATGGCAGGATTAGAGTTCAAGGCTCCACCACCTTCAGATTCATAGAGATTGTGCCATACATATTTATCCATCATTAACAGAGATAAATTAAAACAACAAATTAACACAAACTAGGAATACCTATCGGATGTTGACGACGGCAGCGAGTTGCCACGGTCAGATAGGTCTCGCACCTCAAGTTAGGGTGCTGCTTACCGCCCACCCCCACCAAGAATCTTGAACGTCCCCTGATGACTTCAGTTTTCCTTAACACCCCCTTAGGATAGGTAACCACCCTTGTTGGGAATCACTGGTATAATACTACTAGTGCCTCATATGTGGTGAGACCTGGGTGGTGCCTGGGAGTTCAGATGTTTCCCATTCCTAACAGTTCCTGACTAATGAATCTGTTGCCGAGAAGACCCATGGAAATGAATAGGGTTTCCAACCTTATACCATGTCAGTGACACACTTTCCCAACTGGGATGCAGGCAAGACCAGGTCCCTCTCTGCTCTCAGTGAAGTATTTTGGCCCCTCCCTACCTTCTCAACATTCAGTAACCAACGTAATTAATCACAGGTCTCAATGATCTGACCTTAGTTCATTGGATTGGTTGATGCTGCTGGAGCTTTGGAAAATTTCCCTCTGAAGAACAATCATGCATGTTCCAAGTGAGGGTCTGTGACAGTGGAGTGTACAATGATGTACAGTCATCTTATACATTCAGAGACAGGCTAAGAGTTTGGGTTTGGGTTAGGGTGTGGAGTCTGAAAATAAGAATGAAGAAGTAAGAAACGTGGAAACATACATCAGTGTCTAACTGGTTGTGGCATCAATTTTCAAATATATTTAGTTTTACATGTTTCCCTCTTAACCCCAAACATATGGGTCCTCTTGAAATGTTGGTACTATCATCTGCAGTGTTTCCACGTGTTTGACATGTCTATACTATCTGCATAAAGTAACTATATCAAAATTGTCTGAAGACTGGGCTGTTAATGAGCATGAGTCGATTGCCCCAGTCGTAGAGCCTGAAGTTGTGTACAGCAATCACTGTGGTTTACATGGCCTTTATCCCTTGTAATTCTAAATCTTCCTGAGAGAGTCCTATAAAGCGGTGACCTAATTAAGGTGTTCAAGGTGATTAAAGGATTTGATAAACTTACATTAAAAATTCTTTCATCCAATGATGAAGTGTGATTATAGGGATAGAGGTGTAAGAAGCTGGAATTCTGAGCTCATCCGTTCTGACTTGCTACTGGGATGTACTTTATTGCTCAAAGGACGTGGTAATCTGGAGCTTACTGCTTAAAGCTGGTGATGTTGAGGTTAATTAAAAATGTCAATGCTGGAAATTCTTGGTGAGGTAAGGATATAGAACCGAGGAGGGTCGACAGAGATCAACTATGATCTACTTGAATGTCAGACAGTTTCTGGAGCGCAAGTAACCATGTATCTTTATGCCCCTTGATGCAGCAATCCTCTGGAATCTTCCTTGTCCAAGGATAAAAGTTCTTTGTGTCCACAGCTACTCCTGAAAGTTCAGTTTGCTTTTCATTGGAGGAAGAGCTACTATTGTTTTGTGTCTAAGCTGCAGAGTAGTGATTGGGATGCACACAGTAAGGAAAACAGACCAGGAATGGAAAGAATTAAAATAGGTGCTGGAAATTTGAAAGAAACACAAAGGTTTTTGCAGGGAGTACTTGAAGATCTTGAGAAGATTTATCCTGGGAATGGGGGCATTCCTAGAAAAATTGTAATTGTTCTTCCCAAGAGCACAGAAGATTAAAGTTCAAAGTTCAAAATAAATTTATTCTCAAAGTACATATATATCACCATATACAACCCTGAGATTCATTTTCTTGCGAGCATTCACAGTAGATCCAAGAAACACAATAGAATCAATGAAAGACCCGCATCCAACAGGACAAACAACCAATGTGGAAAAGACAACAAACTGTGCAAGTACAAAATAACAAAATAATAATAATAAATAAACAATAAATATCAAGAACATGAGATGAAGAGTCATTGAAGGTGAGTCCATAGGTTATGAGAACAATTCAGTGTTGGGGTGAGTGAAGTTATCTCCTCTGGTTCAAGAATAATAGCTAAGGGGTAACAACTGTTCCTGAACCTGATGGTGAGGGTCCTGAGGCTGCTGTACCTCCTCCTTAATGGCAACAGTGAGAAGAATGCATGGCCTGGGTGGTGGGGTTCCGTGATAATGGATACTTCTTTCCTGCAACAGCGTTTCGTGTAGATGTGCTCAGTAGTGGAGAGGGTTTTTCCCATGATGGGTTGGGCCATATCCACTACTTTTTGTAGGATTTTCCACTCAAGGGCATTGGTGTTTCCATACCAGGCTGTGATGCAGCCAGTCAATATACTCTCCACCACACGTCTAGAGAATAATTATCTCCCTGGTCTTGTTGACATTGAGTAAGAGGTTGTTCTTATGCTATCACTCAGCCAGATTTTCCATCTCCTTCCTGTATGCTGATTCTTTACCACCTTTGATTCAGCCAATAACAGTAGTATTTTTAGCAAACTTAAATATGGCATTGGAGTGGTACTTAGCCTCACTGTCATAGGTATAAAGTGAGTAGAGCAGGGGGCTAAGCTCACAGCCCTGACGTGCACCTGTGCTGATGGAGATTGTGGAGCAGAGGAGGAGATGATTTTACCAATCTGAACTGACTGAGGTCAGCAAATGATCAAGAATCCAATTGCACAAGGATGTATTGAGGCTAAAGTCTTGATGCTTATTGATTAGTTTTGAGGGGATGGTGGTAGTGAATGCTGAACTGTAGTTGATAAGGAGCATCCTGATGTATTCATCTTTGCTGTCCAGATGTTCCAGGGTTGAGTGAAGAGCCAATGAAATGGCATCTGTTGTGACGGTAGGCAAATTGGAGCGGTTCCAAGTCACTTCTCAGGCAGGAGTTGATGCGTTTCATCACCAACCTCTGAAACCACTTCAGCACAGTGGATGTAAGTGCTACTGGTCAACTGTCATTGAGGTAGGTTACCACGTTCTCTTAGGCAGTGGTATAATTGAAGCGTGGTTGAAGCAGATGGGTACTTCAAACTGCTGAAGCGAGAGGCTAAAGATCTCAGTGAATACTCCAGCCAGTTGATCAGCACAGGTCTTTTAGTATGAGGCCAAGTATGCCATCTGGGCTGGACGCTTTCAGTGAGTTCACCCTCCTGAAGGATGCTCTCATGTTGGCCTCAGAGACTGAAATTACAGGGTCATCGGGGGCTTTGGGGGTTCATGAAGGTTCTACCATGTTTTGATGGTCAAAGTGAGTATAAAAGGCATTGAGCTCATCTGGGAGCAAAACTTTGTTGTCACTTATGTTGCTTGGTTTCACTTTGTAAGAGGTAATAGTATTCAAGTCCTGCCACAGCCGTCGAGCTTCCTTCTGTAATTTGAGTTTGGTTCAGAGGAGAATTAGCAGAGGAGTTCAAAATTCTCAGTGTTTGGATTTGGGCATCTGAGGGAAAACAACTCACAGGAAAAAAGTTCAGGAAGCAAAGACATTGATAACATTACCAGAGGGGAAACAAAGAGCATGTGATCCTACAGTGGGTTGTTGTGACCTAGAACACCTAGTCTGAACAGCCAATGGGAGTGGAGATCACTGGATTGAAAAGAAAAAAACTGGAAATTTATGGAGAAGGACCAAGGTGAGGAACTAATTGAACAGCCATGGTGCAGTGAATAGCTCTGGGAGTATCTGTGCAACGAGAAACAGTTTGTGTTTCAGACCAGCAGCCCTCCATTCATGCTCCTTTTTTTGAAAAGCTCATTGGACAAATGCAGTAGCTCTGTTTCTCACCCCATAGTATATGCTGGCTGACTTGTTGAAAACTTCTGAATTTTATGTTTTTTAATTCAAAAATACTGAGTTTTGAACATGAACTCTATCCTCTGATTCTCAGTTCTGAATTGAATTGCTGTGGTAACTACCAACTCACACAGTGCTGAACATTTCAATGAATATCCTAGTAGAGTATTTCCAGAATCCTTCTGCAGGTCTGCCTAAGTTCTTATAAAACTCTCATCCTTTTGCTTCTCATTCTCATACTCATCATTTCACATTCTCAATATTAGACACCATCTGCCATTAATCAGCCTAAATTTATAAACCAGCCCCTCACATCTCCACCTCCAAACTTTGAAGTTGATTCTTTCAGTGACAGAGTTGGAAATTGTAGACACAGAAGGGTGAGTACATTAGAGAGCTTGGACTGCAGAGATTGTAAAGGCAAATATGGACATAGTGGTTGATGCAAGCTCAAACGTTGTGTGGGTGGTGTTGTGACTGAAGATTTGAACGATGTGAAAATGAGGCGTGATAAGAGGATCATTCTATTAGATAAAAGGAAATGATTCAGGAGAGTAAATAAGCCTCAGATAAATTAGTAATTGTATATATTACTGTATAATTAAATCACTAAGAGTGTCAATATATATCCCTAGCCCTTTGATTGTGTCCAGAGGCTAGTTATGGTCTTTACATCTTCCTCAGTGCATTAGCCTAGCTGAGAGACGTATATATAGTAAATACAGTTGAGTTTGATAGCCTAGCCCAGTAGGCATGTATGTGTGAAAATCTAGAGTTTCATTTATGGAGGCACCCACCCATTATAGATAGGAATATCATCTCTATTACAGGACCACTCACCCATATCAGGTAGGAATATTACAGGGCCATTCTCCTATTATGGGAAGGATACCATCCCTGCCTCTGTCATATGATTTGCCATATTCCTCCTGCACTCTCCTCCCTACACCTCCCCCCACCGCCCAACCTTTGGTAAAATAACACCTCTAAATATATACAGATTCAATTTGAAAATCCCTGTTGGGCAAGTCTTGATTTGTCAATCCACAGCCTTTTATTCCCCAACTTCTTTCATAACTATTAAACAGAAGTGTTCAAAGTGGAGAAATCTCTAACCTTTTGCTCTTTCTCCCAGTTGCTCACAGATTAGCTCTCAATTCCTAAAGGCTTCAGCCAGTTCACAAGGGTCAGCAGCACTCAGAATGTGCTCTGTGGTACAGAACAGTTAGATCCACAATTCAATGACATAGTATTAAATTAAACTGTAAGGGAAAATAGCAACAGCAGTAGCAAGAAAAAGTCCATAGGCAGCTCCAACACTATCAATCACTTGATAGAAAGTTACATTTTGACTGCTGGTAAATTCCATTTGGTTGCTGTGTGGGTTCTCCTCAGTGAGATGGGGACACGGCCTCTAATGCAGGTTCCTATTTACAAATGATTTCCCTCAGTGGCTTCTGATGTATTTCAGAATGTTCTAATATGAATCACCTGGATCATGAAATTGCTTTGAATGAAAACAGACTCAGGGTTGGAAGAGTAACTAAAGGGAAAAAGGATTGCAGTATTGTGAGCAGTTTTGGGCCCCTTATTTAAGAAAGGATGTGCTGACATTGGAGATGGTTCAGAGGAGGTTCACAAGAATGAAAGGCTTATTGTATGAGAGATTGATGCCTCTGGGCCTTTACTAACAGTAATTTAGAAGAAAGTGGGGGGGGAATCTCATTGAGACCTATCAAATGTTGAAAGATCAAGATAGAGTGGATGTGGAGAGGATGTTCCCTATGGTGGGGGAGTCTAGGACCAGAGGGCACAACCTCAGAATAAAGGGGCATCTATTTTAGAATGTAGATGAGGAAGAATTTCTTTATCTAAAGGGTGGCAAATTTGGGAAATTCATTGCCACAGGCAGCTATGGAGGCTAGGTCATTTGGTGTAATTAAGGTGGAGATTGATAGGTTTTTGATTAGTCAGGGTGTGAAAGGTTACGAGGAGAAGGCAGGAGAATGGGATTGAGAGGGAAATGGATCAGCCATGATGAAATGGTGGAGAAGACTTGATAGGCCGAATAGCTTAATTCTGCTCCTATGTCTTAATGGCCTTATGGAAAATACAAACTAGATCACCTCACTACTGTTGGGACTCTTCGCTTCATACAGATCTGGATTTTATGAAAATCTGTATCATTGTCACACAAATGGTCACAAGATCCAGCATAGACATGTTTAAAGAAGCCTTGTCTGAGTACATGAGCATCCTTACAATGAAACTTATAGTTTAGTAGTTGATTGTATTTTTTAGCGAGCAAAGTCCAATGCATATTTTGTCTTGGCTTTGGGTAAGTCAACCAGAGGTTCTCACAAGACCATGTGCCCTTCAAGCATCACTGTCTAAAGGTGATAGAATCAGGACATACACAGGAACTTGTGTAGATGGTTATTTGCTGGTCAGCATAGACACTGTATATCAAACAGGCTGCTTCTGTGCTGCATGGCTCTATGCCCCCGTGACATACCTCGACCCCATTTCTAAAAGCCACACAAATATTCTGCAGCTTCCTGTTCCATCCCCACAACACCCTCGTCCGACCTGTGATGGAAACATCTGCATGGTCAGGAGGATCAGAATTAAAGCTGAGGGGCCACAAAATGGAAGTTCTTTTGCACAGAACATCCTATCTATGTGTACTGCCATGGTATTGCTGGAGTGATTTGGGAAAGTGCAACTCATTTCTCCACATAAGCGAATCATGTAGCACAGCTGTACTGAGGAGACTTTGACCAGTGTGTGATCAGGAAATGGTACAATCCTTGGTTACAGCTGCAGACCTTGACTGGAGAGTGAAGGCCTGTGTCAATTGAAAATAAAGGGTCTGAACTTACCCAAACTGTTCTTGGGGAGTAAAGCTTGGCTTGCAACCCTCGTCTTTTTTTGTAAGAAATCTGTCTATAATAATTCTTGCCTCAAGTTCCCGCCTCTGAAGACACAACATCCCATCAACCTCATCCATCACCCATCTCCCTCAAGACCAACTTGCTCCAGAGCAGGTTGGCTATTTCCAGCCAAAGTGGGTAATTGCTCTACAAAGTCATAGAGTCCTTGCTTCTCATGCAGCCTTAGAGCTAGCATGCAGTTTCTGCACACAATCACACAGGTCTACAATTCCAACACATGTAATATTTGCATGTTAAATATTTCCACCAGAGATCTAAAGGCTCTCCTCAACCACAAAAAAGAGCCTCTAGATCAGGAGACTGGGAGGAATTGAAATACATGCAGAGGGAGCTGAAGGAGAAGAGCAAGGTGGCTAAAGAGGAATACAGGAGAGAGCTGGAGAACAAGTGGGAGGTGTGGAGAGCCATGAAGGACATCACTGGCTTCAATCAGCCTAACTGTAGATCCTCGGAATGCAACCATAAATGGACTAATGAATTAAACCAATTCTTCAATAGGTTTAACAATTGCCCTCCTGTTCACAACCCCTCAGCATACCAGTTCAGGTGCAGAGGGACCCAACGATCCCTCAACACCAATGTCTCCCCTCCTACCTCTTCCCCCCTCCAATTCAACACGTGGATGAACAACACAGGATTCCACTGTCTACATCCCTTCCTTACCCTGCACGTTACTAACCACACCTCCATATACTAACTGCTATCATCCCAATCTTCACCTCCCCCAGCCCCCACCTTCCATTAACTCCCCAGTCATTATGGATTCACCTTCACTGCTGAGCAGGTGAGAAGGCCCCTGGGGAAATTCAACACGGTAAAGCATTGGGACCAGATGGTGCAAACCCCAAGGTCCTGAGGGAGTGTGCTGAGCAGCTGTGTGGAGTTCCCCAGCGCATTTTCAATCTGAGTCTCTGGCTAGAAAGGGTCCCAACTGTGTGGAAAACATCAATTTGTGGTCCCAATACCCAAGAAGGGCCAGCCAAAAGTCTTGAATGGCTACCATCCAGTGGCCCTGACCTCACACATCATGATGACCCTAGAGAGGCTAGTCCTGGCTCACCTCTGACCCCTGGTCATTTCAGCCCTCGATCCCCTGCAGTTTGTCTACCAGGAACACAATGGAGTCAATGATGCTGTCACTTACCTGCTGAACAGAGCCTACTCCCACCTGGATACGCAGGGCAGCACTCCGAGGATCATTTTTTTTGATTTCTCGAGTGCCTTCAGTACCATACAGCTCTCATTGCTGGGGGAGAATTTCCGTTCGATGCAGATTGGAACTTCCATTGTATCCTGGATAATGGACTACCCAACTGGCAGAGCACAGTTTGTGCAGCTTCAGAGCTGTGTGTCAGACATGGTTATAAGCAGCACTGGGGCCCCACAGGGGACTGTATTGTCTCCCTTCCTGTTTACCATGTATTCCTCTGACTTTAGATACAACACTGACTCATGTCATTTTGCAGAAATCCTCTGATGACTCAGCAATAGTTGGGTGTATAAAGGGAGGATGAGAGGATGAATACAGGGCCCTGGTGGAGGACCTTGTCAAATAGTCAAAGCTGCAACATCTACAGCTCAACATTAGTAAGACAATGGCGATCGACTTTAGGAAGACTAAGCCTGCACTGCTCCCTGTTACTATTGATGGTGAGGGCGTGGATGTAGTGAGGACATACAAGTACCTGCGGGTGCACCTGGGTGACAGACATGAGTGGAGCACCAACACAGAGGCTGTGTACAAGGGCCAGAGTCGCCTCTAATTCCTGAGGAGACTGGGGTCCTTTGGAGTATGCAGGCCTCTCCTTCACATGTTCTGCCAGTCTGTTGTTGCCAGTATAATCTTCTATATGGTGGTGTGTTGGGGTAATGGCATCAACACGGGTGATGCCAACAGGCTCAATAAACTGATTAGAAAGGCTGGCTCTGTTATAGGAGTCAAACTGGAGACACTGGATGTTGTGGTAGAACAAAGGACCCTACGGAAAATCCTGGCAATTCTGGACAATGTTTCTCACCCTCTGCATGCCACCTTGGCTGAATGGAGAAGCACTTTAGTAATAGACTAACACAACTGCATTGCTCCAAAGAGCACGATATGAGGTCATTCTTACCCTCAGCCATTAGGCTCTATAATGAGTCAACCTATAGCCGGGAAAGTGATGACCCCCTCCTGTTAGACTGTTTGTGGTAATTTATTTTTATTCTTTCTACTTCTCTTCTAATATTTATACCTGTGCACTTGTAATGCAACAGTGACACTGTAATTTCCTTCAGCATCAATAACATATCTATCTTTCTATCTATTAGAACATCTCCCCTCAACATGTGTAACGGTGCGTTTAAAAGCAAGCAAGCTGTAGCCCATGCATTAGATTGTAGGTCAGCATCTCTAGAACAAAGCCTGAAGTGCTTGTGTATAACATCCAGCAATGAGTGGCGACTGGAGAGAATATGTTACGTTTTCTATACGGAGAAATCGAGAAGTCACCCTGAATAGAGCTTCCTTTTGAGACCACTGTGTGTGGGACAGCAGGAAGGGGCTCGGGTGGGCAGAGTTTGATAAATAACATCCGATTAGTAGCTCCAGCTGCTTCAACTGCTCCAGACAGCACAATGATCTGAGTAATCTCCTGACAAGGTTAATGGATCAGGATTGCCTGCAGAAACACCTCAAATTCAATTTGAGTCACAAAGTGCTAATTGAGTTTGGCAGCATTTAATTTGTTAATGAAACAAGGTTTAATTATCAAATTACAAAGCCTGTTGCCCTTTGACCAAAGACATGATGTGAACCTAACTGAGACAGTGATTTGAAGGTCCCTGTGTATATTGATGGAGAATGAGTGACAGCTGTTAGTATTGTATTGTATTACACTTTCCCTGTGTATGCAGTGAATTAGAAATTCAATAGTTGGCATTTAGTTTGCCAGGCAATGTTTGCTATGCTCCCTGTAAACACACTGGAGTTGCAGTTCCTGCATGCTTTGTAAACTCACCGGTTCCTGCACTCCCTTTCCACTCAGTGGGGCACCCGTGCTCCCTTAAAACTTGCTGGACTCCCAGGAAAACTTATACGTGACTGTGCAACATCTAAAAGTAGCAAATTCTAAGTGTGTTGGGATGGTAATAAAAATGACACCCAGTAATCCATAACACCAATGATACCAAAATCGCAAGCATGCTAGGTAGCTGAAGTTTTAGTGTATTGTGCAATCCCATTCAAATAATGTGACCAGCTTGGCTCACACAAGAGGGTTCTTGCAGCTGAATTGTACTGGGGGGAAGTGTCAAAATTGCCTGAAATACTTGAGAGTCTCCCCTGGTGAGGTAGGGGCTGGGACCTTTTACAAATATCAGCTGTGCACTTCACAAAATGCTTGTGAAAGTTAACAATTCCGGCCATATGTCCAAGGGCAGTGTGTGGTCTCATGGCACAAAGACCTCGCCCATCCTGTACACTCCCTCTTCTACCCTCTTCCATTGGGTAGAAAATACAAAAGCTTGAAAGCACATACTACCAGGCTCAAGAACAGCTTCTACCCTACTTTTATGAGACTATTGAATGGTTTCCAACTACGATAAGATAAACTCTTGGCCTCACAATCTACATTGATATGACCTTGCACATTATTATGTACCTGCACTGTACTTTTTCTGTAGCTGTTACACTTTATTTAAAATTTTGTAATTATTTAACCTTGTTCTACCTCAATGCACTGTGTAATGATTTGATCTGTGTGAATAGTATGCAGGACAAGCTTTTCACTGTGTCTCAGTACATGTGAAAATAATAAACCAATTCCAATTCTGGTTCCGCATTTGCGCCCTGCAGCTATTGCCTGATCTGAAGAAAATAACCAGCCCTAACTCCTTGAATCTGTCCATCTGCAATTGTGTATCTATCTGGGCTGAAGATAATGTAGTGGAAGCGCTGTACAGGAAAGACTTCTCTCAATTTCCATGGCCATTTGAGCTGTCTGTGTCCTCACTATGCTATCGCACTCCCCCACTCCAATCTTCCTCCGCTCCCACTGCAGCGCAGAGACATGGCGTGGCCTCAGGAATTGTGAGGCCACAGAAAAATGCAGGTCAGGCAACATCTGTGGAAAGAAAAAGGTTAACATTTTAGGTCAAGGACCTTTTGTCAGAATAGGAAGAAACAGAAAATAAGTTAGTCTAAGTGGCAGAGAGGGTTGGCAAGGCAATGGGCGGAACAAAAGTAAAATTGTAAGGGTGTCACGGTCCCGACTGTTAATTCCCTGTTTTGTTCCTAATTTCCTTTGATGGTGCACACCTGGTTTTCATCAAGGCCTGTAGTATAAGAACTCCAGCTTTGCACCCACTCGTTGCCAGATTGTTGGTTTTGCCAGTGTGGTAATTAACGTTTCACGGCCGCTTAGGATTGTGTGTTCTAAGTTTTGCTTCAATACTGAGATTTACCTGTGAGACTCAGTCTCTCCGTGTCAAGATAGTATTCGAAGTTTTACTTCAGCACCGAGGTTTACCTGTGTAACTCCGTCTCTCTGTGCTAAGAAAAGCTTTGTCTGCCACTTCCCTTTCTACGCTCCGTGTCAAGATCAGTTCTGCCTGCCTCCTGCTTCCCTGCATTCTCTCCTGTTTGCCGTTCAACGCTCACACCCACGTCTGCATCCCAATTCAATCTCTGTGCCTGGGTCCTGCGTTTGGGTTTGCCTCGTTCGTTGCAACAGAACGATCTGGCCACCATGGACCCAGCAGACACGAATAACCTTCAACAAGCTCTCGCCGGCCAGGGTACTCTACTGGGACAGCACGACCAACTCCTCCGGGAGGTCGTGAAGAACCTCCATTCCCTGTCTGCTCATGTCACGCAGATCGGTAACCAGGTAGACCGGGTCTCCACTCATTTTACCCCATCCACACCTGGAACCCTGTCTAACCAGCCCAGACAGCCTGTAGTGGCAACCCCCTACGTGTCAGCAACACCCCCGCCAAGAGAGTTTCATGTACCTGAACTGGAGCGCTATGCTGGGGATTTGGGGAAGTGCCGGACCTTCCTCCTTCAGTGCTCCTTGGTGTTTGAACAGCAGTCGTTCACATACTCCATGGATAAGTCAAAAATTGCTTATGTCATGGGGTTGTTACGGGGAAGCGCCTTAGCATGGGCCACAGCTGTTTGGGACAACCAACCGGATATCTGCTCTTCTTTCACCACCTTTATCACAGAAATGAGAAACACCTTTGACCACCCCGTCCATGGTAAAGACGCCGCCAAGCGTCTACTCACTGTCTGCCAGGGCTCACACAGTGTTGCCAAATATTCTGTGGAGTTCCGGACATTAGCGGCCGACTCGAACGATGAGTCACGATGATTTTTAGGAATGGACTCAGCGACCTGGTGAAGGACGAGTTGGCAGCGAGAGACGACACCGACAGCCTGGATTCCCCGATCTCCCTGGCCACCAGGTTGGACAGTCGCCTCTGAGAGCGCCATAGAGAGAGAACTGGTCGTCCACCACCTTCGGCCACTCCACAGCATTCATTACCGTCTCCCACCAGCACAAGTCTCTCTCCCCCTCCTGCCTGAACAGCACCACCGTAAAGAATAAGTATCCTCGATAATTAAAAGATCCAGGCAGTGGCGGAGTGGCCAAAACCCACGACGCTCAAACAGCTCCAGCGACTTCTGGGGTTCGCAAACTTCTATCGTCACTTCATCAGGGGTTATAGCTGGGTGGCAGCACCTCTTACTCAACTCACCTCTCCTGCGACTCCTTTTCACTGGGACCCCGAAGCAGACTCCGCCTTCTCTGAGGTGAAGAGGTGTTTCACCTCCGCTCCCGTCCTGGTCCAACCTGACCCCTCACGCCAATTCATTGTGGAAGTCGACGCCTCCGACTCTGGGGCGGGGCAGTCCTCTCTCAACGCTCTGGCCCAGACCAAAAACTCCATCCCTGCACCTTCTTTTCTTGCCGGTTATCCCCCGCCGAACAGAACTACAGTGTAGGAAACTGGGAGTTGCTGGCCATCAAACTCACTTTGGAGGAGTGGAGGCACTGGCTGGAGGGAGCAGAACATCCATTCATCGTCTGGACAGACCACAAGAACCTCGCATATGTCCAAACCGCTAAACGCCTGAATTCTCGCCAAGCCCATTGGGCATTATTTTTTGGCCATTTCAAATCCACCCTTACCTATCATCCCAGTTCCAAGAATGGGAAGCCCAGTACTCTCTCCCGTCAAAACATCTCCGAGGAGGGCCTTCCCAACCCCAATACCATCCTTCCACCACCCTGTGTGGTGGCTACCCTCACCTGGGAGATCAAATCCACAGTCAGAGAGGCCCAATAGACTCAACCGAACCCAGGTGATGGACACCCCAATCGCATCTTTGTGCCTGATGCTGTTCGGTCTCAGGTTCTCCAGTGGGGGCACACTTCTCGTTTCGCCTGCCATCCCGAATCGATCGAACTCTGTCCCTTCTGAAGCGATATTTCTGGTGGCCCTCCATGAACTCTGACACCCATTCCTTCATCTCTGCCTGTTCTATTTGTGCCCGCAGAGAAGCTTCCCACCAACCATCTGCTGGATTGCTTCGTCCCCTACCTGTCCCTAGCTGCCCTTGGTTTCACAGTGCACTGGACTTCATTACTGGACTACCCCCTTCACATGGGAACACTGCTGTACTCACCGTGGTGGACCGCTTCTCCAAAGCTGTGCACTTCGTAGCCCTTCCCAAACTCCCTGCAGCCCGTGAAACAGCCAACCTTCTCGTCCATCACATCTTCCGCCTTCATGGAATTCCCTCTGACATTGTTTCTGACCGGGGTCCCCAATTCATCTCTCAAGTCTAGAGATCCTTCTGTCAAGCCCTTGGAGCCTCAGTAAGTCTGTCTTCCAGTTTCCATCCACAGTCTAACATTCAAATGGAACGAGAAAACCAGGATTTGGAAGGAGCACTGCACTGCATATCCACCAACAACCCGTCATCCTGGAGCACCCACCTCACTTGGGTGGAGTACGCCCACAACTCCCTGGTCAGCACGGCCACCGGCATGTCGCCCTTCGAATCCTCCCTCGGTTACCAACCCCCTCTGTTTCCTGCCCATGAAGACGACATTGCTGTGCCTTCAGTTCAGGCCCACCTCCGCCGGTGCCGCAAGATCTGGAAGGATGCACGCGCGGCCCTGCTCCACTCAGCCGACCGCAACCGGAGGATTGCCGATCACCATCGAATTCCTGCACCCAACTATCAGCCTGGTCAGAAGGTTTGGCTCTCTTCAAAAGACATCCCCCTCAAGAATGAACCCAAGAAACTCGCCCCTCGCTACCTCGGACCATTCGAAATTGGGAGCATCATCAATCCCTTGGTGGTCAGACTCAAACTGCCTGGATCCATGCACATTCACCCCACAACCCACGTTTCCCAACTGAAACCTGTATCTGTCAGCCCTTTGTGCCCTCCTGCCAAACCCCCTCCACCCGCCCAGATCATTGACAACTACCCAGCATACTTCGTCTGGCGAATACTGGATGTGCGCTGCCGAGGCAGGGGTCTCTAGTACCTGGTCGATTGGGAGGGATATGGTCCTGAGGAGTGCACCTGGATTCCCCGCTCCTTCTTCTTGGACCCTTCCCTCATCCGAGATTTCCATCGAGACAATCTGGACAAGCCTGGTGGTTCGCCTGGAGACTCCCATTGCGTGGGGGGGGGGGCAGGGTACTATCATGGTCCTGACCGTTAATTCTCCATTTTCTCCTAATTTCCTTTGATGGTGGCACACCTGGTTTTCATCCAGACCTGCAGTATAAAAACCCTCGGCTTTGCACCCGTTAGTTGCCAGATCGTTTGTTTAAGCCAGTGTGGTAAATAACGTTTCCCGGCCGCTTAGGATTGTGTGTTCTAAGTTTTGCTTCAGTACCGAGCTTTACCTGTGAAATTCTGTCTCTCTGAGTCAAGGTAAGTTTTCTAAGTTCAACTTCAGTACCGAGGTTTACCTGTGTAACTCCGTCTCTCCGTGCTAAGAAAAGTTTTGTCTGCCACTTCCCTTTCTACGCTCCGTGTCAAGATAAGTGTTGCCTGCCTCCTGCTTTCCTGCATTCTCTCCTGTTTGCCGTTCAACGCTCACGCCCACCTCTGTATCCTAACCCTTTCTCCGTGCCTGTGTCTTGAGTTGGGGTTCGCCTCATTCATTGCAACAACAGGAGTGAAGTGATGAAATGAAAGGTCAGGGACTGTGGTGAGGTCAGCACTACACGTGATCTGCCAGGGACAGAAGGTGACCCGTGAACCCATAAACATTGGCTTGTTATCCCTTCTTTATACAATGTGTATATATTCCTGTAATTTACAGTAATTTCATGCTGCTGCAAAACAAGATATTTTACATCATGTAACTCAGTGATAAAACTTCTTCCCCCTTTCTTTTCAGTGATTATGTGTTAGTCAGTGATTATAATTGTGTTTGTGATTTTGGTAGTGCTCCACATTTACTGGGTTTTACCCATACCCAAGCTGGAGTCTCAAACTCACAACCATTAGGTAGCAGTGGAGCAGAGTTCTGGTTTGCGATTGTAAATTTGTAACAGAATGAATATTATAATCTTTATTACTTGCCAGTTCTCCATCGCTTACTCTGATTCTTCCCTCCAGTGCAGGGAATGGAGTAGCTAAAGGGGGCAGGGTGAATGGGCACTGTGTGACTGACACAATCTATCCTGACAGTTAAACTTACTTGGTGATTCTGACACTGTCGGAAGCTGGCGATGACCATTTCATCTCCAAAAATATCAGGCGCTCTTCCACACTTTGAAACCTCCTCACCTTTGTGCGATCTGCACTGTGTGACCTCATGGCTTGTGACAGAAGTGCAGTAAGAGAATTACTATTGTGCCACTTCCTAAGGGGAAATAGGACTAGTGTTGATGGAAATCAAGCAATAAAAACCCTGGCAGCCTCGTATTTCATATCCTCATTCGCTCTTCAAATGGAGCTGCCAATCAATCACGATGCAAGGCTGAATGCTGTTATGACAAGTGAAAATAGCTCAGATTCAAGGGACTTTCTGACAATTATAACTATCGTGTGATGAAGACAATTCTCAAGTAACCTAATGAGGTGGTATATTCACATCATCAGGAATAATTACTTTAGCTCCACTGTTTTAGTCATGATTTTGGGAATTCTTAACAGGGCAAATTGACCAAAATTAAAAGATAGTATTTTGATGGATCTCACATACAGTAAACATGTTCTGAATGGAATTATTCAGGATCAAATGGTTGAATTTCATCCCATCTGCTTCTGTTGAATTTTGGCAGATCTAAGTTCACAAATAGAGGAAGAATTTCATCTCCTGAAGGATAATGACTCGTTGGAATTCTCTATCACAGGGAGCTGGGGATGCTGAGTCATTGATCATGTTCAAATAGAGTTGGACAGGATTGACAGGTGAACACAGGGCGATTGGGCACAGATAGGAACACAGAGTAGAAGTCAATCCTTATTAAGTGGTATGGCAGGCTGGGTGGCTGATGCCCTTCTCTGTTCCCATTCTTTATGTTCTTGTGACACACAAATAAAATCTGGTTTTGTAACACTGAAAGGATTCCATCTTCATTAAAACTCTAGCTAGAAGACTATTTAAATTTAACTGCCAATACATCAAACATTGTGAGCAAGTGCAATGGATAAGCAACATGCCTTCTCCCCAGTCTCTGGGTAACATTTTATTTCTCATTTTCAGCTTCTCTTTTTTGCAATAGAAACTGACCTTGGTTCCCCCCCAGAAAAAAATAGAAAGCACTTCCATTTATGTAAATATCTGCCATATATCCACTATTTTTCTCTCCTTAGGAATTCTTCCCCATTCCTCATTCCCCATTAGGAGTCCCCCCAATCAGGGTTCTGCCTCAGTTGTTGCATCAAAACCAGACACCAATGATATTCTCTGTGACTGACAAATGTTCTGTATAGTATCTCTCTTCATCCTATCTACCTGCCTGTTAATGTTAATATGTTGCTGTGGTACCCAAAAGGATACTCTTGCCTGGGCTATGGAGAGAAGATAAGAGAAAGGATCTCGATATATTATTTAAACAGTATTTGCCAACAAGCCTGTGAAGATAGTAGAACAAGTCAACAAATATATACTAGTTGTTTTCTTCAGAAACTGAAGCATAAAGTATAAAGGCAGAGAATGATGCTGAAACTGTATACACACTAGTTGGATCACAGATTGAATAATGGCGCGTGGTCAAGTGGCTAAGATGTCGGTCTAGTGATCTGAAGGTCACTAGTTTGAGCCTCAGCTGAGGCAGCGTGTTGTGTTCTTAAACCCACATTGCTCTGCGACGACACTGGTGCCAAGCTGTACCGGCCCTTGCCCTTCCCTTGGACAACATCGGTGGCATGGAGAGGGGGAGACTTGCAGCTTGGGCAACTGCCGGTCTCCCATACAACCTTGCCCAGGCCTGCGCCCTGGAAACCTTCCAAGGTGCAAATCCATGGTCTCTCAAGACTAACGGGATGCCTATATTTTAATCAGCTCTTTGGAAGGACCAATTTCCCTTGCCAACAGGCAGAAACCAGGGACCATGGAATTAAAGTAAGTGGCAGATGTATTAGACAGGTATAGAAGAAGATTTTTTTCACCTGTGGGGGTAGTAGGGATTTGAAAACCACTGCCTAAAACTGTGATACAAGGAGAAGCCTTCATTATGTTTAAATAATATTTAGATGTGGATTTGAAGAGCTGTCACAGAATGGAAACAGGCCAAGGGCTGGAGAGTGGGATATGCTGTTAGCCTCTTTTGACTGGCACAGATATGATGGGCCAATTGGCCTCCTTGAGTGTTACAGATTTTTCTTAATACTATTGTTTACAATCTATTTCATTAAAAGTGATTTTAAATGCAAAATGGTGTTGCTACTACAGTTAACAACTGTAATATGCAGTTTCAAACTGCACACTTTGTGATATACCTTTAAATGAAACCATCCGTTGATGAGCGACCTGTTGACAGGTGAACCTTGGATGAAGGACAAATCTCACTGCAGCAGACATGGAAAATCCTTGATGTGTTCCTTTTCATGCTGTGAAACAATGCTTTTCCTTGGGTGAATGTCATGGAAGGGGCAGCAGAGGATTGCAGAACATTTTTCTATTAGTGCGATCCATTCCATAAGCAACATGTTATCACAGAATACAGCTTGGCTTCCATTTCCCTATTGATTTTTCTCCCACTCCTTGTCATCATAAAAGCACTGATTATTCTTGCAGTTTGACCCAGTTCCACTGGTACCGAGAGCAGAGGCCGCCTCCAGAATACAAATCAATGGAATGGAAATTGTGAGCCTCTGCTCTGGCTGTCAGTGAAAGACGCTCCACCGCATGCCAGTGGAAGATGTTCTACACTGAATGCAAGTGAGAGAGGGTCCATATCAACTGCCAGTAAGAGTTTTTAGTTCAATACGAGTAAGACGCTCCAGTGGATACTACCAGGCGAGTCTCCATGTTGACCTCCAGTGGATGATGCTCTACTGGCGTTTCACACTACCTGCCAATGTGTGACCTCCAGTGGATGATGCTCTACTGGCGTTTCACACTACCTGCCAGTGTGTGACCTCCAGTGGATGATGCTCTACTGGCGTTTCACACTACCTGCCAGTGTGTGACCTCCAGTGGATGATGCTCTACTGGCGTTTCACACTACCTGCCAGTGTGTGACCTCCAGTGGATGATGCTCTACTGGCGTTTCACACTACCTGCCAGTGTGTGACCTCCAGTGGATGATGCTCTACTGGCGTTTCACACTACCTGCCAGTGTGTGACCTCCAGTGGATGATGCTCTACTGGCGTTTCACACTACCTGCCAATGTGTGACCTCCAGTGGATGATGCTCTACTGGCGTTTCACACTACCTGCCAGTGCGTGAGACTCCACACCAGCTGCTTCAGGCGACGCAGTCAACCAGTGGGTGAGGCCTATGTACTGGCTGCCAGTAGATAAAGTTCTGTCCTGGCAGCCAGCCAATAAGGTTGCACACTGGCTGCCAGCTTGCTAGGGTCCTGGCTGATATCCAGTGGATAAGACTACACACTGATTACCAGGGACCAACCCAGTACACTGGCAGTCAATGTAGAAGGGTTGGCACTAAAAAAGTCCACACTGGCACCATAGCTGTGTGGATGAGGCCCCTGCCGACCAATGAGTGAGAGATTGCACTGGCTGCACGGTATACGGGGTGAGGATCCAATATTGACTCTTAGCAGGTGAGACCCTGCACTGTCTGCCATTCTGTGAAGCCCCACATTAGTTAGGAGTGGCTGGGACTCCACTGTAACTGCCGTATGGCGAATCTCCACTGGGTACCAGTATTTAAGCCCCCGCATTGACTGCCAGTGGATAAGGTTAGTCTCACACGACATATACTGGATGAATTTTCACTGACTGCCAGTGGTTAAGGCTGTGCATGGTTTATCAGACAAAGCTCTCCGGCTACCATGGGTTGATTCCCCATGTTGGGTAATCCTCCACACGATTTGGGAGTGGGAACATTATTGATTAACCATCAAAATTATGAGTCACTGACTACAAATATCACCTCACTGCTTTCACTCCTGGGAAAACTCAATTAACTCCACCTTGGTGCAGGGCTTCAACCCAAAAGGTTGTCAATTCCTTTCTCTTGCAGGTGAAGCTCAACCCACTGAGTTTCTCCAATAGATGGTTTGTTGCTCTAGATTCCAACATCTGCAGTCTCTTGTGTCACCAACTCAACAGTGGTGACAGATTACACATTAATGATCTTCAGATCTGCTGTACCAAGTTTATTAACCCTAACCAGAACATCAGCTTGGTGATCTAGAAGTAAACTATGGAAACAAAAGAGGGATGAGAACATGTCCTGATATTAAAAACTCATAAATGTAATTATTTAAAAATCTATTATTTCTTCCCTGATATATCAGTATGTCAATACTAAATGCTTTTGCTTTAAATTTCTTCCTCCATTTCCATTTTTAACAGAGAGGTTAGCCTCTTTAAATTAAAGTCATATCTCACAATGCAAGTTAGCAGGCAAAAGAAATGCCAACTTGCTGATTGGATACATAAACTGCAGCAATGGTGAGAGAGAAGACCAGATCTAAAATCATTAATAAAAAGGAATAACTTGATACATGTAACCGTAAGTAAGGCCCCTTAATTTATTCTTACACTGTACCATGAGCAATAGGTTTTAAACAATCGAGCAACAAATTACCTTTTGGTATTTATTTTAAATATATAATCTTACTGCATGGTTGGCTTTTTAAAAATTATGCAGTATTTTAACAAGTAGTGGCTTGGCTGAGAGGAGGAGTGAAATATGAGCATTCATCGATTGAGGCAGAATCACTAACTCAAGTGGAATGAAGTTTTGAGCGAATTATAGTCATAAACTTCCTATTTTGCTACCTCTCATAGCTTACACTGAATGGATGATGTTAGAATTGAATTGTTCAGCCATTGATTTTTACTTAATTTTATTTTGTCTGACTGTGACGTACAAAATATGCTTTAATAATACTCTTATTATTGCATTGGCTCTCCATCTCACTGATTCCTGTTACTTGGAAGGCTCTAAACTGGGGTTAAATATTCCCTTCATTGGAGACTCACAAACCACAATGCAGTCTGACAGCCCAGACAGGGAAGGATTAGGAGAGTTGGTTGGAATATGCAAATTCTGAGAGCTCAATGCAGAGGTGACGTGGAGGGAGGATATTTCCTCTGCTGGAGAACCTGAACTATTGGTGACCATTTAAAATTAATAGGTCACCCAATTAAGACTGGGATGGAGCACATTTTTTTCCCACAGAGGCTTGTGACTTCAAATTTCTTCTCAGTGTGAGCAAAGTCAATATTTTTAAGACAAAGGTTAATAGACTCTTGAAAGGCACGGAGGTGAAAGGATACCTGGAGTAGATGGGAATATGGAGTCAGATAAAGTCAGGTCTAAAGTCTGGGATAGAGTCAGATAGGCATGATCTTCCTAATGGGGAGCAGGCTTGGTGGGCCAAGTTGTGTACTCCTGTACCCAATAATATTCTGCTCATCTGACCTTGACAGTGCTCACAGTCTTCTCCCTGACTACCTGTTGACCACATTCATCCACCCTTAGACCTTAATAAACTCCAATATTCTTAATAAATTTAAAGGAAAAACATTGCAAATGCAGTAAATCTGACAGAAAAAGAACAGAAAATACTAGAAAGGTTCTTCAGAAAAAGTGATATGTGTGAAGAAAGAAACAAAGTTGGAAGTTTAGGCCTAGGACTATTCATAAAAATTGATGTTAATTAAGTTTCTCTCTCCATGGATGCTGCTTGATCTTCAAAGTATTTCTAGGACTTTCTGTTTTAATGCTTTCTTCACAAAGACATCATAATTTAAAGATATCATAACTCAGTATTATGCTCAGGAGGTCTGAAAGCATCATTTACTTGGGGAAGCTCCTCCTCAGAGTCAACATCATTGATTCCATAGTTGTCTAAAATATTTTGTGTAATAATTTCATGCTATATGACATTTGATGTATGTACAAAATGCTCATAATGTTGCTGATTTGATAGGATTGGAATTATTCAACTTTATTTAATTACACACAAACAAGACTGCATTTAATCTAGTCAATATTCAAACCAACTCAGTCAACAGGTCATGTAGTATGGACAGGTATACTATTCATCATCTACAGCTCTGTAGTAGCTTATCTTGTGTCCCCCTCCAAGGGTGGGACATTCTTTCTACTTTTGATGAAATGGTGAGAATTGTTGGTCAACCCCTTAGTTTAAATATTACCAATGTTTTGTGGCAGAGCTTTGTCCATTTCTTGCTCTACAGGCCCTTGCCGGTTACAAACCCCCAACTTATAGATACCCGTACCTACATTTGGGAGACTGGCGAGATGAATTTGCCAGTTGTTGTGGAGCTGAGGGCATCTTCTGCTGTGTGAGAATGGGGCAATTCTGTGCGTGTACTCTCACCACTTCTGCCCCCACCCTCGCTGAGCCACAACAAGCAGGGTCTGTGATGAGCTGAGCACACTTGCTCACACACTCATTTGTGCACTCACTTACTAATTCAATGAGGCTGGCTCATGGCAACTCTTCCTGTGTCTCCTCACTCTCCTGCACGTTGTTGTTCATTTATGACTTATGAAAACTTCAGGCTACAAGCATTTTACAGGAGTGGAACCCTGTTATAACCTGGGCACTGCCTGTACTTCAATGCATGTGGTAACAGTCCAGGTCTGCAGTAAACAGGCGTCATCTCTTGTTTAATACAGGCATGGGTCTTCTGCCCTTTAATACTTGTATTATGCCTTCTACTTAAAACTTACCTAGATATGGTTGCAAAGCACTTAGACTGAATACATTCTTCCAATCCCTATTAACTCTGTAATCCAATCTTTCTATAACCAAGATAAAGTCATCAGTTGCTATGACTGACAGCTTCAATTTTGGTCATTAGAAGGAATGTCACATCACGTCTGTCAAAGGATTTTCCAGAATATACTCAAATAATGTATCTTTCTTGCCAATGAAGCTTTACTGAACTTGTCATATGTTTATTCCTGTCAGTGACTGAAGAGGTAGCAGTTAGTCACATTGTCATACTGGTGTTTAACTTTAGATATTTTATCAAAATGGTACTGAGCAAAAACACTCAATCTAAATTGAATTGCCTATTATACATTGGGAGTTGTTTGAGTATAGAGGAGTATGTTCTACATGAGGCATTTGAGGAAGGATTTGGCAGTGTGGACAGTAAAGAACAATTTTGTCTCGGAAAAAATATTACAAAAGATTGTAATTTTTGAAATTTGGAAGATGTCAAGATACAGTACTGTGCTAAAGTCTTAGGCACGTATATATTGCTAGGATGACTAAGACTTATGCACAGTACTCTTTTTGTCAATGCAGAGCAGAGAGCGAGTTTGTAAATCTGGCAGGAGCAAAGGATGTTGGGAATGGCCAGGGTGGAGCACCGCGGGAAGGGTGTGGGACAGGCAGGGGGCGGTGTGGGTGCAGACACATCCAGCTCTGAGACACCAAGACATTGATTCCAAACAATTGATTTATTGATCATTACAGAATGTCTCTCTGGTGCTTCCCACTCCCTCCCCTCTTCCCCCTTTTCCCAAACATGATTCCCCTCTCCCTGCTCCCTTCCCACTCTCAGTCCACAACAGAGACCCATATCAGAATCAGGTTTATCATCACACACATATGCCATGAAATTTGTCTTTTTTGTGTCAGCAGTAAAGTGCAATACATAAAATTACTGCAGTATTGTGCAAAAGTCTTAGGCACCCCAGCAATATATATGTGCCTAAGACTTGCACAGTACTGCAGTTCAACTAAACAAGTCATTTTCAGATTGTGAGAGGCTGTGACTAGTCTTTAGCTGCAGCAATTGGTGCTGATGCCATTTGCTCACAATTCACTTGAGTTGGATGAAGAAGCCTATTATAATATATCCTAGCTTGATAATAATACTAAACTAGGTGGTAGTGCGTTTTTTAAATTTACTGATACAGCATGGAGTAGGCCTGTCCATCCCTTCAAGCCATAAAATAAAAGTAACATAAAACAGATCCAGAGGGATAGGAAAGGCCGGTCTTGGTGATGGAAAAGATGATTGATTAGGAGGCAAACACGAGGAAATCTGCAGATGCTGGAAATTCAAGCAACACACACAAAATGCTGGTGGAACGCAGCAGGCCAGGCAGCATCTTAGGGAGAAGCACTGTCGATGTTTCGGGCCGAGACCCTTCGTCAGGACTCAGGACTCAGGATGAAGGGTCTCAGCCAGAAACATCGACAGCGCTTCTCCCTATAGATGCTGCCTGGCTTACTGCGTTCCACCAGCATTTTGTGTGTGTTGATTGATTAGGAATTCATTTTATGACCATATACAAAGATGTTCTTATATTAGGTAGGTAAGAAATAGGAGTAGGTTTGACTCATGTCAGCTCCACCACACATCAGAATCCTGGCTGAACTCAAATATCCACATCATCTTAATTCCTTGATTCCTTTGGTGGTCAAATAATGAAATCAATCTAGAATGTACTCAACAAAAGAGAGCCCTTTGTAAGGAATTCCAAAGATATTCTTGTTTTAAATGTAAGAGGGAGATGTATTCAATATTCTATATTGTATAGGCCACATTGTGAGTGTTAAGGAGGAGCAAATATTCTCTATTCTGGATTGTTCATCATGGGTGGATTATGAAAAGTCAAAGGGCACTTTCCTCCAGCTTAACACTCAACCATGGGTTTATTGCTACTGTCTTGGCTGAGCACTTGTAGCTCTGATCTACAAAATTCCACACCAAGCTGACTCTCATCACTGGGCAATAAAAAGGGCAGGGGACTCTGGGCATGACTCTCCCCTTTGGGTTATGGACTTCTGAGCACAGGGGGTGAAAGTTGCTCCCTTGTCAATAAGGAACCCAGATGAAATGAGACAGCAGCTGCATTAATTTTGTTCTTGGTTGGCACAATTCCACTGTGTGTCTCAAACTGACACTAAATTGGCAGTCTCACTTAGTAATTGAGGTCAAGACCCTGCCTGAATACTCTATGTTTAGTTTTCTAATGCTACTATATTTCATCTGAAAAATCAATGGTTAGTGCAACTTCCTAATTGTTTGCCTTTGTGTTCATTCAGAAGCAGGGACTCAGGATGCAAGGTTTTGCCATAGTGGACAAGTTTGCATTGGAGTAAATACTTGATTGAGGATGATCTCTGACCAGTCTCCATTCTGCTGCTAAGGCTTCACCAGAAGTGCAGCCTCTGGGGTTTCTTCTGATATGCTGCTAGATCAATTAGCTTCCATAAATGATTCCCTTGTGTGTGCTAATGACAAAAAGGATCAAAGGGAATTACTTGGCCTACATGAGAGAAAATAAGTTGCATGAAAATATAAAAGTTGGGGGGGTGGTGGATCTAACTGGACTGTTGCCCTGGAATGTAGCATGGAGTCAGTGGGCCAATGATTTCCTTCTGTGTGGGATTAAGAATCTTAGATTATGTCAGTGAGAAATTAAGATTCCCGAAACAATGTTATGGTGGAAAAGACTGCCTACATCAGTGGTCGCCAACCGGTCGATCTTTAAGACTTTCCCAGTAGATCCCGAAAAAAATGAAAAATAAATACATAAATACTGTTGGAATGTGAGCATTATAAAAATAAGTAATACTAATTAAAATAATGGTAATATAGCAATACTCCTGCTACAGAAAGCTGTTTGTAAAGAGAGGTTGTTTCCGGGTTGCGGAGTTTTACTTCCGGTATTTTCTGCCTGGTGCGCATGCGTGTGACTAAACGATTTAGTAAGTCGATCTTGCCTTTCACTAAAGCTGAGGTAGGGGTATCTTGGGCTTAAAAAGGTTGGCAACCACTGGCCTACATCATAGTGCCTCCACTGCCTGTTACTCTGTTGGTTTAGTATAGCTTTTGAAAATGGTTGAAAGACTGAAAAAACCTTCAGTACAAAGACAGTGGTCACTGCGAGTTACTTATTCTGCTGCCTTCTAATGAATCGGGAGCAGGCACCTTAAATGTGAGAGAAAAAAGAAGGTGCAGTTTGGTGGTGTTTTTGATGACCAAGCTGGTACAAGGATCTTTACGAGCAGTGAAGTCTAAAATAAAGCACGGTAAGAGGCCCTTCTAACTCAACAAACCCATACCACCCAATCGACCAATTAACCTACCAATGTGTATATCTTTGGGAATGCTGGAGGGAACTGGAGCACACAGAGGAAACCCACACAGTCATGGGGAGAATGTACAAACTCCTTGCAAACAGCAGCTGTATTGATCCTGGGTCACTGGCACCATGTTATTGTACTGTACCCCGAAGTGTTGTCACAGTTGTATGATACGAAACACAAAGTGGGATCTACAACCATAATGAGATAAATAATCTGATAATCCTTTTACTTGCATTGACTGAAGGATAAATATTTGCCAAGAATGGAATTCTCATCAGCTATTTCAAGTTTCAGAGTTGCTCAAGTGAAAGTCATCCACTAGATGCTATGGACTTTTTTTTAGGCAATCCCTCAGGATTGAACATGACTTTCTTCCACTCTGGATTTGTGGGTACTGAGGTGATTGATGAGCTCAGGGTGGGAATTGCAGAACGGGCCTCAGATGGGGCAGGAGGTGCCTGATAGGGCAGGCAGATTGTTTGTGAGGTGGTGCACTTCTTCCACTAGTTACACTCAATGTGCACTGCCAATGTGTGGCCTCGAGGTTCCCAATCCCATCCTGGAGGTTCCTTCTCAATTTGAGCGGTCAAGCGCCAGAGATTCCCAGGAGTCAGTGGGATGCTTTATTCCTTCAAGGATGTTTCAAACACATCCTGAATCATTTCCTCTGTCCTGGCAATCTCTCCTCATGGCAGAGCTCAGAGTAGTTAGTGTGGTAGTTCAGGGAAGGCAAACCATCAGAGCAGAGAAGGATGTCCACTGGCTGAGGCCTGGCTAGCTTGCTATTCATGTTAGCATTTGGCCAGTCACAGAGATGGAATGTGACATTACAATTATGCTTGACTACTTTAAAGTATCACAAGGAACTCTGTTGTCCATGGGAAGGCTCTGGTTTTATTTCCCCCTCCCCCACTCAATTTCAGATGCACAAATGAGGCTGTTGTGAGCAAAGACTGGCCTTGTACAACAGCTATATGCACTCATGTAGAGCTAATATTGTTATAAAATTCCCCAAAGTGCTTCAGAGGATCTTTATCTGATGAAATCTCTCACTTCGCTCCATAAGGAGATGTTAGCACAGCAAAACAAAAGCTTGGGTTAACGTGCTGGGTTTCAGGGAAGGAGAGTGCTGGCCGTTCATGGTGTGGTAAATGCTGAGACGGTGAGACGCATGGCTTCAAGTAGGTGAAGGAAATCAAGCATGCACAAGAGACCAGAATTGGAGAACGATTGGACGGCTGAAGGAAGTTGCAAAGATATAGTAGGCCAAAAACCTGGAGACTTTTTTAAATGAAGGCTTTAACATCAAATGAAATGAGGAGGGAATGTAGGTCAAGAAGAACTGAAGTGACAGGTGATCTGGCGTTGGTTCCTATAACTGAAGGAAAGTGGGAGAATGAGAGTGAGGAAGAATGAGCAAAGCCTTGTGTTTAGAATGAGCAGAAAAGCTAGGTTGTGTGAATAAAACCTATATCCTTATCATGAAACTGCAACAAATATTCAGAGTTTGTTACTGGGATTAAATGAATGTAGTATTGATTATTCTAATCGCTTGCTAAGAATGCAAACACACTTTAGTAACCGATATTTGAAAAGCTTCTGTTTGTTCTGGCTAATTTTATCCATAACCTGTCTATCAGGACAATCCAACAGTTTTTTTTTTGGTTCTGCTGATGCAATGCATATTTCATTTAAAATGCTTTGTCATTCCAGCTATTTTGAGCTCTGTTAATTCTTCAGATAAATGAGAGAAATCAATGTGTAAAGGCACAGGTTACTGGAATCTCAAGAGGCCATTGATTCAGACAGGACAATAGAAAACCTTTTAATTTAACAGTGTGTTGCTTATGGCAATCATTTTGGAATCTCTCATCTGTTAGTCAAATTGCTAACACTTGGATGCTAGGACTGTTATTAATCATTGTGTCTTAATTTCTTCAGTGCTGCTTTCCTTTCAAAGCTCTTTGAAGTATGTTTCTCTCCAGCTCAATGCCTTTGGGCTATGAGACTAGGGTTTATGGACTATCCATTACATACTGTACATATGTAAATTATTGTTCACACTGAACTGTGTTCAAATTGAATTTTGCTTTGATGGAGATTATTCCCCGAAGGTTTCCCATACATACAAGTTTCAAGGTACTCGCAAGGTTCCAATGCAAATAGTGATGTATTTGATATTTCCAGAGTCATGCCTTGCACAGCAACTCATTGCCGCTTGGGTCATATTTGAAGAAGGCAAGGAAAATATATACAAGAAAAGTTCTATTTCAATTGAGATGCATGAGACTAGATCCACAATACATTTTGTTAACTAGAGGAGAAGATGAAGGAAATCAAAAGGCACTTTCCAAGGAGAGATTAAAATGAAGTTGAAAAGGCTGTGCTGAACAGGATCTGATGTGTTTCTGGGAAGTAATTGTTTAGAGGTGGACTACAAAAGTAATGTGTGCAGAGAAAAACAATGTGTAGAATATCGCATTTAAAGTTAGAGAAAAGAGTTTGAAGAGACAGTTCATGAGACGAGCTGAGGAACAAAGAGCTCACAGCATCATTAAAGGAGAAAGGTGCTGGAAGTATTTCCCAACTGTTGATTTGGTCCTTTCTTGAATAGACTTA
The DNA here is from genome assembly GCF_048418815.1 of Hemitrygon akajei. NCBI lineage: Eukaryota > Metazoa > Chordata > Chondrichthyes > Myliobatiformes > Dasyatidae > Hemitrygon > Hemitrygon akajei. Next base: position 18,838,734 of record NC_133149.1, read on the forward strand.
GTTTTTACAAGGATGTTGTGCCTGTGATCGAAGTCACTGGAGAGACACTGAAGTTGGTGATATAGAAGTCTTTATTCAGCAAAACCAGAGGGCACTGTTATGGAGACACTCTCAGTCGAGGCTCACAAACTCAAAAACACATCATTTTTATATCCTTAAGATCAAAGGTAACAGTAGCTGATAAATACAATTTCAATAGTTACAATGACATCATATCCTTCAACATTTTGAGTTGACAGTGCTTCCTTTGAATTACATATCTACCGTGACAGGTGCCTCTGAATGATCAAACACCTTTGTCACTAAGTAATTTGCACAAATAGTCTACAAGCTTCTGGGGGCAGAGATCCCAGACACCCAAAATGAAAGTTGTCAGGACCATCTCTGAGTACACAAAAACTATTGATTGCCTATACCTGTGACCATGTTTGATATGCTAAGTGACAACATCTGTCTGGTCTGCCAGCTTGAACTCAATCACGATGGTGCAGATCAGGCAGAGAGGGCACTGCTGTGGTGTCTGCCTGTTTTGGTGAGTGATTCTCACACCTCTCTCCTTTTTTAGACACTGCCTCCACAGCTGTAACAAACCAGCTCCTTCACCTTTCTACAACTATTCTGGCACGCCCTGGTTGCCGGCACACAAAGCAAGTTCCTTGCATGTTATGGTCTCTACTGAACAGTGGCAGGTATCCACATTTCAGCACTTCAGTTCCCCAGAGTGTGGCTAGCTGCCACTGTCCTTTTAAGACTCAGTCTGCCAATTATTGCCCACTCCATTCCTTCATGGAAAGTCTGTACTTAGAGCACTCAGTGCCCATTGTTGGTGCTACTGTAGGTGATTTCACCTTTGGATTTTGTTTGTGTCTGGGATGGACCTTACTCTGCACTGGGGTTCAACATCATCCATAGCTCTCTCATGACACTGTGCATTCACGGCTGTTATGTCCACTACAGGCACTTTATGACTTCTATTCTTCCTCCTCTGTTGTGTCTTCCTGGTCCGTGATATTATCTCTGAGTAGGTTGATCCCACTGCTATCCGCAAATCTAAAGCTACCTGGTGGACTGAGCTTATGTTTTCCTCAAACATTTTCAGGATCATCCCTCCCTGGAGTGTCCAACCCTGAATACTCACATGTTCAATATTTGCACTCTGCATAATCCATGGCAAGCTCATCAGCTCTCTGAATCACTGATATTATCATTCCCCAGTTACTGTTACCTCCCCACAGTTGCTGCCTCACTTTTCCCTTAAAGAAATTATCTATCTCCTCATTATGGCTTTCCCGGTAGTTGCTCATGTACCATCCCACATTCCTAAAGTCATATTGTCCCAGATATTCCTCGGACATTTCAATTTGACCAACACATGATACCTTTGGGGTGCATCTTGTGAATTTTAATCATGTCCTCGAGCTTGTGCCAAAATTTAAAATTCCCACAAGTGTCTAAATGAGGGCAGCTCAGCCAAAATGCTTTGCTTCTCTCTGGTGCTGAAGTGATTGTGAATAGTAGTAATCAGGGCAAGGTCTGGCTCAGGTCACCAGGATTCTTGATGTGACGTTGTGTGACCTCAGTTGGTGCCTACAGATGTATTTGAATAAAACCTCTCCCGCAAATATCCCCACACTAATTCCCATGTGAAGCAAAGTATAAAGGTAATGATTAAAGAGTGCATACATAAAATCATAGGGTATGTCCTATAATCTTCCACTCATGCACTGCTGAACTCACAACGTCTGTTGTATTTCCTTGCATTTAAAATTCTTGTTACCAAGGTTTCAAACTTATTCTAAAACACACAAACGCGTCAGCCACTATACAGTTTCCCAAATGAGTATAGGTGCACCCTGCTTGTGTCCCGAACAGTCAGTAACCATGTTTTGAAACTGGTGGCCCTGTTTCACTAAGCTACCCAAAACTGTCTGATAGCTGGTCCTTTGCACAAACACACACGCACCCACACACGCTGCACACTTTAAAATCTACCAGTTCTGCTCCTGACCACGGTCTTTGATACTTTGTGATCTCATGGTCGTTGACCTGAACAGATTTAAGCATGGAGTGCTACTCTTAAAAATATTCACCCCCTTAGATTGCTGAAGTCACTGGCCACACAGTGGGTCATGAACATATCCCAGCTGAGCCCCCAAATGTTCTGACTGTGATCGAGGTCACTGGAGAGACACTGAAGCTGGCATCACAACAGGCAAGTATCATTCTGGAGTCACTCTCAGTCGAGGCTCACAAACCCAAAAGTACAGCACATTTTTATGCCCGTAAGATCTACGGTAACAGTCTGTGATTCAATACAATTTCAATTGATACAATGACATTATTCACTTCAATATTTTAGGTTGACAATGTTTCCTTTGAATTTGCTATCTCTGAATGTTCAAACACCTTTGTCTGAAAGTAATTCACACAAGTAGTCTAAAAGCTTCTGGGGACAGAAATCCCAGACACCCATAATTTAGCCAGAGAGTGGTGAATCTGTGGAATTCATTGCCACAAGCAGCTGTGGAGGCCGAGTCAATGGTTGATAGATTCTTGATTGGTCAGGACATCAGTGGATACGGGGAGAAGGCAGGAGACTGGGGCTGAGAGGAAAAATAGATCAGCTATGATGAAGTAGTGGATCAGACTCGATGGGCCAAATGGCCTAATTCTGCTCCTATGTCTTATGGTCTTATAATTATTGTTGTCAGGGCTGTCTCTAAGTACACAAATATCCCAAGTACTCAAAACTATTGGTTGTCTATACCCGTGACAAGGTTTGATAGGCTAAGTGACAACATCCATCTGGTCTGCTGGTGCAAGTAACTTAGCCCATGTTGCCTAATTTGATGCTGCCCTAATTAACACCATCCCATTGTTTTAACCTTTAGCCATTACATCTGCAATCTCCGTCTGTGGAGCAGCCTGTGCTTTTAACTTCAATTTACTGCTTGCAACTATGAAAAAAAACTGAAGGTTAATTGTTAGGCTACATCCACAGTACGCTGGTTAAATCCGTAACCAAAGCTTTTTCTCTTCGTTTTTACCCTCCGTCCACACTAAAACGGCATTTTCGTCCCCCGAAACTGGAGCTTTTCAGAAACACTTTCCAGGCTGGGTATTTTTGAAAACGCTGCTCGGGCAGATCAGTGTGGACGAGGTAACCGGAGACTTTTGAAAACGCTGCCAGACAGCAGCGCGCTATTTCATTGTTTTCTTGAACGCAACCTAACAATTTCAGAACAGATGGCAACGAGACTGAAGCCAGAAGAGTTAGAAATGTACTCACCAAATACTTTGACCCATAACTTACTGAATAAATAAGTATACTCACTTTGCCCTGTTTTCTGTCCTTGCTCGTATGAAGGTGGTTTACCTATTTATGCAAGTACTTCTCTGACAATAGATGTGTAACAGCCTAATTTGACATTGTATGGAAATACAAGATAACACTGATGCAGACATGTTTTATACATTTAACAAGGTGCTTTATCAATGCAACAGAGTTAGTCAGTTTTTCAATGTTCATCATTAGCCGGGTCGATCTGTCCGTGAACTCCCTGTCGGTTGCCTCCGTACGCTCCAGTATTAGTTTTTTTTTGTTTTAAGTTCTCCTGCACGAAAGCCAACAGCTGTCCGTCGTTTTAAGTTTTTCTAATCTGTAACTACACAAGCACGCACTTGTACGGTGAGATTCGACACCAAACATGTCGCTTGTTTTTGGTAGATGTGTCCTGCGCATGCGCAGGAGGAGGAGATTCACCGAAATCTCCGTTTCTGTGTGGATAGAGATATTTTCAAAAGCGCATAGTGTGGACGCCTATCGTTTTTATGTGAAACCGGCGTTTTCAAAATTATCCGGTCTAGTGTGGATGTAGCCTTAGATTGTGATCAATCAGTATATTTTTGTTCTGTTTTCACACCCCTGCAAACTAAATACCAATTGGCCCAGCTACCTTTTAGCTTTGTGAGCATAATCAGATTGTAATTGTATTGACTGCTATGCCTTTTTGGGGTACTCTCTGAATATTCTTTGCTCTGTATACTTGATATCATTTATAGTGGCAGGTTCCAAACACATACACCACAGAGGTGCTCCGAAATCTTTGTTTTAAAAAGCCTGATTCCACCTTTGTGATTATGCCCATGGTCCTAGATTTCTTAACCAACATCAATAGTCTTCTTCCATCTATTCAATCAGTTCTCTTTCATATCTTGACAACTTCAATCAAATTACTGTTCTAACTGTTAATTTCCAGGAAACACAGTCCTGGATTATGTACCCATCCTTTGTAATTTAACTGTGGGAGTCCTGATTCATACTGGTACATCTGTGCTGTGCATTATATTCTGATGTGGTGCCAGAACTGTTCACAGTTTACCACAGTTTGAAAAATCCCATTCTCTGATCCATAGTAACATTCAATAGATTCCATTGTTCTGTCTGTACTTAGAGACTCCACTAATTTCCTCATGATGGATTTTGAGATAATAGATCTATAATTTCTCAAATGTCATAAATAATAAAATGATGTAAGGCTTTTCTACCTGCAGCAGCATTCCCTCAATTGAGAGCTTTGAAAGGTTATTGTAAAAAAAAACATCCATATGTGTTCTTTTAATCTTCTCCCTTTATTCGCTGAAATGGAAACTATCATGAGCTGATAATTTGCCACTTACATTATATTCTTTCTTACTGTTTATTGCTTACTTTTTTGACGAGTCCATACTCTTATTCGATATTAGCTTATCCAATATGTTTGGTATCCTCTTTTGTAACCAACAAAAGTGGCCTTTTATATGCAAAGTTTTATTCATAAAATCACCACTCTCAACTTTGAAGGTCCCACATTGCTTTGACTACCTTGTAGCATGAAAATAGTGTGGATTTTAAAATCATTTGTAAGTTTTATTTTAATGATTCCCTTTTTTCAATTATATCTCTTCTTGTTCTTCTTTGTATCTCTCCCAGTTGTCAGGATTCTTACCAGCAACTTTTTTGTACTTCACCTCTTCAATGGTTTACAATTATTTTTTTGGCACTTAGTGCATTTTGTGTTTTCTTCCTTATGGGTATAAATGGCATGAGTCACTCATTAAATTCGTATTCTTGTTTACATATTCACAGATCCTCTGTCTGATCACATGGTGAACAGCCTTTTCTAAATCTACTGTATTCATATAACCACCGTAGTCTGCAGGTCATAGAATATCTGTGCAGACAAGAACAAAGCATTTATTTCAAGTTGATCATCTTTCACTAGAACAAATCCGGTCTGAAGAAAGGCCACTGGCCTGAAATGTTAACTTTGTTTTTCCCCTCCACGGTTGCTCTCTGGCCCATTGAATATCTCCAGCGTTTTCTGGTTTTATTTTAGATTTCACCATCTAAACTTTTTTATTTGTTTCAAAATATTCATACCTATCTAATATCTCTCCTGTTCGAGCACAACATCAAATTCATTCATATTATGGTTGTTATTTAAAAAACGTTCACACACCATTGGGTTGTAAGCAACAACTGGTGCATTAGATATCTCTGAAGATAATAAAGTTTGCTTCATTATTGAATCACAGATAAACTGTCCAGCTCTCATCATGAAATTTAAAAAAGACAATGTCTACTTTCCCCTGTTTAAATGCTACATCAAACCCATACTGCTTTTGTAAAAGCACAGAGAGAGAGAGGGAAAGAAATTGTTAGATTTTTTGCCAAACCTGTGTGGAAAATTCTGCCTACCATCATCATGAAGTTCTTAAGCTCTAATTATTAGTTTTGTGCCTCCATTAATTTGAACTCTTTCCACAGAGAAAATAATTTGCTTCTATCACACACAGCTTGAGATCTGTTCTTGCTCAGTTCCTATTTCCTTCTATCACTCCTCTATGAAGTACCTTCATTAAAGTTTCTGTATCATTAAAAAAAACCGGCTGCACTGGTTTCTTTTTGTTGAACTGCAGATGGAAGATTGAGATTAATGATTCAAGCAGTGTGCCATGAAAGGAACGAAGGTTATAAATTCTGAGGCCGTGTTCTGGAGAAGTTTGACGATTTTATCAGAAATTGGCTGAACTCAGAGGACCAATGGGCACAATTTGGCCCAGAGTGGGAGAGGGAAAAGAGCGCTGGGGACATTGGATGTACTGTAACTTGAGAGGAAACTGCATAAACACATAGGTAACTTTGGTAGGAACTGTAAAGTTTGGATGGTCAATCACTGTCAAAGACTGGATAAATGTCCAGACAGTGACAGATGAATTAATAACATGCCCAGGAAGAGATTTTCCCCTTACACTGCAAGGATGAGAGTTGGGAAGAAACTACACAGTGGTAGATAATGTTGAGACAATCTGTCCTTCTTCCAAAATAAGATTTACCAGTTTGTGGCTGTTATACTTTCAAACATTAATCTAAACTAACTGAGGAGAATTGTCTGTGGCCATAACAAACCGTTATGTGTACAGGTGTGTTAGTTATAAATGCAATGGATGTATTGAATAAGTTGCATCCTGTATAAAGAACCAACGCTGTTGTGTTCTGTTGACCACAAGTTCTCCTCTCGTTGCATTTGCTCTTTTGCGCCTCCCACCCCTACACACTCTCACTCTCTCCATCCCTCACATCTCATGCATGTTTTCTCTTTGATCTTACCTACCAAATACCAGTTTCCAGAGCTATCTGAAACTTCAGTTATTGTTCATACTGTCTCTCCTTTTGTAAATTGAGCCATTCTTTATCATCCTTGGTTACTGCCTCACAGACTGAGCTTTTTCTAGGGGAGTCCTTGTTTTGACCATGATCTTACTTACCAGAGAGTTACTGAAGCTAGTTATTATTCAACACAACACGCAGGCATTCTCCTGAAGACCCTCTCAGTAGAGTCTCTCAGACCCGAAGTACATTACATTTTTATACCCTTAAGATCAAAGTTAACAACAGGTGGCTCAATACAAGTCCAAATGCTGCAATGAAGTTGTTTACATCAATATTTTGAATCTAAGAATGCCTACTTTGAGTTATACACTCAGTGGCTACCTTGTTATGTACAGGAATGTACTGAATAAAGTGGACACAGGAGTGGACCCAATGTGGTCTTCTGCTGCTGTAGCCCGTCCATTTCAAGGTTTGAAGTGTTGTGTGTTCAGAGATGCTCTTATGCACACTACTTTTATGCATTTCTGCCACATGATTGGCTGATTAGATATTTGCATTAACGAGCCGAGCTACCTAGTAAAGTGGCTACTGAGTGTATATCTACAATAGGAAACACCTTTGCTGGGGCAAAGTAATTCACACAGATGGTCTAAAAGCTCCTGCGGACAGAGTTCCTAGACACCCAAAATAATGTTGCGAGGTCTGACTCTCTCAATACACAAATATCCCAAATATTGATAGGGAAAATCTGCCAGTGACCATATTTGCTGGGCTAAGTGACAGAATTTGGTCTGCAAGCTTGACTTCAGCTCGGCATTAAAACTATCATCCCCTTGAAACTCATCACTAAGTTCCATCACTGGGCCTTGGTGCAACAGGATCCTTGATTTCCTCACTGGCAGATGGCAGTTAGAACGAACATCTCCTTCACACTCACTATCTGCAAAGGTTCAGCCCTCTGCTCTACTCAATTCAGAGTTATGATTGTGTGGCTAAGTACAGCTCCAATGGCATATTTATATTTGCTGATAACACCACTGTTGTTGGCAAAGGTGGTGATGAATCGGCATACAGGAGGGAGACTGAAAATCTGGTTGTGTGTTGCTACAACAACAGCCTCTCGCTCAATGTCAACAAAGCAAAAGAGCTGATTAGTGACAACAGAGGGAAGAAATCAGAGGTCCATGAACCAGTCTTCATTAGGGGAATGGAGGTGAAGAAGGCCAGTAGCTTTAAATTCCTTGGCATCAACATATCAGAGGAACTGTCCTGGAACCAGCAGATAAGTGTTATTTCAAAGAAGGGACGACAGCACTTCTACTTTCTTAGACATTTCTGTAGATTCGGCATGACACCAAAAAATTTGATATACTGTGAATCCAGACATTTTATAAGATAACTTGATGGTTTATTGTGCATGTGTGTTTGTCTGTGTACTGAGAGGGGAGAGGGCAATGTGTTGTCTTCAATGTAATGGAAGTATCCCCCTTCTGAAAGAACAAGATATGAATTTTATTTTTAGAACTAATTTTAATCTATCTGGAAATAAAAAGCAACAAAGAAGTTATTGGTTTTATATCCTGCTTGGCTGCATCAGAGATTATCCAAACTGGTACAAAAATATCAATGCCCAGGAATGGAAAAGGCTACACAAAGTATCAAAGAACATTTATTATCAAAGTATGTATACAGTATACAAACCCTGAGACTCAATCCGCAAAGTCACCTGATAAAGAGTCCCACGGCCGTCAAAGCTGCACCTTCCTCTGGCAGCAGATAGAGGGAAACCAGTCAAATGCTGAATGCCCACTCGTCTTCCGCTCTCATCCTTGTCGATTTCAACCTTGCTGGACACATTAAGCAGTAATGAAGCTGACCAAGGGTTCATGTCCCACTATTAAGAAATGATGGCCACAAACTCTGCTCCCAAACTCATCGAATTGCACAGGAGATAGCAAAAACACAAGATTGCTCAGGCAGCCCAAAGTGGAAATTACAGGCTGCAATCAATCGCAATTCATGAGAAGAAACATATTTAAAAGAAAAAAAATTATTTAAAAGAAAAAAATATTTTAAAAAAAGAAAAAGGATTAAAAAAAAGTAGCTTTGTGAGCTGTCTGCAGGATATCGCCATTGGTCGTGTACATCACTGGTGGTATCTTGAAAAGCCACAGTGGTGGGTACAGTCCAGTTTCTCACACACAAAGCCTGCCCCACCATTGAGGACCTTTAAATGGAGCACCATCGCAAGAAAGCAACATCTATCACCAAAATCACGGACCGTTCAGGCCATTTCCTCTCCTCACTATTACCATCAGGCGGGAGGTACAGGAGCATAAGGTCCCACACCACCAGGTTCAGGAATATTTATTATCCTACAGCCACCAGGCTCCTGAACCAATGAGGATAATTTCATTCACCGTTACTCCGAACTGATTCCACACACTACCAACTCACTTTCAACAACTCTTTACAACTCATGTTCTCAGTATTATTTTAATTCACATAATTTGCCTTCTTTTGACACATTGGTATTTGTCAGCCTTTGTCTGTTTATGCATAACTTTTCATAAAACTCCGCTGTATTTCTTTTTCCCCTGTTAACGCCTGCAAGAAAATGAATCACAAGGTAGTATATGGTAACGTAGTGTATGCATACTGTACTGATAATAAATTTTCTTTAAACTTTCTCATTCACAATATAGCCAGTGTTGGCAGGTTTGATGCAGGTCAATTGACATACCTCAATTGTCTTATGTTTGCCTGATTCATACAAGAACCTCTCACGGTCACATCACTTTGTAAATCATCTCTGAGTAGCCAGCTCCAAGCTGTGGTCTAGCATCTTGTGCTCTGTAAAGACAATGTGTTTGTTTACAAAGCTGCCCTTTTAACTTCAAACCAATTGTTCCTTACAATTTACATGAAGAATGATCCTAACATATAGTATCTGCTATTTAGGATGGTGGCAAATATTGGTAGCTTGGGTTGAGGTAATTGATGTTGCAGTGTTTGCCAAGTTTGGCAATTAGTTTACAAATGTTTCATTACCAGTCAAGGTGATGTCCTCAAATTGCAGTCATTGATGTTTCTGTCTGGGAGTGCTAACGTTCATATAGGTCCCCATTCGCTTGCCCTGGTCCTGATTGGCTACCCCTTCAGTTGACCTTTGAATTCTATTGGCTCATGTTTCTTTGGCTCTTAAGGATTCATAGATGATGTCTATTTTGATATGCTTGTTCATGGGGTAAGCAGAAGAGAACCGTGCTTCTGAAAATCATTGTGCCTGCTTCCTGTTTGCCTGCACCAAAACCTTCGCGGTGTCCCAGTTAAAGTGGCGACTTTAAGGATGCTTGACTCAAAAACCAAGGTACCAGTAAAGACAACCGACAAAGCCAGTGTGGTGTACTGGATCACCTGTGGAGACTGTAACATGAACAATGCTGGCCAGACAAGACATAAACTTTCAACTTGTTTACGGTAAGATAAACTAGCGGTATAGAGACATGATCCATTGTCGCTGATCTCGGTACATGAAGACTGAGAAGGACATCATTTTAACTGGGACACTGCCAAGGATCTGGCACAGGCAAACACAAAGCAGGCATGAAAATTTTTAGAAGCATGGTTCTCTTTTCATAACTCTGTAAACAAACGTATCGAAATAGACTCCATCTACGATCCCCACAGAGCCAAAGAAACATGAGCCAATAGAATTCAAAGGTCAACTGAAGGAGTAGCCAACCAGGACCGGGGCAAGTGAATGGGGACCTATATGAATGGTAGCACTGTCAGTGAGAAACACCAACAACTGCGCACTGAGGATGTCACCTCAACTGGTGATGAAACGTTTGCAAACTAATTGCCAAGCTCAGCAAACGCCACAACATCAAAAGTGTCTGCAATGTTCACTATGTTCTGTAAGTCTTGAATTCCTAATAGTCTAACATACTAATCATCTAGACTTATGTATCTCATTTGTTCCAGTGGTCTAGCCCATTGGATATTTCTAATCCTCCTCTGGTCTCTCTCTGTCCTGACCAGTTTACTCTGTTGGAGTACCATACTTCATCAGCACATTCCTGGCAGATCTGAAGTACTTGTTCTGTCCCAGACTGTGTCTGTGCTTTGCATATGACATCAGACTCACAAAGCTGTCTCAATCACTGTCCTGAACATTCGCACTGTACAAGTGTTAAACGTGGTTTTGTTTCAGTCTATCCTTTGCAGTTGACATTATTTTTGACTCACCAAAAATGTACATTGTTTCTTGACCTTTATCTGTGTCTGTTTTGCAGTCTTTACCTTGAAGTTTACAATGTTTATGACACTGTCCCATTACAGCATTAATATGAAAGCATGAAAAGACATCAGGAACACAGTAAATGGATGCATGTGTTTAAATGTTTTACCATTTACTTTAGCTGTTGTTTGCTCTGTTCTATGTGGACAATGTTAAGAAACAAAGAAACTGCTAAGAAACAAAGCTACATACCACAACCTCCACATCTAGGAATATGGATGTCCATCAATTGCAGAAAAATAACAATAAGAATACAGTTTATTCCATTTTGACTCACTTATTATTATTATTTAAATATTATTATTTTATTGCATAAAAGAACGTTCCTTCTCCCCTCCGCATAACTATACACAGGCTTTCCTTTTCCCAATAAAGAGACTAGTTATCTTCTAAAGGCCTGATCTTGCCCATGGATCTGGCCTGGGTCAATTCACTTTGATCTGGGTCATAACACTTTCATGGTGTTTCCAAAACTATCATCACCAGTAACAGCCACAAATGACCACTGTGGACAGTGGCACCACAGCTGAAAACATGAGAGGCAGGATAAAAGGGACCTAAAGAGTTCAAATAATGGACAAATTTCCTACGGAAGAGTCCAAGAATATCTAGATGCAAGAAAGCTGCATGAAATTAATATCTATCCCTCCCTCCATTTCCACACACTGTAGACGTCAGCACTACTCTTTGGGCTGAGCTGTGCCTCCACTGGAGCAGGCAGGCAGGTCGTCCAGTGGGAAGGTTGTTTTTATTCCAGTGACATATCGCTGTGGTTGTGAGGGCATGGCCTGTGAGAATTGGAGGAGAGTAAATGCAGAAATGCTGAGGGTCAGAGTGGTGGAGGTGCATTGATTAGGAGTAGGATATTAGACCACCAGACTGCTCTGCCATTCAATGAGATCACTGCTGCTATATTCCCTCAGCATCACTTTCCTGAACCCCATATTCCTTAATATCATTCAGTTATATCTGTATTGAGTAAATTGAATGTGCTCACAGCCAAGTCTCCTGAGACAGCTGTGCTGGTGAATTCTAAAGCTTCTGTAACCCCAGCTCAACTTTATTTAGAGGCAGTGGCAATGCATTGCCAGTGGAAACATCATCTGGACCAGGGGTTCCAAACCCTTTTTTGTGCCATGGACCAGTATCATTAAGCAAGAGTTCCATGGTCCCCAGGTTGGGATCCATGATCTAGACAATCAAACTCTGTAAGAATATTGTAGTTTTCTCTCTGAGCTCAGGGTAGATCAGAAAGAGAGAGAAAGGAGACAGAGTGGGAGCAGTTCATCTGAAATTGAAACTCAATATTTATGCCGTCAGGTTGTAGACGACCCAGGAGAAATATGCTCATCCATTGAGGGCTAGAAAGAGAGAGAGAGAGGCAGAAGGGGGATGGGGCAGAGAGAGAGAGAGAGGGGGGGCAGAAAGGTGAGGTAAGTACAGAGCAGCAAGGAAGGTAGAGGGAGAGATAAGGAAGAAAGGGAGATTGCAGTCTTTTGTGTTGGAGAGACCGTGAGCTGTGAGGAACATGTTGCAGGTTATGATTAGAAATCATATTAAGGAACCATATCAATTTTATTGGATCAATGGCAGAGAGAAAAAAAAACTGGTGTGTCAGCCCAAGTAGTTTACAGCCATGTTTCTACTTCAGTCATGCCTCCTACTATCTTCCCTCATCTAATTCTATCAACATTATATCCCATTCCATTCTTCCTCATTGCCAGCCTTCCCTTAAATGCATCTACCTCTTCAACTCACCTCACTTTAGCTGGTCTTTTGAGGTCAAAGGTGACTTCCTTCCACCAGTTCCCATTGGGGGTTTAGCTTTGGAAAGGGTGAGCTATTTCAAGTTCCTGGGTATCAACACCTCTGAAGATCTATCCTGGGCCCAACATATTAATGCAATTACAAAGAAGCTATGTTAGCAGCTATATTTCACTCGGAGTTTGAGGATATTTTGTATGTCACCAAAGACACTTGCAAATTTCTACAGATGTACCATGGAGAGCATTCTGACCGGTTGCATCACCGTCTGGTAGGAGGGACCACTGCACAGGATCAGAAAAAGCTACTGAGTGTTGGAAACTCAGCCATTTCCATCACGGACACTAGCCTTTCCAGCACTGAGGACATCTTCAGTAGGTGGTGCCTCGAGAAGGAGACATCCATCATTAAGGACCCTCACCTTCTAGGACATGCCCTCTTCTCATTGCTACCATCAGGGTGGAGATACAGGAGCCTGAAGGCACATACGCAATATTTTAGGAACAGCTTCTTCCCCTCCGCTATCAGATTTCTAAGTGGATCATGAACCCATGAACACGACCTCATCTTTTGCTCTCTTTTCGCACTATTTATTATCTTAATGTAACTCAGTTTTTTTTCTCTATATTTATTTATCATGTATTTCATTGTACTTCTGCCATAAAATTAACAAATTTCATGGCATATGCCAGTGATATTAAATCTGATTCTGATACTGATATATTTCTTCCTGTAACATAGTACTTTTTCAATGTATTGCACAACACTGCTGCCACAAAACAACAAATTTCAGGGTATTTACAGTATATCAGTGATAATAAACCTGATTCCGATTCACTCCAACAAAAGGTAAGTTGGAGGTGAGCTACAATACTGCCCTAAGAAAGCCCAAGCTAGGTGATGTGCCAATGACTCAGTCTTGCTCGGTACATTTCTGCACTTAGCTTGGGCATGTCTTGGATACATCGGTTCAGATCGCAGCTGCACACCGTCATGTATCAGAGGTAGAATGAACACAATTCTCTGATTTAACTAATATTCAGGAGGATGTTTTACAGTGCTTCTTGAATAACAAGGCCTAAGGTTTTTATAATATCAAAACTATGATGGCACTTCTCCCTAGATTTCACCTCAATAGCAAAAATCAGAACCACTCTTTCTCTAAATGAATGAGATCCATGCAGGAAGCAGCGTGTTGCTACATGTACATGAGGTCTGCCTCTTTTCCCAACCTCAGTTGTCACTTTGTGTCATTATTCAAGCATCGTTTCCCAGACTATTTACATGGTTCTTTCTGTATAGCAGAGAATATTTTTCCTGGAAACTGTTGATGAGATTTTAAAAGTTTCCTTTTGCTCTTCCTCATCCTTGTTTCCCATTACTGTCTTCCACTTTTTCTTCCAAAATTCTGTTTTCAATCCTGCAATGTCAGCTTCTCTCTAATCTATCTGCCTGGCTTCTGTCATGCTGACATCTTTCTCCAATGCATTGAAGAGCTGCTGTTGGATCAAAGAAGTATTAAATATTGAAGACTCACCTTGACCAATATTGTGAGATCATCACCAGTCGTGGGCAATGCCACCTTTATTGGAGAATCTCTTCCTGCAGGTAGTCTGTGGCCACCTTGAACAAAGGTAGTCCTTTCTACTGAAGTGGAAGTGAGTTCTCTGCTCTGAAGAATCACTGGTACAACATTGTGACAGCAAGCAGTCTCCAACAGCTGGGAGAATGTACGTGGTGTTATGAAAGGTATATTCAAGGGTAGGCTGATGTGATCTTAGCTACATGTCCAGATGTCACAACTGTGGGAAATTTAGTAATGACTACTGGTTAGAAGACAGCAGGACATGGTGTGAGGGAGTCCAATAACACAGCATACGTGCAAGCTCCCAAGCTAGTTGGAGCTTCTTGAGCTTTCACTTAGAGAGACACACAACGATTTTGTAATTCCAAAAGAAAAACTTACAAGACTTTCTGGTCCCATCCGGCATAGTCAGGTTTCTGGCTAGTCTAAAACAGGATGGAACTGTGTACTAGCATGGTTCAGCCTGAGCACGGAGATCACAAGATCAGCGAAAATCAAACAGGGAGAAAATGAAGGAAAACCTAAGGGGAGTTTAATGAAGCAAAAAATTCCAGCCTAACCAGACTCCCAGTTGGGCTGAAGGTTTTGCTGCCATTTCAGCTGAACTGGTCATGCAAAAGTCAAATCCAGGGACATTGGTTTATTGAGGTTGAGGAAGAGTCTAATTAGACCCAAAGGGACCTCAGCATCAACTGCTGTGAAATATACCGAGGTATATTGTGAGTGACCTATTAAAATAGCCTTTTGCTAACGTCCAGACCTCATGACCGGTTAAGGATATGAAAGGAATCACAGGCAGTGCTCACTATATCGAGCACTGTGATATCTGTCGATTAGCCTTAACACTGGCACTTGTGGGCTGACTTTCCAGGGTTATTTTGCAAATTCGGTACCCTGTTTACTCAACTGGCACTGAAACATTAAACACATGAAAATTGTTCAAATGTCAGAAAGGGCCTTACATATAACATTTTTCCTTTTCATATTTCCTGTTCAGACTGAATAAGTCCCTTCAGCTGATCAGATGTATGTTGGATCTCAGAACCCTTCTGTTAGTCACATTTCCCCAGCTATCTGCTATCTATTGCAACCTATTCTCTTGTACCGCTCCCCACTCCACCCTCCCAGCTACCTATACTAGGGGTAACTTATGATCCTATCAACATGTCTTTAGCCTGGGGGAGGGAAACCCAAGTGGTCACAGAAAGATGATGCAAATATCTCACAGAGAACACCTGAGGTCAGGGTTCATCCCCGTCCACTAGAGCTCTCTGGCAGTTGCACTAACTGCTGCATCACAGTGCCTCTCCATCAGGTTTATCTCCCTGACAGAACGAATCAGTGATGTCACTTCTGTGGAAGAAAGCCAATTTAGCAGTAAATAAAATATTTTGTTGGCACAGAGAAATGACAGAGGGTATGCATTCACTGAATTTGCATGCTGTCACTTCAAGGACACAGACTCATATCAGAGCCCAAATATTGGCCACCTGCAACTGACATGGGGCAAAATAAATTGAGATGGGACACTATTTGTTCCTTAAAAGACTCAAGACAATATATCAAAAACTCCAGATGGTCTACGTTTAGCAGCTGAGATGCTGTTGAGGGGAATGGAACTATTCGCTGGCTCAGCAGCACTTGATCTGATGTGCTACATGATTGAATTCCACTACAATGCCTATTGCAAAACTCAACCTCGATCTGATCGGGTCTAGAGCACAGAATGCAAATTTTAGTCACAGGGTCCCACATGAGTCGTACACAACGCAAAGTGTTCGGAGCCTTCAGCTCTAGTCCTCACACAAAGCACATGTGCCCTCTGCCATGATGTGGTTCCTGGTTAAACAATTACTTCACAGTGGGAGCGAAGTAATTGTGGGACATTTGAACTGTAGGTCTAAGCCTGCACCTGGAATAGTAAATACATGGAATAGTAGCTTTGCTCTGGAGTTCATTGCAATCAAGGTGCGAACTTGGAAGAAGTTGAAACTTGACAAGATGTTGCAGAGGTAAAAAAACTAAATGTCTCATTGGAATTTTACCCACAATCCTAGCAAACTGCATCAATGTGTGGGCAAGAATAGTCTACAACAGGTAGTCGAAGCAGCCCAGTGCATCAGTAGCACCAGCCTACCCGCCATCAAGGATTTGTAAACAGAAAGGTGCTGGGAAAGGGTCAATAACATAATGAAGGATCCCACCCACCCTGTTCATGGACAGTTTGTCCCCCTCCCATCAGGAAAAAGGCTATGTAGCATCCAAGCCAGGACCACCAGACTCAAAAACAGTTACTTTCCCCAAGCAGTAAGGCTGATCAACGATTCCACCCACTAACCCCACCACTACTTTATTATATCCCATCAATCACCTTATGTACAGCCGAGCATCGCTTTATGGACATACAATAATCTATGTATATAAGGTATATTTTGTCTTTTTATGTATTTATTGTATCTTTTTATGTCTTTACATTTATTCTGTGTTTTTTTAGTATTATTATTGTGTTCTTTATCTTTTGTGGTTTTTTTGTTGCAACAGATTGGAGTAACAACTATTTTGTTCTCCTTACATGTGTGTACAGGAAATGACATTAAACAATCTTGATTCTTGAATCTTGTCCACGGGGATTCTCTTGAACCTCTACAAATGAATTATAGAAAGTATCCCGAGGGGGTTGCATCTCAGCTTGGTGTGGTAATGGCTGGGCTCTGAAGTGACAGAACCTGCAGAGAGTGTAAACACTGCCCATCCACGACAGGCTCATCACTTCCTTCTGTGCAGTCCATCTTCATGGTGCGTTGCATCAGAAAGCCTAACAGTGTCACCCTGGCCATTTCCTTCTACGTTCGAGGAGGAGATACAGAAGCTTGAAAGCCCTGATGACCAGACTGACCAGCTTCTTCCACACTGCTATAAGACTCCCGAACCTGCCACCTCTCTCTTAGCTTCCTGCTACGTTCTCGTGGGTATTCTGTTTCTGTCGCTTTGCCATGTCTCTTAGCTCTACTTTAGCTTGCACTCCCACTCCTATTCTTGCACCAATCTGTTGTTTTCTGTTCTTGCTGCATTCATTGTTGTATCTTTTATTACCACATACACTATTTACTCTGTGAACTTTACATTAGCAAGGAATTTCACTGCACTCTGGTGTATTTGACAATAAACTAATCTGAACGTGAATCTGGGAGATCCAAAGCCACGGATACTGGGACTGTAGCAGCTAAACCGATGATCACCAGCAGCCTCTCCTTTAAATGTCTGTGGATATGGTAGCCACCTCTCACACACTTTGCGATCCACTATTGCACACTTCAACAGTGGAAAAACTTTCTCCTTCAGGGGCTGTAAGTGTGTCAGTGGGCTTGCTGCAGTGTGCATGTTTGATATGTATGCCATGGCTGTAAGGGGGTATGAGATACATGTGTGTGTGTGCCTATGCCTCTATCTGTTTGTGTGCCTGTGTGTTTACGTGTGTAGGTGCGTATGTGAATGTCTGTATCTGTTTGTGTGTGTGTGTGTGTGTGTATATATGTGTACGTTGAACAAGTTAGGTCTTTTTTCTTTGGAGCGTAGAAGGTTGAGGGGGGACTTGATAGAGGTATTTAAAATTATGAGGGGGATAGATAGAGTTGACGTGGATAGGCTTTTTCCATTGAGAGTAGGGGAGATTCAAACAAGAGGACATGAGTTGAGAGTTAGGGGGCAAAAGTTTAGGGGTAACATGAGGGGGAACTTCTTTACTCAGAGAGTGGTAGCTATGTGGAACGAGCTTCCAGTAGAAGTGGTAGAGGCAGGTTCGGTATTGTCATTTAAAGTAAAATTGGATAGGTATATGGACAGGAAAGGAATGGAGTGTTATGGGCTGAGTGCGGGCCAGTGGGACTAGGTGAGAGTAAGTGTTCGGATGGCCTGTTTCCGTGCTGTAATTGTTATATGGTTATATGTCTGTATCTGTTTGTGTGTATGTCTGTGTCTGTGTGTATCTGAATGTCTGTCTGTTTATGTGTGTGTGTGTATCTGTGTGTGTACATGTGTGTGTATGTCTGTGTGTGTCTGTGTATGTTTGTCTCTGTGTGTGTATCTGTGTGTGTCTGTGTGTATGTATATGTTTATGTGTGTGTATGTTTCTATGTGTGTCTGTGTCTGTGTGTATATTTGTGTGTGTGTGTGTATATGCCTATGTCTGCTTGTGAGAGTGTGTGTGTGTCTCTCCATGTTTGTGTATGTCTGTGTCCGTGTGCATACGTGTGTGTGTGTGTGTGTCTGTCTGTCTATCTCTGTGTGTCTGTGTGTGTGTTGATTGACAGGATTTGTTGTTACTTTAGCTGAGCGTGACCAGATGCATGAGATCATTGAACTGTGCATGTTGCTGAATGCAAGGACCTGGAGGTCCTGTGGCATCGATTTCCCCAGGCACATCTTCCTAGTGGCATTTGATTGTGACATTTGCTGGCTTTCTGGGGCCCAGATCATTCCATGCAGCCACCACTTGACAGGGATTGTGAAGTGATCGGTGGGACAAGGGCCCTAGCTCCCGAGTCCCAAGGCTGTAACGCCTTTGTTGCTGTCAGTATTCCCAAAGCCATGCCATAATTCCTGAGCGCCGGCCTCAACTTGTTAGAGGTACAAACATGCTGGGGATGATGAGACACAAGAGATTGGATGAGTGGGAAGGATTTATTTCTCTTAATAGGAAGATAAATAATTATAATGCAGGCTTAAAATAATAGGATGATAAAGGAGAGCTAAGGAGCTCTTATTCTGGAAGATGAATCATTGCATTTAAAAACGGATCAACTTCAACGGATCAATGTTATTCACCACATACATTTACATGTATTTGGAACTTGCTGTGGTGTGTTGGCACGACATGTAACAGAACTTTCAATAATTATAAGGATAAAGAATTACATAAGAAATAAACTTAAAGGTTAAAGTACGGATATGGAATGAAATGTGCATAATAACCATCATATATTTACAATGTAAAATACATTATAAAGAAGTGGTTTAAAGTGTTTACAGTGCAGTGCAGTATCTGAGGTAATAGATAGAGGGGGTGGGAATTGGTTAACTCGAATGCCTGATGAGATGAACTGCTGCCACAAAGCAACAAATTTCACAATATACAGTATGTCAGTGAAAATAAACCTGATTCTCATTCAATGTGGCAACGCTCGGACTGCTGAAAATGCTGCGACTCTGGGGCCGATAGCCACGTTGTAACTGGGACCGAGCACACACGCAGCAGATTTGTAGACCTGCGATGGCTGCATTGCTTTCAGCCCCAGAGTCATTTTGTCTTTGTTAGTTCTCAAGTTGAATGGTTGCAAAGTTATTGACAGTCAGGAGGTAATGAGCTCAAATTCCAAATGCACAATTTGTAGGCTGAAGCTTTTATGTACACTGCGGATCTGCTGTAATGCCATAGCACCATTTTTCTAAGAGGATGTTAAATAAAAGACAGTCTGTACTCTTGAATGGATAATGTCCTACAACACAATCCAGTGTCCTGGTCCTGGCCATCACATATCCCTCAAGTAGCATTGATATATCTGGCCAAACAGAAAGAAAGATATGACATTTAACTCCATAAACATGTTCTACCATTCAGCAAAGGGATAGCTAATCTTTTCCCTCAATCCTGCTTTCCCTGCTTCTATCACTGGTATGTTCTTTCTCACGGCAATGTTCCAGGTATAGTCTCACCAGGAAATTTGCATTAAAATGTATTTACTCATATACTTAAAACCTCTTCGGATTATGGACAATATTTCAATTATCTTCCTAATTGCTTTCCAGTCTCTTGCCATTTAAATAATATACTGTTTTTCAATTTTTGTCTACTAAGGTGAATGACTTCATATCTGTCTGTGTTATGTTCCATCAGTCATGACCTTGCTCTCATGTAGCTTCATTATATTCACTTAAACCTTCTCTGCTTCCTCCTCACAGCCCACAGTGCCAGCCAGCTTTGTTTTATCAGCAGACCTGGATATGTAAGTGTTGATCAACTCATCCAGGTCTATCATGCAGGTTGTTAAAAGCTGGGGCCAGCCATCAATCCCTGCAGCACCAAAAGCCACACTCCTTCTAGCAGGAATTCCCTATTCATTTCTCCACTGTATCTTTTAACTGTCAGAGAATCCTTAATCGGTGCACTGTATTGCCCCCAGTAACATGTCCTCTAACTTAGTTCAATAACCTCTTGTGTGGCACATAATGAAGGTTCAAATTTATTCCTTTTCCTGATTACTCCTTAGCTATTCTGTCAGTTACTGTTCATAAAATTGCAATTTTTTTAAGGGATTTTATCAGTTTAAGCTGCATTTGGAGTATTGTGTGCAGTCCTGGTCTCCCTGTTACAAGAAGGATGTGGAGGCTTTGGAGAAGGTGCAGAAGAGATTTATCTGTCTAGATTTTGAGTTATAAGGACAGGTTGGACAAATTTAGGATGTTTAATCTGGAGTGTCAGAGATTGAGGGGAGTCCTGGTAGAAGTTCATAAGATTGTAAGTGGATGGATAGTCAGAATATTTTTCCCCAGGTTAGAAGTGTCAAATACTAGAGGACATACTGTAGCTTAAAGGTGAGAGGGGGAAAGATTAAAGGAGATGTGTGGGGCAAGATTTATTTATTTTTAACCAAATAGCGGTGGATGACTGGAATGGACTGCCAGGGTGGCAGCAAATACAGCAGTGTCTTTTAAAAGGATTTTAGATAGACCCATGAATATGCAGGGAATAGAGGGACATGGGTCATGTACAAGTAGAAGAGATTTTGTCTGTTTTGCCATCATGTTTAGCACAGGCATTGTGGGCTGAAGGGCCTGTTACTGTACTGTACACTTCTACGTTCTGTATTCTTTGAGTGCAGCATTGCAACTTTGGAGCTGATCGCAGTAGAGCAACTCTCAGAATAACAGCGATATTGCATCTCTGGAGCTGAAGAACGACGACTGGAAAATAGAGACTTGCAGCAAATGTTCTATGTGGGAACAGATACTACAGCTGCAGCACTATTGCTATTCCAGCTGACACAGCTGTCCCGGACCAGCTGCAGGTTATGGAGCACACATTCACTTGTGGAGCCTTTGTGTGAGATGAGGAACAGCTAAATTTGATGATTACCTCAGCATCAGTTTACCTCGCCTCCTCCAGGGCTCCAGGCCCAGTGGGAAACAAACACTGCTCTTTTGCTTTGAAGTAGGAGGCTTCTGCATCTTGAATCATAGTTATATATTTTAATTCAACCTACTTTAGTTACTAGTAGCTCATTTACAACAGTAGGGGGTCTGATGAATGGTCAAATCACATAAAACCAGGGATCAGGCCTGAAAAGGGAAAATGAACAGCTCAACAGAATGGAAATAATAGCAATCAGGTACATGATCTCTGCTGAAGTTTAAATCAATGCTCTAGTTGAGGCTTCAAACTTTCGGTTAAGTATACCACAACCTCCCCTCATACAAATCTTATTGCACCTTCCTAAACGGGAGACACCACATCTGAAACTATCTTCTGAAATCAGAAAATTACAGACTAGCCCAACACAAAGTTAACATTCGGCTCATTGAGCCCTGCCTGCTTTTTTGAAGTGTAATCTACTTTCCTTCCCCCCTGCCCACTCATACCCATGCAATATGTTTCTCTCTCCTCTGAAGGTCTTTGTTAGACTTTCTCTCCTCACATTATCACCACTTTGTTCAAGTAATTCATAAACAATTCTTTCCTCATATCACCGATAAATATTTTTCAGTCATGCAAATTGTTACCTTCAGATTTTCAACCCTTTAATTGCTCAAAAGAGTTTGTCTTTATTTGCTCTACATAACCTATTATGAAATTAAAAACCTCCATCAAATTTGCTCAGTCCTCCCTATTTCAATAAGAATAACCCAGATCTTCAGGTCTATCCATCTGACTATAATGTTTTGTTTTGCAATAATTACAGTAATCACTTCTGCAGTTTTGCATAATGCCTTTACAAAATCCTTAATATGGTGTCTGGAATCTGACACAACATTCTAGCAGACACTGAACACATATCTCAGCAGTTTAGTTGAACAAATTCTACTCTCAGTGGAAAGATTCAAGGATGAAAATGGGTCATTCAGGCTATGGAGCTATTGCTGTCTACCAGAAGAAAATGCAAGTTCCTTTGATTGCCAGTGTCTTTTGATCTCTTGTGGCGACCCACTTTCTGCGCAGATGAACCGGCTCACAAATAGCCAGCGCACGGGGGGAGACTTTAGTAATGCACTTCTGACATCATTTCCGCCCGGAGAGGGCGGGTGCTAGGGATTAAATGCCAGCGTCGCGAAGTTTGAATAAGCTAGTCTCGAAACGACTTACCGACTGCGTGTCGCTGTCTCTAGCTCTGTATGTAGTACATCGCTACACTCTCTCACCATTTATAAAGTACATTTCTTTTCCTTTATTTTTAATACCACAGTGGATTAATTTGCAGATTTCCATGTTATATCCCATCTTCTAATTTCTCATCCATAGGCAAGTCCTCTTTATATTTCCTTGAATCTTCTTCATCTGCTTGCAATTTACACTGCTGCACAGCTTTGTACTATCACCAACCATTCTTTACATATTATCCTCCTCATCCAATTCATTGATATTGTGAACAGCACCAATTCCTGCAGCAATGATGAGAGGTATTGATCGTGTGGATAGTCAGAGGCTTTTGCCCAGGGTTGAAATGGCTAACACGAGAAGGCACAGTTTTAAGGTGCTTGGAAGTAGGTACAGAGGAGATGTCAGGGGTAAGTTTTTTACGCAGAGAGTGGTGAGTGCGTGGAATGAGCTGGTGGCGGAGACAGATACGATAGGGTCTTTTAAGAGACTCCTGGACAGGTACATGGAGTTTAGAAATTAGAGGGCTATGGGTAACCCTAGGTAATTTCTAAAGTAAGTATATGTTTGGAACAGCATTGTGGGCCGAAGGACCTGTATTGTGCTGTAGGTTTTCTATGTTTCTATGTTTAACCCAGTGAGCACATCTTCCCAATGCAAGAATCACTTGTTTATTCCTCTTCCTTGCTCTCTGAGTGCTAGTGAATCCTCAGTCCATCCCAGTAGCTTTTCCTCAGGTACTGAGTCCTCTGCTTAATAACTGTTTGTGTGACACATTACAAAGGCCTTCTAGAAGTCTAAACACACTGCATCTGTTCATTCTTTTTATCTATTCTGCTAGGCAAAATCAAAATAGCAGGTTGGTCAAACGTGATTTTCCTTTAATAATTCCATTTTGACTCACTCACTTCTGTTATTATTTTCTAAATACCCTGTTGTGAATTTTCTGATATTTTCCCTCCTGCTGATGCCTGACTAAATGACCTGCAGTTCTCTGCTTCCCCTTTACATCATTTGAATCTCTAGGAGCTGTTCAAAGGCCCCTGAGACCAGTGCATCCATTATCTTTACAGCTATCAAGAAAGCAGGTCATCAGCTCCTGGGAATTGAATGACTTTTCTTCCTGTTAATTTTTTTCACCAAAGCTACTTCCTTATCGACCAAGATGGCGCGGTGAACCACGGCGACATTCTGCAGGACATATACAATACTTCTAAACTTTTATTGATTCTATAATGTTTATTATTCTATTATAGATTTATTGAGTATGCTTGCAAGAAAATGAATCTCAGGGTTGTACATGGTGACATGTATGTACTTTGAAAAGTTACTTTGAACTTTCTTTCAATTCCTCATATTTTCTAGTCCTGTTATTCTGCACTGTTTCAAGGAATATTCCCTCAGTGGCTATTTTATTGGGTACCTCATGTACCTAACAATGTGGCTACTAAGTGTACATTAGTGGTCTTCTGCTGTTGTAGCC
Organism: Hemitrygon akajei; assembly: GCF_048418815.1. Taxonomy (NCBI): domain Eukaryota; kingdom Metazoa; phylum Chordata; class Chondrichthyes; order Myliobatiformes; family Dasyatidae; genus Hemitrygon; species Hemitrygon akajei. The sequence continues at coordinate 18,862,892 of NC_133149.1, forward strand.
CATCCAGTTCAAGGTTCGACATGTTGTGCATTCAGAGATGCTCTTCTGCGCACCGCTACTGTAACACGTGGTTATTTGAGTTACTGTCACCTTCCTGTCAGCCTGAACCAGTCTGGCCATTCTCCCCTGACCTCTCTCATTAACAAGGTGTGTTTTGTCCACAAAACGGCCGCTCACTAGATATTTTTTATTTTGGTTTTTGCACCATTCTCTGTAAACTTGAGAGACTGGTGTGCATGAAAATCCCAGGAGATCAGCAGTTTCTGAGATACTCAAACCACCCCGACCGGCACAAACTCTCATTCCATGGTCAAAGTCACTTACATCACATTTCTTTCCCATTCTGATGTTTGGCCTGGACAACAACTGAACCTCATGACCATGTCTGCATGCTTTTATGCATTGAGCTGCTACCTCATGATTAGCTGATTAGATACTTGCATTAGTAAGCAGGTCTGCCGATGTACCTAATAAAGTGACCATTGAGGGCACCTCGTGTTGTCTTCATTAAAGACAGAAACAATATATTTATCTAACCTTGCTGCCACTTCCTTCTTTCTCAATATACTTCCCAATTCCCTCTGTAAGGAGTAGTCATAAACTTCAACATTTTTGTCCTTTTTGAAAGTCTATTTCAACTTTAACAAACTTTTAATTATTTTTGCCTGACCAATTCATGTTCTATTTTTCCTGTCCTTATCAATGCTTTGGTTCCCAATCCTCATAGTTACTGCTCTTATGACAACTTTATGAGTTTCTTTCTCACTGATCTAATACAGTTTTGAGGTTCCATTGTTATGCCTGGTCAGATCACCGTCCCTGAAGGATTAAAATGTATGACAGTACACTGTATATATTTACAGCATATAGTTATAAACAATGCACTAATGTTTTAAATATTAGTCCCTGTTTGTTTACTGTCATACATTTTAATACAGTTTCCCATTATACAGTGGCCATTTCATGCCTCGTGTCTTTACAGTTTGCTTTGTTTAGTTTTAATTCCCAAGTTTCGGGTTGAATTGAAATATTTGTAATCATAGTGTAAAATTTTATGATATTGTGATCATTCTTCCCTCGAGGCCCTTAACTAAATGATCAGCAATTAACCCTGGCTCATTGAACAATGCAAGGTCTAAAGTAGCCTGTTCCCTGATGGATTCAGAGAAACCATCTCTTTCAGAGTCCCTGAATTCATCCTCCACACTTTGAATTAAATTTGCTTTAAATCTGATTTGCACAATCCATATGTAACCCTCTCACCATGGCTCATAACAAATTAGGCTCGTTAGCTATCTCTGACTAACAGCCACGTGACTCAACGATGCGTGGGTGACGGTTAGAAGTTCTTCTCCAATAAACAACACATGTCTAGGGTCAGAATGATTCGGGTTCAACACAAACAGGAAAGTTAGAATGTTCCGTTACGAAATACCGCCTCATGCAAAAGTTCTCGTTCGCCAGGAAATAACGGAACTTACACCAGCATAAACGTAAAGTGGAAGAATATTTACAAACAGTTAACAGAAAAAGATCCCATTACAGTTAAACCAGTCTATAATGTGCACATAAACATTGGGGCTCATTTTTATGTAGTCGCGCACTTCACTTTAATTACTCATGGCACTGAACCCACCTTCTGCATGAAAAGCACTAGCCACAATTCAAACTGTCCTCAAAGTCAGTTACAAACTAACTGACAAACTCACAATTATTACTTTACCCTCATTACATACGCCTCTAATTTCCTTCACTGCCTTGCTGTTTGGGGGTGGGTGTGGTCTATTGACAGCTTCCACGAATGTTTCTGTCCTCAAACGTGCTGTCCTTCTAAATTTCCTGAGCTAATGCACTTTCCCTTCACTGCATTTATTTATTATGAACACTACTCTTCCTCCAAGTCCATTTTACTTATTTCTTCTAAAAGTGGAATATGTGATTCCTAATGTGGTCACCTTGTAACAGCTATTAGCCATATCCACTCATTTATAATTGTGTCATTAATTTGCTTACCTTGTTATTTGTTTCTGGGTCTTTGCTGTACTTAATGCTACCTGAACTTAACTACTTTATATACAGTACCCTGTATCTACTTACTGTAATTCAGTTTTCTTTCTTCTCTATTATTAAGTACTGCATTGTACTGCTGCCACAAAGTTAACAAATTTCATGACACATGCAAATCATATTAATCCTGATTCTGATACTTACCTCCCATGTTATAATGACTAATTGAATGTTAAAGCATTGTAACACACTGAAATTGTGATGGATCCTTTGAATGCAACATTTTACCTTATGTATTTCAAAGAACCCATCCTTATCATTCCTTCCTTGGATTATATCCATTGACCCTTTCAACTATGCCCACTGCTGTTCTACTTTTAAGCTAGTGAGTCGTCCCAAGAGTCCTTACAGAGTCATTCTATCAGCCAAAGAACTGTGCTTAATCTGTAGTTTATTTCTGGTTTGTAACTGTGGTAGCATATGAGGTAAAATACGAGGGGTGATTGATAAGTTCATGGCCTAAGATAGAAGGAGTCAATTTTAGAAAACCTAGCACATTTATATTTCAACATAGTCCCCTCCTTATAACTTATAAGTTAATAACTTATCAGTCAATAAATCATCTGGGGTGATTGATAAGTTTGTGGCCTAAGATAGAAGGAGATGAATTATTAACTTCAAACTTTCTGCATAATCACTTAAAGAGTTGAACTACATGTGCATGTAACGAGAGCTGTATAACTCATCTCTTTCCACCTTAGGCCACGAACTTATCAATCACCCCAGCTGTGGACACTTTCTGGAGGTTCAAGATTCGTATGCTCCACAACCGCTGGACTAAGTGTGTAAATGTTGGAGGGGACTATGTTGAAAAATAAATGTGCTAGGTTTTCTAAAATTGACTCCTTCTACCTTAGGCCTCAAACTTATCAATCACCCCTCGTAGATAGATAGTCAAAATGGAAAAGCCTATTGGTGTCCATCTGTGATGGAGCTTTAATTATTTATAATACTTTCCCAATGATAGAGCAATGTTGACATATCTGTTCAAATCTGCTTATCATACAAATATAAATGGTAAAGGAAGAAATATAAACTGACACATAGAATTCAGAGGCATAAGGTCGCACTTGAAGGATTGTGTTCAGTTTTGGTCGCCCTGCTGTATAATGATGCTGTTAAACTGGAAAGATTGCAGAAGAGATTTGCAAGGATGTTGCCAGCAATTGACAGATTCAAAAGTTCAAATGCGATTCAAAGGTTTATTTATTATCAAAGTATATATCCATATACAACTCTGAAGTTTGTCTTCTTCAGATAGCCCCGCAACAAAGAGAGAACTTGAAAGAAACATCAAACGTATACTCCACCCCAAACAAAAGAGAACGGCATCCCGATCATCAACCACCAAAACCACTCCCTTCTCACAAGATTGAGCAAGAACTTCAAATCCCTCCCCTGCACAAAAAAACTGACAAAACATCAACCCTCCTCTCGCTCAACAAAATGGAAAAGTGCGATCAAAAACACAGAATACGTAAACCATAAGTCTAGAAAAAGTCTATAAATTCAATGGTCCAATCCATAAAGGCAGAACCACGAAACCATCCTCTAATATCACCGACATTGATAGAGAGGCCTACCCACCTGCCACAACAAACCACATAGCGAAAGGCCGCTCGCAGACTCCTCGGCAGCAATCAAAAGGAAAGCAGTGGGTGCTGTACTCTCGCTCGCCATCCATGAGTGAATTATAAGAGGTTGGACAGGATAAGACTTTATTGTTTAACATAGGAGACTAATAGGTGATCTAACAATGGTGTTTAAAATCAGGAGGGTTATAAATAGGGCAAATACACTTCTCTCCAGCGTTAGAGAATCAAGAACCAAAGGGTATATGTTTAAGGTGAGAGGAGAAATATTTAATAGGAACCTAAAGGGCATTTTTTTTTAACACAAAAGGTAGTATGTGGAACAAGCTGTCAAAGAAATTGGTTGAGGCAGATACAATTGCAGATTCTTAAAGTAACATTTGGACACTTACATAGAATGAAAAGGTTTAGAAAGTTCTGGGCCAAAGAATGGAAAAAAGGGCGAGCTTGGATGGGGCATCTTGGTTAGCATGGACCAGATAGCCCAAAGGACCTGTATCTATGCTATATAAATCCATGGCTCTGTGGCAAATAAATATACAAGTTCTTGCCGAATTACTTCAATGTAGTAAAGTCTAATGTCATCCAATCTGGACCAAACAGATTGACCCAAATGTGATTTCAATGGCAAAAATCCAGTAATTGTGGAAGTCAGAAGAAACTTCTGTGGCTTAAGAACAAGAGAGTCTGCAGATATTTAGCTTATTAAGATTATTAAGGGATTGGACACGCTAGAGACAGGAAACATGTTCCCAATTTTGGGGGAGTCCAGAGCCAGAGGCCACAGTTTAAGAATAAGGGGTAGGCCATTTAGAATGGGGTTCAGGAAAAACTTTTTCACCCAGAGAGTTGTGGATCTATGGAATGCTCTGCCTCAGAAGGCAGTGGAGGCCAATTCTCTGGATGCTTTCAAGAAAGAGTTAGATACAGCTCTTAAAGATTGCGGAGTCAAGGGATATGTGGAGAAGGCAGGAACAGGGTACTGATTGTGGATGATCAGCCATGATCACATTCAATGGCCGTGCTGGCTCGAAAGGCCAAATGGCCTACTCCTGCACCTATTGTCTATTACTGATTTAGATTACTAAATTATAGACATCATATTCTGGGATTCTATCCTTGAGCTACAAGGGATGCTGCAGGATCAGAGAGAGCTGTCTGAAAGCATGAAGGTCAAAGACGTAGAGAAAACCTTTCCCAGTCACAGTGGGATCAGGGTCTTAGAATGAAGGCTTAGGTGACTAAGGGACTTTGGTGAAGAACCAAAAGTAACCTGAGGAGAACCATCTTTATGCATAGAGTGATTAGGGTCTACAGAGCAATTGCAGATGGAGCAGTGAGGCAGATACAACTTCATATTTAAAATGGAGAGAATAAGCATCTGAAAGGCAAGACATTGTAGGGCCTTCTGTAATGGAGTGGGGCTAGCTGGATTGCTAGTAAGCAGATCTAGTACAGACTCAGTGGGCCAAATGGCCTCAATCCATGCTGGATGTTAATACATTGGAACTATATCAGAGGTTTACTAAACCAATTCAGGAATGGGCCATTTGTCTTTTGAGGAAAGGTTGGATAAACCATATTGATATCTAATGGAGTTTAGCAGTGTGAGAAAGGATGACAGAAACATAAAATTTTGAGAGGATTAGAGAGGATGGATATGGAAAGAGTGTTTTCCTAATGTGGGAGAATCTGAAATTTGGGGATCACTGTTTAAAAATAAGGATTACCAATTCAAGATGGAAATATTTCTTTTTCTCTTAAAATGTAACAAGTCTCTGGAACTCCCTACCTCAATGTATGGTGAAAGCAGAAGGAGATGGATACCTGGAAATTGAAAGGGTGAAAGGTTACTTGTGCAGGTAGAAATGAGCATTTCAAGTTACCAGTCAGATCAGCCATGATGTTATCAATTGGATAGCAGGGTTACGGGACCAAATGGTCTTCTGTTCCTAAAATTTTAGTCATCATGTGTGTGTTCTCATGTATAAAATCATCCAGTGATTTGGTGATTCTGTATTTTCCCCAAAGGTTAGTTTATGTGGGTGAATACATAAACTATACTTGGGTTTCTATACAGTGAAGAAGTTTAACGATTGATTTGATTAAGGACATTATTTTTCTGAAAAGAATTGAAATGCAGACTCAGAGGAATATTTACTGCTGGTGGGCCTGTCTTGGCAAAAGAGACCCAAGCAGAACAGCAAACCCAGCCAAGCAGCAAAGGGGATAGAAAACATATTTTCATGGAAAGGGCGGTGTATGTGTGGGACTCTTTCCAAATAAAAGGCAGCAGATGCAAACTCAGTTATCAATTTTTAAATGAAGATCAATAGATTTTTGGCAACTAAAGCTATAAAGGGATAGGGAGTCAAGGCATGTAAGTGGAATTTGAGTGCAGATCTGTCATATTCTCATCAAAACTCAGACCAAGTTGAAGAGGCCTTTGTTTAACAATGTGGTAATTCATGGTACGTGGGCATTACAGGCAGGGTTGACATTTCCTTCCTATTCCCTATTGCCCTTGAGAAGGTGCAGGTGAGCCAACTTCTTTAAGCCATGTGTGATTGAATACCATCTTACAGTGCTGTCAGATTGGAGTGTTGTGCGATTTGGAATTAATGATAATGAAGAAACCACAGTGTACCTCCAGGCATTGCGGAGACTGATAGTTTTTTTTTTGAGAATCGTCAGACTTTTGGATCAGAAAGATGTGGGGTCTGGCAGGAAGAGATGGTGGGAGGGGTGGGTTGCTGGCACAGAGGAACAGCTATAATCTCATAGACTTAGTGCTGCTGCACAGCTCCAGTGAAATGAGTTCGATCCTGACCTCAGGTCTTGCCTGCACAAAATTTGCTTATTCTCTTCAGGAGTGGATGGGCTTCTTCCGGGAACTGCAGTTTCCTCCTATATCGTAAAGACATACTTTTGCTAATTGCCTGCTGTATATTACCTCTTAATGTGGATAGTGTAAATAAGTGGCAAAGATATCATTGAAGAAGTACATGCACATAGAATGATACATCAGTGCGGACCCTTTAGCCCACAATATTGTGCTAACCAATATAAATTTGCTTCACACTCAACCTAAGTGTTCCCTCCTAAATGACCCATAATCCTCTGTTTTTCTTACATCTATGTGCCTATGTAAATGTCCCTAATGTATCTGCCTCTATCATACCCCCAGCAGCAAGGCTCCAGGCACACACCACTCTGTGCAAAAAATTCCTCCTCTAACATCTTACCTAAATTTTCCTCCATGTCCTCTGGTTCTGACTATTACCTCCCTGGGATAAAAGGGCTGGCCATCCAACCCATCCTTGTGAAAGAAAACAAAGTATGGGGAGATGGGAATGAGACCAATGGAACAACCTCGTTGAGAGCTAGCACGGACACGATGGGCCAAATATCCTGTTTCCATGTCGTCAAATCTTAGTAATTGTAGGCCGTCTTGGGGCATGGTGGCTTGTATACTTAGCATCACTAAGGAGATAAGGAGGTGCTGGTTCACAAAAGCCCCACCCTAAGAAGGCAGAAGTTTGAGCAGTGACACTGACTGAACCTTTGGAAATTATTGCTAGATCTAATTAGATGACACAGAATGCAGCTACACTGTGGCAGTGATACAGCTATGATTCTTTAAGGTGGTGGATGGGACACCAATCAAACAGGCTGCTTTGTCCTAGATGGTGCTAAGCCTCCCGTGAGATTTGCTGGGAGCTGCACTCGTTCAGGGAGGTGGAAAGCATTTTGCATGCCCTCTTACTGTTGTGCCCTGTATGCGGTGAACAGGCAAGAGATGCAGACTAGATCTGACCTGAGATCTGCCTTAGCTCAGGTCATCTCCAATGCTGTCTATGTGGAGTCCTCCAGTGCTGTCTGTGTGGAATATGCACCTTCTCCCTGTAGGTTATTTGGTCACTCTAAATTGTCCCTAGTATGTAGGTAAGTGGGGGAAGAACGTGGGAAGAATAAAATAGGATTGGTGTATTTTTGGAGGTTGGTGGTCAGTGTGGACTCGATGGGCAGAATCACGTGTTCTTCTGCTGTGTCTCTCTACGATTGTATGAAACTATCACCTGCTATCAAGGTACTTGCATGGCCAGTCCAGGTGTGTGTTGGGGGTCTGTTCTCCCAATGCTTTCATACACCAGTGGCTGCTTCAATGCCTGAGGAACTGTGAAAGGATCTGAAGGTCTACGGTGATTAACACGGGGAGCTCCTGAAATGATTGCCTGAGGCCTTCTGTTGCCACAACCATTTCCTCTGTGTTAGCTGTGATTTCTTCAAAGAGCATAGAGCAGAGGCCCTGTGAGCTTTGACTCATTATCTATGCTGAGTGATGGTGGGGCGAGGTGAGATGTTTCCAGTCCCACAGGATGAATCCACCTCTGCTGGCTGAGAACCGAGAGACACCAGCCCAGCCACAGAGTACTGGGAGAACAAGACCTGCTGAGATTAGGCAGCACTGGGTGGTGGTTGAGAGTTCTCTGGGGCTCTCAGTATGGGGTAGGATAATCAGTGACTGGGTTGGGGGGTGGAGGTGTGGTGAACTACATATACCTGTCTGGACACGCTCCCTGATGGCTGCTCCTGTGGCTCCTCCCACAGACCCCTGTATAAAGGTGATGGAGGTCTAAGCCCGGCCTCTCAGTCTCCAGGATGTAGTATGGTGGTCACTCACTGCTCGTTCCTTTTTCCAGTCAATAAAAGCCGATACCTCGCTTTTACGTCTCAGAGTGAGTTATTGATGGTGCATCAGGAGGTTTAGAGGAACAGGTCCTCTAAGGTAGTGAGGGGCAGTGGTTGAAGAGGCAGCCACAACTAGAGAATGGGGGGAGGGTGGGGTGGGGGAGGGACAATGGAGGAGTGAAAAGGGAGCTAAGGGAGGGTAGAGCCTTGGAACTGAGGACAGGTGGAGGGTTGAGGGGAATGGAGGCTGAGAGAGAGATGAATGAAGGGAAGAGATCAGTGTTGAGGAGATTGAATGGGAAGAGAGCTGAGGAAAAGATCATGGACTGGTATCCATGTGTGTGGTCAGAGTGCCCATGTGTCTGTGTGTTTATGTGTGTGTCTGTGTAATCCTGGTGTCTTAAACCTCTTGCCACCGGTCCAAGACCTTGCTCTGTGTGAAAGCTGCTCTGCAATGTCATCTGGCACACACACACACACACACACACACACACACACACACACACACACACACACACACACACACACACACACACACACACACACACACACACACACACACACACACACACACACACACACACCTCCCACTCTTCACAGCTGAAGAGTGAAGTCAGTCAACCTCAGGTGCTTGCTGACTGAGTGAAGAAAAAAAAAGTGAGGAATTTGCTCAATTCCTGGTGATTTCTGATTTATTCAGTTACCAAATCTCAGGCATACACTGGAGCAGTAAGTATTTTAGTGACCCAACACAGATTCTTGAGATATAGTCAGAGATGTATTAGAATAGCAATGACTACTGAGAAGAAATAAAGACCCTGGGCAGTGCACGTTTACTTTTCTTGGTAAACAGCACTGCATTAAGTGAACACTCAATAATCACACTCATTAGCAAACAAATATGGATGATCCTTGTCTCTGCCTCCATTACTTTACATTTATCACAAAAAATAAATCACTACTAGGTGTAATCAGCTCTGGCTGTGCTGAAGAAGTGTTTTAGCAGGCCTACTGCATGTGTGAGAGAATCACGTAATCCATCACAGCAGCGGGGAATGTAACCAGCCCTCTCTACATAGGGTAGCCTGTACAAAGCAAACTAATCAATAGGCAATAAGTTTAATGAGTTCCTGTACCCTGACAGATTATCCAGACAGTTGCAGGAGTAGGCGGAAAGATCTCTTGCATCTTGTAACTACCTACCCTAAGAGTACCGTGTGAGTGATCAAAGTCTTCCTGCTGACAATTAACTCTCTTGGGTGTGCTTTCCTGGGTCCAGCTGGAATAACATAGCAGATTGATGAGCAGCATTATCACAGAACCACATGGTTAACAGCTCCTGCTCCACTGAAATTAAATTGATTTCGGATCATGGAGTCATACAGTTGTAAAGATAAGCAACATGGAAGCAGGCCCTTTGCTCCAACTTCTCAATGCTGACCAAGTTGTGTAACTGAGCTAATTTCATTTGTCTGCATTTAGCCCATATCCTTCTAGATTTTTCCTATCAATATTGCTGTTCAAGCCTTTTTAAATGCTGTAATTGTAATTGCCTCTACCACTTCATCTGGCTCTGCGTTCCAGGTACTCACCATACTCCGTGTAAATAATTTGTTCAAGTCCTCTTAAACCTTTCCCCTCACACTTTATGCCTATCTAGTGTAATATATATAGAGATAGTTGGAGATTCATGCTTAAGATATCTGAATAATAGGTACCCCAGAAGTTACTAAGCCCTGAGATGTTATTGGGCATGATTTTATTGTGTTATAATAGTTCAACGTACTGAAGTGTGAATGTTTCTCCACCAGCCATCGCCATCTTCCCCTCAATCCCAACCCACCAATTCCACTCTAACCCTCAACTCCAAGGCAGGACCCAGACTTCACCAATTGCATAGTTAGTCCCGAGAAATAGCTGCCTCTCAGTTTCCAGGAGATTTAGTGACTGATGCTTATCCTGAGTTGAGTACATCACTTGGAATAACCAGTTAATTTTTGTGGCTCAAGATCACTTTCATGACACAAAGTCCAATAGTCTTGATGTTGGGTTTGACCAGAAAAGTTGAAAAATCTTCTCCCCCTCCTCCCACCACAGATGCTTCTTGACTTACTGAGTTCCTCCATTTTGTTTGTTGCCCCAGTTTCCAGCGGCTGTTGTCTTTTGTTGCTCTATTGTGTTTCTAAAATGAAATATCTGATCTGTTCTGCCTAAATCATGCAAAACCAGACATGAATGCTTCCCCTAAAGCAGTAACATTCTTCACTCCTCTAAAAGGAGTGTAATCCTGGATAATCCTGAGGAAATATCCTCAATTTCACTGTGGAATTCGCATTGGAGGTTAGAAGCTAAGAACATTTTAAGGGTGGGACCTGTGGAAAGAATTCCCAATCTTTCTACAGGTCCTACACTTAAAATGCTAGCATGTAGGAGATGCCTCCACCAGATATGATATCAAACTAAAAGACATTCAAGCAAGGAGCTCTTTTCAGTGTCTTGTCCAACATTAATAAAAGAAATAATGTGATGATTACTACATTGCCATTTGTTGGATCTTGCTTTGTTCAAAGCAGGTGGCTGTATAGCAATGTCTACACTTCAGAATTATCTCATTGCTGTAAAGATGTTTGGAGCATCCAGAATTTATGAAAGAGGCACTGTAAGGGAAAGTCTTTCCACCAAGCCCATTGTATTCTGGCCAATTAAATCCATTGAGCAGCCATTGCTAAGAAAGAGCCACCTCCCTCTCTCCCAGTGCTGAAACTTGTAAGTGCAGTTCTGACAAGAGTTCACTTTATACCCAGTTCAGTTTCTTTTTGGTTGAATCTCCAATCCATACAGATTGTCTAATTTCTTAAATCCTTGGTGAATTCTCATTATTGGTTTTCCAGCTAAATGTCTTGTTTCATTTGTGCCTTGCTTACTTCTGATTTACTGCTGTTTTCTAGCCAGTGCAGTGACAAGCATGACAATTACAAGGGAGAAGTGGTGCGGAGCTAATCCAATTTAGATAATCACTTATTGAAGTATAATGGTCACATTTAGGATCAATTTGCCCTTCACCTGTAGTGAGAGGGCAGTTCACCTATCTCCTTACTTATTACGTGAAATAATTATCATTTTCATTGTCATTGTGAATAATCATTCATGTGATAAGCAAGGAAACGATGGCTTTCAATGTGCAAAGTAATGCCATCTCTGAGAGGACCCCTAGGTTCAATAAATGTTTTGGCACTGTAGTCACACAGCACTCCTTAGCCTCTGTAATAATACTCACGTCAGTATATTATCATTGATAATCTATGATCCTTTCAGCCTTTGTATCTTTGCTTGAGTAGGGAAATGATTAAAACCTTCTGTGCTGGTTTAGAATGCAGACACCAGTGAAGAGAGGAATCCTCATCTGTAATTTCTCAAGTAGGTGACACACTTTCAGTTGGAAGATAAGCTTGTACCAAACAGAACAATGTCAAGCAACTGATACTGCGAAGCATATACAATCAGGGAGCAGCAGCAATGAAACTGAGAGTGGTGCTTTCTCACAGAAAGGACTTGCAGTTTTATCATGAATTTCGTGAGTCCAAGGGGAGCCAGAACACTTCATGAAGCAGTTTTGAAGAGTTGTTATTGTTGTATTGGAGAGAAGCGCAGTGGCGAATATGCAAACAGAAAGCTCCCACAAAAAAAATAGAAAGTTAAAAGACTCAATAACTTGCATGAGCCACGTCGGTTGAAGGATAAATATTGATCAAGGCATATGGCAGTCTCCTCCGTGTAACAGGGATGATGGATACACATTCAATTTAATGTGATTTTTGAACAACCGTGACGCAGCCTGCGGTTGTGCTTTTCACTCCAGTCCTGCTTTTGAGCTTTATAGTGTTTTCAGTGATCCAATGATTATTTTTATTTTAAAATAATATTAATTCATGAGTAAATATATTCACTGCGTGTTTTCCCTACATTTGTTGTGCCGTAAATTTAACACGCTCCCTTGCAAGATGTCAATGTCACTCATGTTTCCTCCCTAAGCAATGCACCGTAAAGTGTTTGAGTGGCTCTAACACAGGACTTTCATTATGCATCTCTACATGCCATATGTAGGTGAACTTTAGTTTTTGTTGATTAGCGAAGGAAAATGTGCAAATACATTCATGCTTTTGACTGTGGTCCTTGCCCACAGAGCCTTTGAAGTGGCTGCTCTGAGCTTCAGTGGGTCCCTCGGTGTTCCTGCATCCTGGAATATGCCAGTCAACAGCATTCCCTTCCCATTCAGCAGACGCACATGAGAGACGGCTGCAGTATGTCTGGGAGAGTCGTTCAACTCCGGGTGGGCTGCAGATTTGCTGAAGGGGTCCAGTGTCTTGCTGAGGTTTGACCCACGCAACTATGTACCACAGAACTCTGTGCTCTACCCACTGCTCCCAGACACACACATGCACCACAAACATCGACTAATGTTGAACGAAACAGCAGACTTGGTGAAAGTCTGGCTGAAACGTGGCAGTCCTCCAGTGTAACGGCCACAAGTGAATGAAGCTGCCTGGCCCATTCCAGGGTGCAGGAGTGCCCGCTGAAGGATGCACTGAAGCTTGATGTTAAGGCTCCGTGGGGAAGGACCACAGTCTAGGATCCTGCTGCCATAGGACACTGAAGGGCTGTACGCTGTGTATCAACCTGTCAAGTATTTCATGGTTGCTTTGCTTAAGGAGAAAACATGAGTACTGTAAATGCACTGTAAGGGAATGTATCATCTTTATATTACAATAAATATAAAGAAATGCATGTATCAGTTCTATTTACCATATCTCTGGGATATGCATAATTTGACTTATGAAAATTCATGCAAATTTACAAAATTTTATGCATTTCTCAAGCTAGTAGCAATAAAATTCAGAAAATATTTGATGATATTGATTAATGACTAGATACAATATTCTATTATGGATAATATTGCAGTGATTATTTAATGAAATGAAAGGATTCCAGCATGTGTATTCAGACCAGTATAACAAGGCGGGCCATGGGAGAAAGATATTTCAGACTCATGGAGAAATTAGCTAATGGACAGTTGTCAGGAATGGAGCACTAACATAACTCCATGATTGCATGTATATAAGGAATGGCGGATATGGATTAAAGAAAAATGCAGGGCTATGTGAGGGGGAGGGTTAGATTGATCTTGAGTAGGTGAAATGCTTAGCACAACATGGTGCTCTGAAGGGCCTGTACTGTTCCATGTTCTATATTTTTGAAATTGAATTGTACTCCACAGCAGCCCCTTTATCTTAATTACTTTGGCTTTTTTTGTCAAACTATTTAAAATCTCTCACTGGCCAAAATGAATTGAAAACTTGATCTCTTTCTCACATGCAGATGAGATTCAAGAACAGTTAGCTTCCGAGAAGTCACCGTTGTCAGTAAATTATTCACTAGCCACAAGTAGCTAATTAAAGATGCAGACAAAGCTAATTGAATGTCTGGCCAGTAATTAATGAATCAGTAATATACACCAACATCAGACATGTGATCTTATTTTGCATTTTTTCATGCCGTATGCAGGTGAAATTTAATCTTTGTTGATTAGCCAAAGAAAAAAATAATGCTCTAACTGCTTTATTTCCTTGGTTACTGAATAATGATGGATATTTATATACAGAAATGACAGCGATGCCTGTATTGTGTGAGGATCTTCAAATATTTCCAAATAAAATTAGAATGTGACTGAAATGTGAGCTTTGTTAAAGTCACACCCACAATTATTTGTCAATTTCTATGAGACGAAATAAGGATAGAGGAGGCTCCCATGGTTCCATCTTCAACCTTCCTTTTCTCACTCCCTCCCTCTCCAAAACTAGAGATCTGGAGTCATAGATTTATGGTGAGAGGGGTAAGATTCAAAAGGTTCTGAAAGACAATTTTTTCACCCACAGGGTGGTGGTTATCCGACGTGAGATGCCTGGAGAAATGGTTGAGGCAAGTACAAATGTGCCATTTAAATTGAGTCTAGCTAGGTAGGCAACATGGTAGGCATGGACTCATTGGGACAAAGGAGCAGGATCTATGAAGTATTGCTCTTTGACTCTGACTCTCTCTCAATCATGATTACATCCATTATTTACCTCAGTTTCTCTGCTGCTCTTTATAACTTCATAATTGTCCTTGTTGTCAATGATACCTTGAAACCTTGGTGTCTGTCATTGTTTGGACTAAAAAAAAGAAAGGCTTAGACCATAAGACCATAAGATATAGGAGCAGAATTAGGCCACTTGACCCATTGAGTCTGCTCCGCCATTTCATCATGGCTGATTCATTTCCCTCTCAGCCTCAATCTCCTGCCTTCTCCCTGTATCCCTTCATTAGCTTTATGGTGACTTGCAGAATTCTCGGAAATACAATGATTTTACAACCAACTAGTGTTCTAAACCTTCTTCAGAATGTCTTGAACAAACAGCAGCAGAAACGGGTTTGCTTAAGCAGTGTGCTAAGTTCTATTATCTGGTTGACATTACCCTCATCCATTCAGTGGATTGCTTCAGGCCCCATGGTTCAGGATGGGAAACTGAATTCAGACTCATTGTGAGCACATGATGAAAGCCAATCCAGGCATTTAGAAAAATGAATAGTGTGTATTGAAGAAGATTTGATTACGGGGATAAAAATGTCATTCCCCAATTGTATAGAGTCTTGGTGTGTGGTGATTTCATGACCTAAAAATGGATGTATTTGCCATAACAGAGCACACGAGTGGCTATATTTCATTATGAATTTGAGGATATTTAGTATGTCACCAAATCAAATTTTTACTGATGTGCCATGGAGAACACTCAAACTGGTTGCATCACCATCTGGTATGGAGACGCCAATGCAGAGGATTGGAAAAAGTTGCAGAGGACTGTAAACTCAGACAGCTCCATCGTGGCACTAGCATTCACACCATCAAGGACATCTTCAAAAGGCAATGCCTCATAAAGGAGGCATCCATTATTAAGGACTCCCACCACCCAGAGAACGCTACCATGAGAGAGGAGAACAGCAGCCTGAAGGCACACGCTCAACATTTAGGAACAGTTCCTTCCCCTCCACCATCAAGTTTTTGAATGGACAATGAATCCATGAACACTACCTCACTATTTTTGCACTACATATTTTCATGCAATGCAATGTTCTGCCAAACCAATTACATTAGTAAACAAATAGCCAATTAAACTAATCTCTCCTGCCTACACAATGTCCATATCCTTCCATTTTCCCCACATTCATCTGCCTATCTAAACATCTCTTAAACATCCCTAGTGCATCTGCCTCTACCATCACCCCAGGTGGTGCATTCCAGGCACCTACCACTCCATGTAAAAAACATGCCCCTCATTTCTTTGAACCTATCTCCTCTCACCTTACGTGTATGTATTGGACATTTCTACCCTGGAAAAAAACATACTGTCTGGCTACCCGATCTATGCCTCTCATAATCTTATAAACCTCTATCATATCTCCCCTCAGCCTCTGATGCTTCAGAGAAAACAACCCAAGTTTGTCCAACCTCTCGTTTGTCCAACCTAGCACACACCCTCTAAACCAGACAACGTCCTGGTAAATTCCTTCTGCACCCTCTCCAAAGCCTTGGCATCCTTCCTATAATGGAGTGACTCAAACAGTATGTAATAGTCCAGATGCAGCCTTAGTAGAGGTTTTTAATGCCTTCTTAACCACCCTATCAACTTGGGTAGCCACTTTCAGGGAGTTACGAACTTGGACCTCAAGATCCCTCTGCTCATCATCACTGTTATGAGTCTTGCCCTTAGCATTGTACTGCCTCTTTATATTTGACCTAGCAAGGTGCAACACTCCACATTTGGCCTGGTTAAGCTCCATCTGCCATTTCTCCAGCCATATCTGCAACTGATCTTCACCCTGCTGTAGTTTTTGCCGACCTTCTGTGCTATCCACAACACCACCAATCTTTGTATGACCTGTAAATTTACTAACCAATACATTTCATCCAATAGATATTTTTATTGTAATTTTTTATAGTATATTTTATGTGTTGCATTGTAATGTTCCCATAAAGCACCAAATTTCGCGACATATGTCCGTGATGATAAACCTGATTCTAATTCTGATTCTAGAGTATGTCATTGAAGATTCACTAGACTGGTTCCAGAGAATGCAGGTGTGCCATTTCAGGAGAGATTGAATAGCCCATACCTTTATTCTCTGGAGCCTGGAAGAATAAGAGATCTCATTCACACTTAGAGGCTGGATGGAGGGAAAAAGTTACCCATGGATGAGGAATCCAGTCTCAGAACGTGGACAGACAAACTTTTGGAAATCCCTACCAACGGGCCAAAGAGACTCAACATCTAAGGCCACTCTAAACAGAGTTCAATGTACTTCTAGAGAATTGCATTGATGGAATCGAGGAAGGTATGATATAGAAAGTATACTGTGTTGGAAGACCGACCATGATCTTGACGAGTGATGGAGCAGGTTTGAAGGGCTGGATTTCCTACTCCAGCTCCCATTTCTATGTTCTTATATCTTATAAGAATACATCTTATATCTTATATGTCCCATTGGTCCACATGTGGTCATGTCCTCATGTTCTGGATGAAATGGAGTTCAATGCCACCTAGAACCTGGAACTCAATGTTTGATTGACTCAGATGCTGCAGATCAGATTCAATGTCATTGACTCTTCTTGGAAAGGTAATGAGCCTGAAACATTAATATTGTTTCTCTCTCCAGAGATGCTGCCTGACCCATAGAGTGGCTCTATCGTCTTCTCCTTCATCTCAAATTTCCAGAGTCTGAAGTACTTTTGCTTTCTTTTTCTGCGTGATTTAAGTCCAATTACTGTTGTAACACAGACCATGCAGCAAATAATTTGCAAACACCAAACTAATGACCAAGTGATCTGCTTTACTGATAATGTTTGACTAGAAATCAGAGGAGGATGGCCAGAGCATCTCCAGGTAGTACGGTCATATTATCTACATGCGTAACTATGGGATCTTGCTTTTATCATTTTGTCAGAAAGACAACATCTTCGATTACATAGCAGTCCTCATTATTATATTGGAGCACAGTGCTGATTTTATTATCTGTTGTTCAGTAATATAGATTGCATGTGTATTCATTTGACACTGAGCTGATATCTCTACCTATTTAGTAACCAGCAGAGATTAACATTGTACTGCCATAACAGAAACAATATTGCTTGATTTATTCTGGCATGGCAATGGTTAACCCTCGCTGATCATGAAGGATCAAGGAACAATGTAACTATTTGTACCTAGCTTCTGAAGAAGGGATGACTCACCCCTGACTATAATTGCAGAAAAACTTAAAAAAGTTTACATACCATAATAATTTTCTTTTATGGGCAAGTTTCTGATCTGACAAGCTCTAAGTTACTAGATGTTTCAATAGCCGGAAACCCGCAGACAGCTCATTATCCAGTGATTTCCATCCTCCAGCTGAGCACAGCTCCCTGCAGTTGGAATACTGCTTTGTACAAGCTACTGCAGTTTTTATGCTTCAGAAACCTACCACTCTACCAGTTTCTAGTGGAAAAGAAGGCATGCCCTTCTATGATACATCTAACAATTCCAAGGTATCCTAAAGCTCTGAGCAACCAATGTAGTGTCGGTGAAACTAAAATATCATGGATGCTAGAAATCTGAGATTCAGAGAGAAATTGCTGAGTGCTCCGCAAATCAAAAAAATCTGATTGGCCAAGTTATCCAGTAATGTAATCTGACCTGCTGATCATACTTAACATTTCCGTCATTGAACTGTACGCCATAAGACCATAAGAATTAGGAGCAGAATTAGGCCAATCAGACCAAGGAAGAATAGAGCCTTGAACAGAATGCTCCTCATCACGGCTGATTTATTTTCCTTCTCAACCCCATTCTCCTGCCTTCTCTCTTTAACCTTTGACACCCTGACTAAACTTCAATTACTTGACCTCCACAGCCATCTGTGGCAATGCAATCCATGGATTGACCTCCCTCTGGCTGAAGGTATTCCTCGTTATCTCTGTTCCTTCTATTCTGAAGCTGTGCCCTCTGGTCCTAGACTTTCCCACTATTGGAAACATTCTATCAATGTCTTCTCTATATCGGCCTTCCAATATTCGATAGGTTTCAATGCAATATCCCTATATTTTTCTAAACTCCATTGAGTACAGGCCCAAAGCCATCAAACACTTCTCATACATTAACCCTTTCATTCCCAGGATCATTCTCAAACACCTCTGGACCATCTCCAATGCCAGCACATCCTTTCCTAGATATGGGGCCCAAAACTGCTCACAATACTCCAAGTGTGGTCTAACCATATCTGATCTCATTCCTGTAAGTAAAACAGCACCTATTTTACAATAACTGGATCCCTCAGACAATAACACAATATTAAGCAGGTTATTAAGAAATAAGTATATATTATCCGGAATTTCAGGCAGACAATCCCCCATGCTCTTATAGATAGATAGATAGATAGATAGATACTTTATTCATCCCCATGGGGAAATTCAACTTTTTTTCCAATGTCCCATACACTTGTTGTAGCAAAACTAATTACATACAATACTTAACTCAGTAAAAAATATGATATGCATCTAAATCACTATCTCAAAAAGCATTAATAATAGCTATTAAAAAGTTCTTAAGTCCTGGCGGTTGAATTGTAAAGCCTAATGGCATTGGGGAGTATTGACCTCTTCATCCTGTCTGAGGAGCATTGCATCGATAGTAACCTGTCGCTGAAACTGCTTCTCTGTCTCTGGATGGTGCTATGTAGAGGATGTTCAGAGTTTTCCATAATTGACCGTAGCCTACTCAGCGCCCTTCGCTCAGCTACCGATGTTAAACTCTCCAGTACTTTGCCCACGACAGAGCCCGCCTTCCTTACCAGCTTATTAAGACGTGAGGCGTCCCTCTTCTTAATGCTTCCTCCCCAACACGCCACCACAAAGAAGAGGGCGCTCTCCACAACTGACCTATAGAACATCTTCAGCATCTCACTACAGACATTGAATGACGCCAACCTTCTAAGGAAGTACAGTCGACTCTGTGCCTTCCTGCACAAGGCATCTGTGTTGGCAGTCCAGTCTAGCTTCTCGTCTAACTGTACTCCCAGATACTTGTAGGTCTTAACCTGCTCCACACATTCTCCATTAATGATCACTGGCTCCATATATTATTATATGTAGTCTTCTGAAAGTTTGCACTAAGTGTGCAAACTTGATTACCAAGTCTGAAGGAAGAATTGAGCCTTGAACAGATGCTACCAATTGAACAGCGATGAGATATACTGTACATATCACACTTACTGTGCAAAGCAGACAGTGAGCGACAGTGAACATTTTGTCTGCATTGTTTTCCAAAGGTGAACAGCCTTCCATTATCACTTGACAGCCACACTATCTGTCCAGGAAAAGCCACTGATATTGATCAATGAGAGAAATGCTGAGCCATATTTGCAAAGTTACAATTGTGTTGAAGTATCCTCTCCGGAACTGTGTGACAGTCTGAAATATCTTCCACCATCAAACTTCCCCTTGAGACTGTTGTTTCTATTTACCTTCATTAGCAAACGAAAACAACCTTTCTCCCTCTTGCAAACTTCTTTCTGAACTTTAAAAGGCTCTATAAATTTGCTTCTTAATCTTCGTACTCTCTTGGTTGGATTTTTAATCACTGAGTTGCTGCAACAACGCTTGCAAATCTGAATTTGGATTCATTGACTGGCTGAGATCCGTCAGAAGTGACTTGGTTCGATAGCTGGGTATTGCATGATATCACTGAAAATGAGAAGGAAACACTCTCTCAGCCTGTATGGAACATGTAGCAGGATAACCATTTGAACCATGCATACATACCAAGGCATGCTGCCCAGTGCACAGTGGATATGGGATGTGTTTTGGGAAGGGATGCTGGTTGGGGATAGTGCTAACTTCTCATCGCACAAGTTGTAGATACCAGGAAACTTTAACATAATGATCTGGAGTTTATTTGGGACTAATGGCATAAATAATAATATCATATGATTTATTTACATTTTTATTATAAATACCATTTACAATCTTTGCAGAATCCATCAGGCAAGAGGTACAGGAGCTTTAGGTCCCACACCACCAGGTTCAGGAACAGTCATTAGCATTTAACCATCAGGCTCTTGAACCAGCATAGATAACTTTTCTGATTCTGAATAACTGAATGATTTCTGATAACTGAACTGATTCCACAACCAAATGGAGTCACCTTCAAGGACTATACAATTTATGTTCTCAGTATGACTTATTTATTGCAATCCATGCAAAATGCTGGCGGAACTTAGCAGGTCGGGCAGCATCCATGGAAATGAATAAACAGTCAGCATTTCAGACCACGGCCCTTCATCAGGACTGGAAAGGAAGGGGGATGAAGCCAGAACAGGAAGAGAGGAGGACAAGTTAGAAGGTGATGGGTGAAGCCTGGTGGGTGGGGGAGGGGGGATGAAATGGGAAGCTGGGAGGTAATAAGTGGAAAAGGCAAAGGGCATGAGAAGAAGCAATCTAATAGGAGAGGAGAGTGGACAATGGGAGAAAGGGAAGGAGGAAGGACACCAAGTGGAGGTGACAGGCAAGTGAGGAGAAGAGTTAAGAGGCCAGAGTGGGAAAATGAAGAAATTGAAAAGTTTGGCCACTGGGAAATTTCGCTTTTTGCAGATGGAGCTGAGGTGCTTGTCAAAGTGGTCAACTATTTCAATTCCTACCCTCTTTCACATTCCAACATGTCGGTCCATGGCCTCCTCTTATTCACGAAGAGGCCACATTCAGGCTGGAGGAGCAGCACCTCATATTCCATCTAGGTAGCCTCCAACCTGATGGCATGAACATTGATTTCTCCAACTTAAGGTAATTTTCCCTTTCACCTTTTTCATTTTCCCACTCTGGCCTCTTACCTCTTCTCCTCACCTGCCAGTCCCCTCTGCCTGGTTCCCCTCTTACTTCCCTTTCTCCCATTGTCCACTCTCCTCTCCTATCATATTGCTTCATCTCCAGCCCTTTGCCTTTTCTACTTATCACCTCCTTCTTCATCCCCCTTTCCCCCACTCACCCAGCTTCATCTATCACCTTCTAGCTTGCCCTCCCCCTCTCTCCACTTTCTTATTCTACCTTCTTCCCCCTTCCTTTCCATTCCTGATGAAGGGTCTTGCCGTAAACTGTCGACTGTTTACTCTTTTCCATCGATGCTGCCTGGCCTGCTGAGTTCCTCCAGCATTTTGTGTGTGTTACTCTGGATCCCCATCATCTGCAGAATCTTTGTATTTAATATATATTTTTTTTATTTGCATTATTTGTCATCCTTTCCTCATTTGTTGGTCCTCAGTCTTTGTTTATGTATAGTTTTTCATAAGCTCTATTGTACGTATTTCTTTATTTTCCTGTAAATGACTGCCAGAAAATAAATTTCAAAGTAGTATATGACAAATATGTACTTTGACAATAAATTACTTTAACTTTGTGATTCATTTTGTTGAATTGCATCCCCATCAGGCTGACCTCCTCTTTTAGTGCTATTCTCTGCCCAGGTGCATTTGTAGTCTGATGAAGTGTGATGAAGTGCTTTAAGAGGTTGGTGATGAAACATATCAACTCCTGCCTGAGAAGTGACTTGGATCCATTCCAATTTGCCTACCGTCATCACACATCACCGGCAGATGCCATTTCGTTGGCTCTTCACTCAACACTGGAACATCTGGACAATGAAGACACATACATCATACTACAGCTCAGTATTCAATACTAACCTCTCCTCAAAACTAATCAATAAACTTCAAGACCCCAGCCTCTGCTACTGCCAAAATTACTGCTCCAGATCTACAAGGGCAAGGGATTCTGCAAATGCTGGAAATTCAGAGCAACACACACAAAACGTTGAGTCCTGAAGAAGGGTCTCGGCCCAAAACATCGACTATTTATTCCTTTCCATACATGCTGCCTGACCTGCTGAGTTTTCCAGCATTCTGTGTGTGTTACCCCAGGACCATGCTAACTAGCAAGAGTCTGCGGTCTGTAACAGGAACAAAACTGGCCCAGTAACAACTGATGGAATGTTTTCTTAGTAAAGATAATTGTTAGTGCTTCATTCTCAATTTGCAGGTTTATTATAAGGAGTGTGATAAACAAATTATAACAATTATTCTACCCAATTGTCAATAAAAGCTGCTGTACTTCAGGAAGATGCATCACTCAGCTAACATTGGGTGCCTGTCATATCATAGTTGACCAGTACGCATTGGAAGAGCTGATCCAAAGGTCTTTTCCCATGCTGTATAATTCCATAGATCTCTGAGTTGCATTTCATTACTGAACCTGTAGTTAGACAGATCAAACACTTTCAGTTGCACATCAGTCCAATTGCACTTTGCGTTCTTCTTATGAAGTTGTACAATGACATTATTGCTGAATCAGGAAGGAAATGGCATAATATTAAGTCATTCCCATAAAAGACTTTATCTCATAGAAACATAGAAAACCTATAGCACAATACAGGCCCTTTGGCCCACAAAGCTGTGCTGAACATGTCCTTACCTTAGAACTACCTAGGCTTACCCATAGCCCTCTATTTTTCTAAGCTCCATGTATCCATTCAGGAGTCTCTTAAAAGACCCTATCGTATCCACCTCCACCACTGCCGCCAGCAGCCCATTCCACGCACTCACCACTCTCTGCATAAAAAACTTACCCCAGACATCTCCCCTGTTCTTACTTCCAAGCACCTTAAAACTATGCCCTCTCGTGCTAGCCACTTCAGCCCTGGGGAGAAGCCTCTGACTATCCACACGATAAATGCCTCTCATTATCTTGTACACCTCTATCAGGTCACCTCTAATCCTCCATCGCTCCAAGGAGAAAAGGTGAGTTCACTCAACCTATTCTCATAAGGCATGTTCCCCAATCCAAGCAACATCCTTGTAAAGTTCCTCTACACCCTTTTTATGGTTTCCACATCCTTCCTGTAGTGAGGTGACCAGAACTGAGCACAGTACTCCAAGTGGGGTCTGACCAGGGCCCTATATAGCTGCAACATTACCTCTCAGCTCTTAAACTCAATCCCACAATTGATGAAGGCCATTGCACCGTATGCCTTCTTAACCACAGATTCAAACTGTGCAGTTGCTTGGAGCGTCCTATGGACTTGGACCCCAAGATCCCTCTGATCCTCCACACTGCCAAGAGTCTTACCATTAATACTATATTCTGTCATCATATTTGACCTACCAAAATGAACCACCTCACACTTATCTGGGTTGAACTCCATCTGCAACTTCTCAGCCCAGTTTTTCATCCTATCAATGTCCCGCTATAAACTCTGACAGCACTCCACACTATCCATAACACTCCTAACCTTTGTGTCCTCAGCAAATTTACTAACCCATCCTTCCACTTCCTCATCCAGGTCATTTATAAAAATCACGAACAGTAAGAGTCCCAGAACAGATCCCTGAGGCACACCACTGGTCACTGGCCTCCATGCAGAATATGACCCATCTAAAACCACTCTTTGCCTACTGTGGGCAATCCAGTTCTGGATCCACAAAGCAATGTCCCCTTGGATCCCATGCTTCCTTACTTTCTCAATAAGCCTTGCAAGGGGTACCTTATCAAATGCCTTGCTGAAATCCATATACACTACATTTATGGCTCTACCTCAGTCAGGCTCATAAGGCACGATCTGCCTTGGACAAAGCCATGCTGACTATTCCTAATCATATTCTGCCTCT
Source organism: Hemitrygon akajei (assembly GCF_048418815.1). Taxonomy (NCBI): domain Eukaryota; kingdom Metazoa; phylum Chordata; class Chondrichthyes; order Myliobatiformes; family Dasyatidae; genus Hemitrygon; species Hemitrygon akajei. Next base: position 18,887,020 of record NC_133149.1, read on the forward strand.
CAGGATCTTCTCCATCAACTTACCAACTTATCAACTTCTCATCTGGTTTTGTGGGTATTCCGCCTTGTCTTTAATTGGTTTAACTCTATTAACACCTACATTCAGACAAAGCTGTATACCTCCACCTTTGAGAATGTGCATTTGGATTGTTTCAGTTTCACGTTGCTGTACCCCCAAACACTGAGGATTTTCCTCTGTATATCACTTTAGCAATAAGGTTGCCAGTACTGTCCAACATCATGTCCGTGGTGGAATGCAAGGCCTTTGGTAATGATTTGCATCCATGTGAAATTTAGGGTGAGTACAACTTTTTGTGCACATGGACTGTGAGCTGCTTCTGATCGTCCTTGATTAGCTGCAGATAAGAGACAAATAACCATGGGTTCTGCTAAATGTGTAGATAGACAATGCAAGGTGATTGAAGTACCTTGTCTACTGTAGACTGTCTGATTTAAAGTTAGTCACTCCACTGTCATACTCTGTGCCCTAGGTTTAATTACGTCAGAATTTGATAATGGCTGTGTCACTTTGACCAAAACTCCATTTTAGAATCAGAATCAGGTTTATTATCACCGGCATGTGACATGAAATTTGTTAACTTAGCAGCAGCAATTCAATGTAATACATAATCTAGCAGAGAGAAAAAATAATAAATAAAATAAAACATAATAATAAATAAACAAGTAAATCAATTAAGTGTATTGAAAAGATTTTCAAAAATATGCAAAAAACAGAAATACTGTATATTAAAAAAAAGTGAAGTAGTGTCCAAAGCTTAAATGTCCATTTAGGAATCGGATGGTGGAGGGGAAGAAGCTGTTCCTGAATCACTGAATGTGTGCCTCCAGGCTTCTGTATCTCCTACCTGATGGTAACAGTGAGAAAAGGACATGCCCTGGGTGCTGGACATCTTTAATAATGGACGCTGCCTTTCTGAGACACCGCTCCCTAAAGATGGCCTGGGTACTTTGTAGGCTAGTGCCCGAGATGGAGCTGACTAGATTTACAACCTTCTGCAGCTGCTTTCGGTCCTGTGCAGTAGCCCCTCCATACCAGACAGTGATGCAGCCTGTCAGAATGCTCTCCATGGTACAACTACAGAAGTTTTTGAGTGTATTTGTTGACATGCCAAATCTCTTCAAACCCCTAATTAAGTGTAGCCACTGTCTTGCCTTCTTTATAACTACATCGATATGTTGGGACCAGGTTAGATCCTCAGAGATCTTGACACCCAGGAACTTGAAACTACTCACTCTCTCCACTTCTGAGGATTGGTATGTGTTCCTTCGTCTTACCCTTCCGGAAGTCCACAATCAGCTCTTTTTTCTTACTGACACTGAGTGTCAGGTTGATGCTGCGGCACCGCTCCACTAGTTGGCATATCTCACTCCAGTTTCCGAGGTCTGCTTCCACTTGTCTCCTGTTAGAAATGGAATTGACCTTGGCTTGTTGTAGTCCGATTGGCACAAAGTTTAATCCATGGATTCGTCATGTAGTCAGCGATCCTAGTGGAGACGTCCTTGAAGATATTGTGGGATGTGGATAACTCTGCATCCAAGTGTGACTTTGGTTCACCTCTATAAATGCTGAATATATTGTCCCAGTTGAATTTCAAACCTGTCCTTCTAAAATACATTTACAATTCCTTCATATAACCTGCCCAACAGTTGAGTATGATCCATTTATTCTTTTTGTAACTCCACAACATAAAAGTAATTGAAAGAAAACATGGTGCCGAGAGATGTGAGTCTCTTTAAGCGAGACGAGCACAATGACGTGGTGGCATGATGATGTATGCCATTCATGTACTTTTACATATAACCCACAATGCATTATGTAAACAACAAAGAATGCTTAATCAAACAATATTTGCAATATTGGTCAAAATTACTGAAATGTTAAATACACAACAGTCCTCCCTGCTTAACCAGCTACTCTGTAGATATCCACAACATAGTAAATTTTAAATTGTCCCATTCAGGCCTAAAGATCTAATCGCTGTGGAGGATTTCTTAATCTTGTGGGATAATATCATTCCTGACAAGGAGGATCACACTACTTGGCAGGTGAGACTTGTGAATGTGAAACGATCTCAGGTCCTGAGGCCTCCTCCGTGGTGGTTGTAGGAGTTGACTCTGGGACTGCAGCAAGTGGTTCTGACAGCGGTAGCCAACTTCCTTCTCCAACAATTGACACTGTTCTCCTCAACTGATCGATGTGTCGTCTCCAGATGACATCAGACACAATCTCCACTGTGCAGAGTGGTCCAGTTCTGTCCATAATCTTTCCAGGTATTCACTGTTGATCACCTCTGTAGTCCCTCACCAGGACTGCTTGTCCAGGAGTGAAACATCGAATCTCCTTGTTTGAGACGCCCTCAATTTGACTCAGCTGTTTGTCCTGCATAGCTCTTCTGAGATTGGGTTTGAGCAGATCCAAGCATCGGTGCAAAGGAAATCCCAGGAACAGTATAGTTGAGGAGTTGTTGGTTGCTCTTGGCATCTTCTGGACATGTTGGCATCTCGAACAATGCATGGCAAGCTACTCGATCTGCTGATCTATCCCAGGCCACCAGACAAAGCTTCAGGCTAACCATTCAGATGTTTCTGTAAGAACATTTTGACTGGCATGTAGCTCCTCCAACACTTTAGCTCACAGCTTGGATGGAGCAACAACTCTCAATCCCCAAATAAAGAAACCTCCTTTAAGACCAAGTTCATCCTGGTGCTGGTAAAAATGGGGGAACTGGAATTTCTGCTGCAGATTGCAGCCATTTTGGTTGGCCATGTAGACCTAGTTTCTCTTTGGATCATCTCTACCATAATAGGGAGACTTGTGATTTGAATTAGGGAGAATATGTCAAGGGGTGTGTCCTCATTTGTATATTTTTCTGGTATTTCCTTTTCCAAGAGTAAACGGGACAATCCATCAGCATTTCCATGATTAGTTATCCTCTTGAATTCAATCTTGTAATTGTGTCCTCCAAGAAACAGAGCCCATCTGATCATTCATACTGCTGCTGTTAGTGGAACACCCTTCTGTGGATTGTTTTACACCCCAAACCAGACTCAAGGCCCCTTTGTCAATCTGTAGACAATTTTTCTCTGCAGCGGTAAGGGAATGTGATGCAAAGGCTATGGGGCGTTCACTTCCATCACTCATAACATGTGACATGACTGTGCCTATATCATAAGGCAAGGTGTCACAAGCAAGCTTTACTGAATGAGGTGGATCATAATGTGTGAATACAGTGTCTGACGTCACCATTTCCTTTACCTTTTTGAAAGCTTCCTCACACTGCTTTGTCCATTGCCATTTCTTCTCAATCTGTAGTAATGAGTTCAAGAGGTGGAGCACAGTAGCCACGTTTGACAGGAACCTGTTATAGTATTTGACAAATACACTGGTGTAATCTTGTGAATCAATGGTGTGACCACATTAAGTGATGTTTGATTTAAAGAATTCACATGTTTCAATCTGTTTTGAGCCTATAATCTTCTAGTATTTTTTACACTGTCTTGAGAATTTGGAGATGTCCCTGTCATCCTTCCCGGAAACAATTATGTCATGTGGGTAATGCTGAGTGCCTGAACAAACTTGCACCACCTGGTTCATTGTTTTCTGCCAAAGCACAGATGCAGATGCAGATGCTACTCCAAAAATAAGCCTATTATAGCAATAAAACCCTTTGTGAGTGTTTACAGTGCGAAACATTTTGGACTCTTCCATCTCCATCTGTAGGTAGGCCTCAGCTAAGTCCACTTTGCTAAAGTGCAGGAGGATTTGCAATGATGCCCTCTATCCTGGGCAGTGGTTATTGATCTACTTGGATACACTGGGTTGATAGTGATCTTAAAATCACCACAGAACCTGGTAGACCCCTTCCCCTTAGCTACTGCCCATGAGCTCCACCCAAACTTGGAAATAAATCCTTCAGCCTTCCAGGGATCTAGCTCACTGGTTGCTTTATCATGGATGGTATAAGGAACCAGACAGGCTTTGTAAAACTTGAGAGTGGTATTTTAATTTACTGTAGCACTATTTTACCCTTGATATGTTTGAGTTTTCCAATCCCATCCTCAACACCACTGTTATGTTTTGTAACTCAAAACATAAAACTAATTGAAAGAAACACATGGAATCTAAAAGGTGCGTTGTTACTTTCATCGGGATGTGCACACGTGATGTGGTGGCGTAATGACGTATGTCATTCACGTACTTTTACATATGACTCATAATGAATTATGTAAACACCAAAGAATGCTGAATCAAACAATATAGTTACAATATTACTTAAATATTACTGAAATATTAAATGCACAACCATTTTAAAGCCCTCAAACGAAACTTCTGCTGAGTCTCTCCTTCCTGATGACGGGCAACTGAACTGCTTGTCAGCGATACATTAACTATAATAGAATAATCTACATCTGTGTTAAACCACATCACTAATGACTTGCCATCATTCAGGACTGTGACCTTAGTCTCCTAGTCTCATACAACAGATGCAATGCAAAGTAAATTCTGTGACATCTGCATCAGTTGAAATATTGCAGGGGTTCATTTTCTCTGATTCGTTTTGAGGAAACAGTTTGACCTGAATTGATGTTGTATTCGAAGTGGTGCTCAAAACTGATGCCTTGTGTTTAGATTCTCAAGCTGTTGCTGTGCTTTCTCTCTTCTAAAAGGAATAGCACTTCACATGGAGGACGGAATAGTTGCCATTATATCAACAACACTGACTCAGTTCAATGGGGTCAAGTAATATATTCTTTCCTTCTGAACCTTTGCTTTGGGAGATATTCCATGACTGCTGCCAGCAGTGCATTTTTGCCAGCCAAGTATGGAAATTTCTTGGTTTTTTGGATTCTATCTCCATGGAACCCACTCTACTACAAGTTAAATCAGAATGACGCTTTTAGTTTCCAAGTTCTTCAAAGTTCAAAGTTCAAAAGGGCCTGAAGGATCATTGAGGACCCGAGTCATCCCAACCACAAACTGTTCCAGCTGCTACCATCCGGGAAACGGTACCGCAGCGTAAAAGCCAGGACCAACAGGCTCCGGGACAGCTTCTTCCACCAGGCCATCAGACTGATTAATTCATGCTGACACAATTGTATTTCTATGTTATATTGACTGTCCTGTTGCATGTACTATTTATTATAAATTACTATAAATTGCACATTGCACATTTAGATGGAGATGTAACATACTCCTTATGTATAAGAAGGATGTAAGCAATAAAGTCAATTCAATTCAAGTAAATTTATTATGAAAGTACATGTATGATACCATATACGACTCTAAGGTTTATTTTCTTGTTGACATTCACAGTAGATCAAATAAATACAACAGAATCCATGAAAAAATACACACAAAGACTGGCAATCAATGTGCAAAAGAAGATAAACATTACAAATGCAAACATTTTTAAGTAAATAAATAAATAATACTGATAACATACAATAAGTTGTAGAGTCCTCAAAAGTGAGTCTATAGGTTGTAAAATGCGTTCAGTATGAAGGTGAGTGAAGTTATCCACACTGGTTCGGAAGTCTGTTTATTGAAGTGTAGTAACTGGTGGTGTGGGACCTAAGCCTCCTGCCTGATGGTAGCAGCGAGAAGAGAGCATGGCCTGGATGACGGATGCTATTTTCGTGTGTCAGCGCTCTTTGTAGATGTGCTCAGTGGTGAAGAAGGCTTTTCATCTGATGGACTGGGCTGTAGCCACCAGTTTTTTGTCGTATTTTCTGTTCTTGGGCATTAGTGTCTCCATACCAGGCTGTAAGACAACCACTCCACTGTGCATCTAGAGAAGTTTATCAACATTTTAGATGACATGCTGAATCTGCACAAACTTCTAAGAAGTTAGAGGCGCCGCCGTGCTTTCTTAGAATGGGAACATATTGTCCCATAGATCATATAAAACCTATCCTTCAGTCTGTTTAAGACTCTGTGATATAGGAGCAGAATTAAGCCATTCAGTCCATTGCGTCTACTCTGCTATTCACTCATGTCTGATAAATTTTTCCTCTCTACCCCATTTTCCTGCTTTCCCCTGTAACTTTTGACACTGTTACTAATCAAGAACTTATCAACCTCCGCTTTAAGTATACCCAATGAGTTGACCTCCACAGTTTAAAAGAACACCAACGTTTTATTGTCACAGGCACAAGAGCAGGTGCTGAAAATCAATTGAACTTGATGAAGGATCTTAGCCTGAAATTCCAACTGTTCATTCCCCTCTGCAGATGCTGCCTGACCTGCTGAGTTTCTTCAGCATTTTGTGTGTTTCTGTTCAATGATATAATCAGAATCAGAATCAGGTTTAATACCACTGACATATGTCATGAAATTTGTCGTTATGCAGCAGCAGCATGTTGCAATACATAAATATAAGAACTGTAAATTACAGTAAGTATATATATATATAATTTAAAAAGGTAAATTAAATAAGTAGTGCAAAAAGAGAAAAAAAAACAGTGAGGTAGTGTTCATGGGTTCGATGTCTATTCAGAAATCTGATGGCGGAGAGGAAGAAGCTATTCCTGAAATGTTAAGTGTTTGCCTTTAGGTTCCTGTACCTCCTCCCTGATGGTACTAATGAGAGGAGAACATGTCCTGGGTGATGGGGGGGGGGGGGGGTCCTTATTGATGAATGTCCTTTTTTGTGATACATTGCTCCCTGAAGATGTCCTGGATGCTGGGAAGGCTAGTGCCCATGACAGAGCTGACTGAATTTACAACTTTCTGCATCTTATTTCAATCCCCCCCCCCCCATACCAGATGGTAATGCAGCCAGTTAAAATGCTCTCCACAGAACATCTGAGGAAACTTGCGAGTGTCTTTGGTGTGGTACCAAATCTCCTCAAACTCCCAATGCTCACTCTTTCCACTTCTGATCCTTCTATGAGGACTGGTGTGTGTACCCTCATCTTACCCTTTCTGAAGTTCACAATCAGTTCTTTGATCTTACTGATATTGACTACAAGGTTGTTGATGTGACTCCACTCAACTAGCTGATCCATCTTGTTCCTGTACGCCTTCCTGTCACCATCTGTAATTCTGCCAACAATAGTTGTATCGTCAGAAAATTTATAGATGGCATTTGAGCTGTGCCTGGCCACACAGTCATGGGTGTAGAGAGGGTAGAGCAGATGGCTAACCACACACCCCTGAGGTGTGCTAGTATTGATTATCAGTGAGATAGAGATGTTATTTCCAATCTGCACATATTGTGGTCTTCTGATGAGGAAGTTGAGGATCCAGTTGCAATGGGAGGTACAGAGGCCCAGGTTTTGGAGCTTTTTAATCAGAACTATAGGAAATACTATGTTATACACTGAGCTATAGTCAATAAACAGCAGCCTGACATAAGTATTAGTATTGTCCAGGTTGCAAGAGGGTGAACCCTTGCAAAGCAACAGGCCCAGATGAAATACCTGGTAGCTCTCTGAAAATGAGATCGCATCTACTGTAGACCTTTTGTGGTGATAGGCAAATTGCAGTGGGTTCAGGTCGTTGACTAGGCAGCAGTTGATTCTAGCCATAACCAACCTCTCAAAGCACTTCATCACCGTAGATGTGAGAGCTACTGGACGATAGTTGTTAAGGCAGCTCAACCTGCTCTTCTTGGGCACTGGTATAATTGTTGCCCTTTTGAAGCAGGTGAGAACTTCTGACTGTAGCAACAAAAGATTAAAAATGTCTTTGAACACACCCAACAGTTGGTTGGCACAGGTTTTCAGAGACCTACCAGGTACTCCATCTGGGCCTGTCGCTTTGCAAGGGTTCACCCTCTTGCAAGACATTCTGATGTCAGCCTCTGACACAGAGATCACAGGATCACCGGGTGCTGCAGGGATCCACATATGTAAGTGCAGTTTGATTCTCCCTTTCAAGCATACTTAAAAGGCATTGAACTGATCTGGGAGTGAAGCTTCACTGTCACTCATGATGTTAGATTTCGCTTTGTAGGACGTACTGGCCTGCAAACCCTGTTGATGTGCATCCAATTCTGCCTCTTGCCTCAGCTACAATTGTTCTTTTGCTCTTGAGACAGCCCCTGTAAGTCATATCTAGCATTCTTGTGTAGTCCCGGGACACCAGACTTGAATGCCACAGACTTATCCCTCAGCAGACTACAAATCTCTTGGTTTATTCACAGCTTTTGATTTGGGTACGTACGGTCTGCTCTCATAGACACAGGTTTTAATGAAATCAGTGACAACTGTGGCATACTTATTCAGACTTGAGGATGAATCCCTAAATACAGTCCAGTCCACTGATTCACTGCAGTCCTGTAAGTGCTCCTGCGTCTCCCTTGTCCATACCTTCTTGGTCCTCACTACTGGTGCTGCAGTCTTCAGTCTCTGCCTATACTCAGGGAGTAGAAGTACAGCCAGGTGATCAGACTTCCCGAAGTGTGGACGTGGGATAGCACAGTAGGCATTCTTGGTGTTGTTTCCAGTGTCCAGTGTGTTGTTTCCTCTGGTACTGCAAGTGATAATGATTTAGAGACTTTTTCAAGCTTTCATCATTCCTTCCATTTTCTGAATGTGTATGCTGAATTTATAGCTCCTCGCTGTCTCACCTGGTGCTGGAATGAAATCCAGTTGAACTGACCGTACTGCCTCCTCTGATGGGATATATGTCACCCTCTTCTGAGACAGGGTGTGCTAGATACGCTTCTGAGCTGTTGCCATGGGGATAATCACCTTCTTCCCTTTCCCGACAGTACCATTCCGTGACTGTGTATCCTCAACACCTTCTCGCCTGCCGAGCGCAACTGACCATTGGAAAACATGAAAGGAGATGTATGATTCACAGTCTTCGCTTCACTGCCCCAAGCTGTCTGTGTTCTGGCTATCATTTACTTCCTTCTCCTGCAAAGATAATGCTGTGGTGGTTAAAGCTTTTGTTCACTTGCACTTTGCCCCTTGGGTCTCCCCTTGTGCAGCTGACTGTTATGCTTTGAATTTTACTTTAAAATTGATTGTTCTGGATTTAAAATTAACTGCTATGCTCTCTGCCCCTTTCTTTGAGCTGCCTGCTTCCCTGCTCTTTTTTTCCTGTTATCCTCTCTCCAAATCCCTTTCTCTTTTGCTATCCATCTTTCACACACCCCCTCCTGTCTCTTACCCCAGGCTTTCCCTTCTGCACTCCTTCTTCCTCTCCCTTTTCCTCTCTTTCTCTCTCTTGCTCTGAGCTGACCCACTGTTGCACTCCCAGCTCTCAGGGAGCATCCACAATCAAGACCACCTTCTGCTCTTTCTGTTGCTTTTACCTGACAGCCATGGAGTGGACTTTTATGATAAGTGCGATGGGATTGCAGTTCTTTGTTGATACAATGAAGATTTATTTTTTTATCAGTCATTTTCTCACCAAATCTGATTCGCTTTGGAATTGAAAACTATTCTTGTCCCCATTTGTCATGGATTTATTTAGTTAATGTTTATTTATTGATACACTGCAGAGTCAACCTTCCCCGCCCTTCAAGCCACGTTGCCCCAGCAACCCCAATTAACCCTAACCTAATCACGGGACAATTTACAGTGACCAGTTAACCTACCCGGTATGTGTTTGGACTGTGGGAGGAAACTGGAGCACTTGGGGAAAACCCAAGCATTCTATGGCGAGCACATTCAGAGTGTCTGTACAGAGTAGCACTGGAATTGAACTTTGAACTCCAGAATGCCCGAGCTGTAATAGCATCGTGCTAACGGCTATGCTATAGTTTATCTGGGAGAGTGCTGGCAAACTCTAACCACAGCAGTATCTATGGTGCACATCAACTTCAAAACAGAAAGGTGGTGTGAATTGTTTGCTAACAAAAAGCACACAATGACATTATAATGTTCTATACCCATGGGACTTATTTTAGTATTGCACAGGAATGAACCATAGGGATTTGTGGATGGATTGAACTGTGCTGTTCAAATGGGAGCTGAATAATGATTTGAAAGGAAAATATTTGCAGTCGCATGTGGAAAGTATGTAAAAGCTGGACTAGCCGGATTGCTCTTGCATGAGCCTGATGGGCCAAGTGGCCTCATTCATGCCTCCCCATCCTGCAGTTCTGTGCATTGTGCTGTCTGATTCTGGGAAGGAGTCTGAGCAGTTAGATGGCCAGCTGTGGTGGCGACTGCCAACCTCGCCCCTGTGTCGCAGCAGTTGCTGGAGGTGGGAGCAGCAACCCCACCCCCCATCTCTGCTTCTGCGTGGTCGCAGCCAGCGCAGGCTGATGGGTGATGGCAGGGAGATGGGCAGCAGATGGGCAATGTCAAACCAAGCGGATGCCTCATTAGCTGTGCTCCCATTCATCCATTCTACAGCTGTTGGAAGGAAGGTGAACAGCCCGGATGAAACGTGTGTGCTATAGACTCATCAGACCTGGCAGAATATCTTCAAAGAAACTGCAAACTTAATTCCTCCCAGCGATCCTTCTCATGCTGATCCCACACTCAGCAGCCTACATATCTCCTCGGATTTGTTTTCCGCTTTACCCTGCCACCAGCCAAATGTCTCAGTTCACTGACTCTTCGCTCTCGGGAATCGTTCTTGTGGAGTGAACCGACAGTTTAATTTTCAATTATCTGCTATGATTTACTTGCACTGAGTCAGCAGTTTCTGGTTGCTTTATTTCAGTGTCCGCTGGCCCCTTTGCGAGGGGATGTGAGTTGTCTTCCAGCAGCAGGATGAAGAATTGGGCGCTTGGAGGAGAGATGTCACACTTCAGACTCACAGCCCCTTCCAGCAGCGAGCTGGAGCTGCCGCTTGTTCCTGTCAGTGCTAGTCTGACGTGCGGCTGACAGCAATTGGCAATGCAATCACATTATTTTCTGTGCAGCCTAGCGGGGAGAGAACCTGAAAGATAGTGAATGTGAGACAGGTTTCTAATCTAAGAAACAACGTGGACTCTGCAGTTGTAAGAGCAGCTTCCTTTGCAGTAATTGGAATTGTTTAAAGTTTAAAATTTGTGCCATACATTTAGCACATCGACCGGCACTCAGTCAAACTCACGCGCATCCAACGGGTGGCAGTTAGGAAAAGAATATTTATTGACTCTCTGTTGCAGCTTCTGGTGATCTACTGCTGCCGAAAATAGTGATCTCCTCAGGTTGCACCACGTGGAATCCTTGTGTTTGGGAGTGTAGTTACTCAACTTATTAAAGACTTAGTATAAGATTGAGACAAAACTGCAGTCAAATGTGTTATATTAGTTGATTTATTTTAATTGGAAACAACAGTCAAGGCAGCCAGGTCCAAGGTCATGCAGAGACTCTCTTGGTTACCTCTTTCAGTCTGCCTTGACAGAATAAGTTAAAACAACTCAGATTTCTAAGAGAGCCCCAGAGCCCTTTAAAAATAATGATGTCTTTTGACGTGTTTTCACTGGTGTATCCTTAGGAAATGCAGCAAAAGAGGGGGAAGAAGGGAAGAGGCTAAAGAGCAAGGCTCCAGAGATTAGGGCAACAAAGAGGTGGTCACAGGAGGCAGGAGTGCAGCTATGGGATTGCTTCGAGTCTGTGGACTGGGCCATAATCAAGGACTCATTTGTGGATCTGAATGAATGCACCACAGTTGTCATGGACATTATAAAAACAAGCGTAGCCTAGTTTGTCCCCACAAAATTATTCAATCCTCCCCAAATAGAAGCCCTTGATGAACAATGAGATCTGCAATCTGCTGAGGACCAGATCAGAGGCATTGAAGTCTGGCAATCAAGAAAGTTACAAGAGGGCCATGTATGATCTCCAGAAAGCCATCTTATGGATGAAGTGGCTCTTCTGGATGAAACTTGAATCAATGAAGGGTGCTTGACAGCTGTGACAGGGTGTGAATATCATCACCTCTTATAAAGTTAAATCAAGTGACTTAAGTGACAACAGGGATTCGCTTCAGATGAGCTCAATGCCATCTCTGCTGTCTTTGATGTCAAAACATGGAGAAACCGACACAAACTCCCACAGTGATTTCAGTCTCTGAGGCCGATGTGACAGCATCCTTCAGGAGGGTGAACCCACTGCAAGCATTTGGCCCAGGTGGGGTTCCTGGCCGAGAACCAAAGACCTGTGCGGGTCAACTGGCTGGAGTATTCACTGAGATCTTTAACCTCTCACTTTGGCAGTCTGAGTTACCCACCAGCTTCAAGCAGGCTTCACTTACACCAGTGCTTAAGAAGAATGTGGTAACCTGTCTCAATGACTATCATCCAGTACCACTTACATCAACTCTGATAAAGTTTTTTTATAGGTTTGTGATGAAACATATCAACTCCTACCTGAGAAGTGACTTGGATCCGCTCCAATTTGCCTACCTTCGCAACAGGTGCACAGTAGATGTCAGTTTGTTGGCTCTTCACTCAATTCTGCAACATCTGGACAGCAAAGATGCATACATCAGGATGCTTTTATTGACTACAACTTGGCATTCAATATTATCATCTACTCAGAACTAATCAATAAGCTTCAAAACACTGGCTGCAATACCTCCTTGTGCAATTGGATCCTCAATTTCCTCATTTGCAGTCAATTCAGATTGGTAAAAACATCTCCTCCACAATCTCCATCAGCACAGGTGCACCACAAGGCTGTGTGCTTAACCCTTTGTTCTACTTACTTTGCACTTATGACTGTGTGGCTAAGCACAGCTCCAACGCCATATTTCAGTTTGCTGACATAACCACTATCATCGGCCAAATCAAAGGTGGTGAGGGAGATTGAAAATCTGGCTGAGTGGTGCCTCCCAAGGAGCTTATTATTGACTTCAGGAGGAGGAAACCAGAGGTCCATGAATCAGTTCTCATCGGGGGATCCGAATTGGGGAGGGTTAGCAACTATAAATTCCTCGGTGTTATCATTTCAGAGGGCCTGTCCTGGGCCCAGCATGTAAGTGCAATTATGAAGAAAGTGCGGCAACGCCTCTGCTTCCTTAGAAGTTTGCGGAGATTTGGAATGCCATCTAAAACTTTGACAGGCTTCTATGGATATGTGATGGAGAGTATATTGACTGGGTGTGTTGCAGCCTGGTATCAAAACACCAATGCCCATGAATGGAAAATCCTACAAAAAGTAGTGGATGTGGCTCAGTCCATCATGGGTAAAGCCCTCCCTACTATTGAGCACATCTACTTGGAGCGTTGTTGCAGGAAAGCAGCATCCATCATCAGGGACACCCACCACCCAGGACATGCTCTCTTCTAGCTGCTGCTATCAGGAAGAAGGTACAGGAGCCTCAGGATCCACACCACCAGGTTCAGGAGCAGTTATTACCCCTCAGCTATCAAGCCCTTGAACAAAAGTAAATAACTTCATTCAACTTCCCTTTCTCCATCACTGAACTGTTCCCATAATGTATGGACTTAGTTTCAAGGAATTTTCATTTCATGTTTTTGATAGTTATTGCTTATTCATTTATTATTATTATTATTATTATTATTATTATTATTATTATTATTATTATTATTGTATTTGCACTGTTTGTTGTCTTTGGAACACTAGTTGTCTGCCCTGTTGGTGCAGTCTTTCATTGATTCCATTATGGTTATTGAGTATGCCCACTAGGAAATGAATCTCAGGGTTGTATATGGTGACATACAGTATATGTTCTTTGTTAACAAATTAACTTTGAACTTTGAACTTCGAAATCACCTGTACAGTGCATCTACCACAAGCAGTGAAATAATGATAGACCATAAACTAGTCAATAGACATTAGACAATAGGTGCAGTAGTAGGCCAATTGGCCCTTCGAGCCAGCACCACCATTCAATGTGATCATGGCTGATCATCCACCATCAGTAACCCGTTCCTGCCTTCTCCCCATATCCCTTGACTCCGCTATCTTTAAGAGCTCTATCTAACTCTTTCTTGAAAGCATCTAGAGAATTGGCCTCCACTGCCTTCTGAGGAAGAGCATTCCACAACTCTCTGGGTGAAAAAGTTTTTCCTAAACTCTGTTCTAAATGGCCTACCCCTTATTCTTAAACTGTGGCCTCTGGTTCTGGACTCCCCCAACATCGGGAACATGTTTCCTGCCGCTAGCATGTCCAATCCCTTAATAATCTTATATGTTTCAATCAGATCCCCTCTCATCCTTCTAAATTCCAGTGTATACAAGCCCAGTCACACTCCAATCTTTCAACATATGACAGTCCCGCCATCCCGGGAATCAACCTCGTGAACCTACGCTGCACTCCCTCAAAAGCAAGAATGTCCTTCCTCAAATTTGGAGACCAAAACTGAACACAGTACTCCAGAAGTGGTCTCACAAAGGCCCTGTACAACTGCAGAAGGACCTCTTTGCTCCTATACTCAACTCCCCCTTGTTATGAAGGCCAAGATGCCATTAGCTTTCTTCACTAACTGCATGCTTACTTTCAGTGACTGATGAACAAGTTCACCTAGATCTCATTTTACTTCCCCTTTTCCTAACTTGACACCATTCAGATAGTAATCTGCCTTCCTGTTCTTGCCACCAAAGTGGATAACCTCACATTCATCCACATTAAACTGCATCTGCCATGCATCTGCCCACTCATCCAACCTGTCCAAGTCACCCTGCGTTCTCCTAACATCTTCCTCATATTTCACACTGCCACCCAGCTTTGTGTCATCTGCAAATTTGCTAATGTTACTTTTAATCCCTTCATCTAAATCATTAAAAGACGATCTAAACTAATGCCTTCTGCCTACATATGCCCATACCCCTCCTTTCTCTGAATATTCATGTGACTATCTAAGACACTGTTAAAAGCCTCTATTGTATTTGCCTTCTCCATCACCTCAGGTATCACATCTTCCTGACTCTTCTGGTGTAGGGCTCAAACTTTGGAACCACAATGTGTCTTTGTTATGGAGTCATAGCGTAGACAAAGAGGCTACTCAACCCATAGTGTCTGTGCTCGTGATCAAGCATCCACCTATACCAATCTCATTGTTCTTCCCACTTTCCCATTATCTCTGCTGCCCACCCAAGTTCTCCTGCTCCCCACCAGGGACAATTTAGAGTTGGAATTAACCTGCCACCCAACAGTGTGCTTCTTACTGCACCAAGGCAGAAAAAACTGCCATGTAATGAACTTTCGAATGAATTCCAGTGTGTTGCTCAGCTGCCAGGTTCCCTGGTGTGTGCAGAACCTACACTGAGGCAGCGCCAAGCATTGAGCAGGAGTTGAGGTAGGTGCACTGATTGATCCTTGGTGGAATGCCTGCAGGATAGTTGAGGCACTACTCCAAGAACCTTTCCTGATTGATGAGGTGCCAGGAGGTTTGTTGGCTATACTGATGGTTGTCCTATCAGGCACACAAATATATAGGGCATGGAGTCAGACGTTCTATGTTCTATGTTCGGCATTCCAACTCAGTAAGTTTTATCATCTGGGTAGAATGTACAATCTTGTAACCTTCTCTGTGCTCTGGAGATCACAGTTGTGGTAGAAACTAAATGTCATGATGGGAGCAAGCTCTTGTCAAGGAATCACTCTTGCCTCTCCCTCCTTCCTTAGCTCCAATTAAGATAAGGCTGATCTTTGGTTTTCTGAATTTGGACTCTCCTACTCCCTTCCACAATGTTTTACAAGAAGCCTCAATGGCAGAATTTCTTCTAATATCGCAACCATGTGACCATTCATCATGTCTTAATCTAGAATGCCACAGCCAAATCCCCAAAGGAACAAATAACGGAGAGATTTATTACAGCATTGGTCGGTTATTATTTCAGGAAAGTTGGAAGGAGGAATTTTGTGGATTTATGAAGGTTAAAGGGGGAGAGTCAGAACTCCCAGGAGCAGTATTCAGCTTTGATTGATTAGCTGTGGGAGCAGAGTGTAGGACTAATTATTTAGGGACATTTTCAAATCCCACTTTGTCAGCTGAGGAATGTAAATGCAGCTGATTAAACAAGTGATTGAATTAGTGGCTGGTATGCTCAGGATCTGCATTGAGGAGGACTCCCAAGGCCATAACATGGAGACACTTGTAATTAGGGTACTTGCTCTGGGGCCCTAATAGTGCCATGTCAAGCACCAACATAGTTACACATCTCAGACCAAGCACCTGTGACTCTGGCAAAGAAAGACCTTGCAGTACCCATTGCTAAGATTTTGCCAGTGCCAATGTGCTTGTCATGATCTTGATATGAGCGAAAGGCAATTTACTAAATCTGGAATACAAAATCAATATCCGCAAAAGTCCTAGATCATTGTACCCATCCAATACACTAATATCCTTTGGGAAGATGTTCTGGCTCCATGAAACTTCAAGCTCGGGGGAAATCCTAGCAAGTCACTCATTTCAGAAGCAGTCCAGGATGGGCAATAATTTGTGTCCTTCCAAATGACTTCCACGTCCCATCGTAAAATCAGAGCAGGCCCCAATGTCACTTTTGTGACATCACTGACATGAATAAGAAATTAATTGCATTTATACATTGATCATTAAGGTGCTACATATAAAAAAGGATCAGCCATGCTTGAATGGTGGAGCAGAATCGATGGGCCAAATGGCCTAATTTTGCTCCTATGTCTTATGGTCTTATAGATACCTCAATGGTTACCCTTGAAATGTGCAATGTATCTAAAAACACAAGCTGTTTCATGAGAAGAGATTTACCTGGTGGACTCAAAGATATGCTCAAGCTTGATGAAGTATTCCAGGCAATACTTGACCCATTGCAACTCAAAGTGGAGGAGTATTTGAGGTGCTACTCTGAACCTTGAGTCTGTACATTGGGAACACACAGAAGCCCTGTATAAGCAGCAGCAGGAACACATCACCTCACAAACTACCCACCCAGATGCCCTTTCATCTGCTGTAGTGTCTGTGGTTCTCACTTTGAGCTCATCAACCACATCAGAATTGGAAAAATCAGAGTAGGGCAACTCATCCTCGATTCTGAGGCAATGCCAAAGAAGAGTTATAAGCAAATAACAATTTGGAAACAAGATCCCACAAATAGCTGATGAGGCTTGAGTTAAATGGTTTCTAGTGGTGCTGGCATAGTGTTGTATATAGCTCAGTGAGTTAAATTGAAAACTCATGGCATTTATGGATTTTTTCCTTAAGATATATTGATTCTAACATGATGGGCTGGAACAGCTCTTCAGAACACGTCCTCATGTTTTGGAGAGGGGATTATTTAATCTTGAGTTGCGTACATTGCTGGCAAAGCCACCTTTTGTTGCCTGTTACTTGTTGCACTCTCAGAAGGTACTTGTGGTAAATTTTTCAGTATCAAAGGGGAATCAGGGCAACTCCAATATTGGAGGGAAGCCAGAGAGACTGCAGCACTGCCATTTGTGGAGCACCATAACCCAGTCTTTACCAATCTAGGTACCTTTCTGGTCAAGATGGAGCCAAACAGGATGGATCAAGATGGATACCCTAAAGGTTAACCTCCGGGATGAGTCGGTTGTGAAGAAGGCGAGTGCAATGTTGGCATTCATTTCTAGAGGTACAGGACGTAAAAGTGGGGATGTGGTGTTGAGGCTCTATAAGGCACTCATGAAACCACAGTTGGAGTATTGTGTGCAGTTTTGAGGTCCTTATTTTAGAAGGGATATACTGACATTGGAGAGGGTTCAGAGAAGATTCACGAGAATGATTCCAGGAATGAAAGGGTTACTATATGAGGAACGTCTGGCAGCTCTTGGGCTGTATTCCCTGGAGTTCAGGAGAATGTGGGGGGATCTCATAGAAACTTTCCGAATGTTAAAAGGCCTGAACAGATTAGATATAGCAAAGTTATTTGCCATGGTAGGGGATTCTAGGACAAGAGGGCATGACTTCAGGATTGAAAGACGTCCATTTAGTGCAAAGAAGCCTCCACTCCACATTCAAAGGCCAGCAACTTGGACTTGGTTGGATGTCACACCGGCAGACCAGCAAGGATGTTCAGGGTCCTGTCACTAGCAAGTCCGGACTTCCAGGCCTAGAGTTTGGGTCCTCATCAAGGGACATAATTCATCATCATTGGCGAGACCCGGGTTGAAGCCAAATATCGAACTCAAAGGCCGGTTGGAAGATCTGTTGAAGCCCAAAGGTCAATTGCAAGTCCTGATCAAAGCCTGAAGGTTGATCGAAGACAGAAGCTGAGGTCCAATGGCTGGAGCCCCAACACTACGGTTCTCTGTGAGTCTGCTGGGGAAGCCAAATGTCCGATATTTGTGAATCCTCGAGTCCGCTGGACGCCGAAGGACAAAGATAGTCTGCCTGGGGTTAGAGGACTGTGTAGGTGCATAGGTAGGTGAAGGGAGGAACAGGGCTAGTTTTCCTGTTGTTACTTTGTTGCTTGTGTTCGATTTGCTAGTGTTCTGTGTTGTTCTGCCAAGCATGGTGGGCATACTATGTTGCCAGAATGTGTGGTGACACGTGCAGGCTGACCCATCCTTCGGTGTGTTGGTTGTTAACACAAACGACACATTTCACTGTATGTTTTGATGTACATGTGATAAATCTGAATCTACTTTAAAATTCAGTCTGTTTTCTCTGTTTTGTAGGCAGCTTACAATCCTCTTTCCTCTTTGTCTCCTGATTCCAAATGCTCTGCTCATTAATCAGCCAGGTGAAACCTTATCAAACATTTTTTGAGGAAATCCAGATGTATTATGCTCACTGCAAAACTCTTATATCCATGCAAAGAATTCAATAAATTTACTTAGATGTGACCTATTTTGGAGTCCTGGCTGACCAATTTATTTCATTTCTATCTTTGATTAAGGATTCCATTATCTCACTGACCACCAATGTTCAGTGTGCTGGTCTATTGTCCCTAGCGCACATTTAATCTTCATTTTTGTATCTCAGAATTACATTGGTTGTTACCAGTTCTCTGGTCATATTCTGCATTCTTGTGAGGCTTTACTTCCGTACAATACAGCTTCTGTTTCATCCTTAATTACTGGTGATACGGGTGGATGCAGTCCAATTGCCCCAGTCCTTATAGATAGTGAAGACACTTTTGGAAGTTAACTCCGAAAAAAAAAATTATAGTAGTGCTGCAGCTCATCCTGTTTTTAGCACAGATTGCAACCACAGTGCAGTAGTTGTATTGGGATTGGATGTTTCAAATATGTACTAGCCTTCTGCATCAGCCAAGTGTGCGCCAAGTTGACCATGTATTATAAACAGAAACTGCTGGAATCCCTCAGCAGCTGCAAAGCCTTTTAGCCTCTCTCAGTTTTTTAAAATATTTCTACAAAGTAAATTCTAGCATTGCAGCATTTTTGCTGTGGTGCCTATCACAGCAGTGGAGATCTCAAATGATTTTTCACTCCTTCTCCCAACCCAGGACGGTGATTGCCTGTCCCTCAATTGCAGCTTCAGTCCATGTTAGTTAAGTTGGCTCAACATCAGTCAAGTGGATAGAAGAGGCTTATTCCCTTGCCTCTGCTGGCAGACTCCTAAAGAAGGGGAAAGACTTTAACATCAGAGATGTGCTGTTCAGCAGAAATGTGAGGAAGCAATTCTTCACAGAAAAGACCAACAGAAAACTGGCATCCTTTCTCCCTCAGAAACGTAGCACAGGGTGTGGAGCCTCTGTCACACAGCTCCAATCCTGACCCCTGGTGTTGTCCATGTAGACTCTCCCTGCGACCATGTGGGTTTTTCCTGAGTGCTCTGGTTTCCTCTGGCATCCCAAAGAGATGCAGGTTGGAAGATGAATTGACATAGTAGCTTGTCCTGGTGTCGAAGTGAGGGACAGGATCTGGGAGCACTTGATGACAAGGAGTTGGGAATAAAATGGAGTTAGTATTTGATGGGTGTTTGGTAGTCAGCACAGACTTGATGGGCCAAAGAGACTGTGTCCATGCTGTATGGCTTTATGAACCACTGAGGCATATGGGTTATTTGAAAATGACACAACTAAGGTTGATTTGAATTTTCTTAGATGTGCACATTCAGCAATATGGAACAAAGGCTGGTACAAGGTGCAAGGTACAGGTCAGCCAAGGTCCAGGGCCTGACCAGATGAAACCACGAAAGGGTTGGGTTCAGAGCTCATTTTTACGTTACTTACTTAAGGCTGGTGAATCCCTTGCAGTTGCCAGTGGTATTAAAAGTGAAGCGGGCTCCAGAGTAAAATGTGCTCACACAGACTGGCCCTCTCCTGCACTGGGTATGAAAGACCAGTGGGAGACATGGAGTCATGGTACTTAACACTACCTAATGGGACGCCATTACTTGTACTTTGCAGGTCTCACCCCAATCCCTGGTATTGCCGCAGGGGGCTTCAGTGAGCCAGTAATCTGTGTCTGGTGATTGTCTGGTGTTGCTGCAGGCACCATCGTTCCGACAGGGTGGAGAGAGCAGCACGCTCTGGAATGAAGGCAGCCATTCTCAAAACCAGCTGCAGTGCATGTATAGCCGGGTACCTAGGTCACATCACATGTAATGCATTCGCCTCTCAAAAGATATGCTCACACTGAAATACAACCACCAGCTTTGGTTTTTCACTTAAAGTAACAATTCTATGCAAAACATCAGCCATCTATATTCATGAAGTTACACCATTAATAGAACTGTATATATTATGTATATTGAATACTAAATGCATTTAGAACATAGAACATAGAAATCTACAGCATCTTTCAGCCCACAGTGTTGTGCCAACCAAGTAACCTCCTCTAGAAACTGCCCAGAATTTCCCTACCACATAGCACTCTATTTTCCTAAGTTCCATGTACCTATCTAAGAGTCTCTTAAAAGACCCTATTGTGTCCTCCTCTACCACTTTCCCAGCCAGTGCATTCCACGCACCCACCACTCTGTGTGAAAAACTTACCTCTGACATTTAACTGGTTATTTTTGAAAAGGTACACATTTAGTTAAGGATTTAACCAGAAATAAATTCACTGATGTTGCAATTGACGAGTAATATTTATGCCACAAAGTGCATGTAAATATTATCTTCACAAAGGGGAAAAGTCCAGGTCATTAATTCAGGGAAAATGTCAATGGTCCCAACATCAGTGAGGAGCACCACTATACCCCTTCCCCAGTGCGAAAGACAGCCGGTTACTGTGACCCTTTATTGTCATTAACTTGGCCAAGTTTGTATCCATGTCCTTTTATGCTATGAACTTCAACTTTGATAATCTCAAAAGCCTTTTGGATGTCCATATACGCCACATCAACTGCATTACCCTTGCAAATACTAGTTGTTATCTCTCCAAAACATTTCTACCAAATCGATGAAACATGATTTGTTCTCAATCTGACTTGCCTTGTTTAATCCTGTCCTGGATCATGTCAAAGATTCGAAGAACATTTATTATCAAAGTATGTATACAGAATACAACCCTGAGATTCATCCTCCCACAGGCAACCACAAAACAAATAAACACCATGGGACCTGTTCAAGAAAACGGGCGCATTGAGCAGCATCTTTGCCATTTCCATAGCATTTGACTGTTTTTTTACAAGGCCAAGTTGCTAGCTCAACAGTCAACCCTGCATGGATGGAGTGTGTGCAAGGAACTGGCCGGATTCGAACTTAGGACCATTCACCTCAAAGTCTGGTGCTGATGCCACTACACCTCCAGCTGGTTTTTGCTCCATTGGTATTGGTTTGTAATACCTATACAGTTTTGTCTATCAACCTTTGGTTCCAATTTATCTGAGCTAGATACACTCTCTGTGTATTTAAATTGGCCTTACTCCAATTATTTTTTTTGTTTTGGTTCACTTCTCATATCTATAACCAACCCAAATCTTATGATGTTGTGATTGCTATTTCCTGAATGCTCCCCCACTGAAACTGGTGCGCTTGACTCACCGTACTCCTCAGATCCAGCAATACCAACTTTCATATTTGGTCAGTAACAGGGTGGCACAGTAGTGCAGTGGTTAGCAGAACAGTATCAACAGTTTGTACCCATGACGACATGGGTTTCCTCCTACGGTCCAAAGAGAGTAGCTTAATTGTCCTGATATTAGGCTAAGTTTAAATCGGTTGTTTCTGGGCAAAGCAGCTTAAAGTGCCAGAAGGGCCTATTCCGCACTGTATCTCAATAAATAAGTAAAATAAATACTGCTCTGGAAACTTATTTTAGAATTTAAACACATTTTAGAAACTCTCACCCTCTCTGCCTTTAGCACTATTGCTACCACAGTTAACAATAAGATAATGAACATCTCCCATTACAACACCTTATAGCTTTGTACTTCCCTGTCACATCTCTACATTTTGATCCAGTGTATCTACCTTGTTGTTCGTGACTCATACAGCAGAGCCAGCAGTGCTGTGTTCCCTCTACTATTTGTTGGTGTTAACCGATTCTGTCTCTGTGCCAACCTCTCCCTTCAGTACTGTGATATTCTCTTTAATCATCATTGCTTCCCCTCCTCCTTTTTTCCCATCCTTCTCTTTCCTGAACACTTTGTTTCCAGGAATATTTAATAACATTTTTAAGCTGTCTTTTTTTTATCTCGATTGCATCATATTCCAGGCAGTTATCTGTGCCTGCAGTTCACCAAGCTTTGTTATCACACTCTGCACATTTATATACATGCACAGTTAACTAAATTTAGTAGTTACTTCGTTTCCATTTTCACTGGCCCCCAAGAAAATTCTTCCATCAACACCTAATCTAATGTGAACCAGATTTAGATCTGGTTCTAAATTTTGGATCTTCCTCCCCTGCAGCAGAATAGGAGCTCCTTCGCTGAAAGGACTGCAGTAGTTTAAAGTTCAAAGATTCAAAGTACATTTATTATCAAAGTATGCATGCAGTATACAACCCTGAGATTTGTCCTCCCACAGACAGCCACGAAACAAAGATAACTGTGGAACCTGCTCAAAGAAAAACACCACCTCCACCCCCACCACGTGCAAAAAAAATGCAATCAGTAACAAAAAAAAGAGTGAAAAACACAGAATATAAAACTAGAGTCCAGCTCAGCTCAGCAGGCCGCCCCAGTTCAAAATCACCCAAGTTCAAAATCGCCCAAAATAGCAACAAAAAAGGAATGACTGGAAGCCAGAAACAGATCATAACATAAGCTACAGAGCAAGCGGAAGAGAAGGACTATCGTACACAGACACCTTCCTCAGGCAGCAGTGAGCGAAAGGCTGGTTGATGGTGCTGAGCATTTCCTCACCTTCTGCACTTGCCTTGATGACTCCAATCCTCGGCATTTTGAGTGGGGAGATCAGCAAGAAAGGGAGTCAATCATGGACTTGTTCTTCTTGGTCTCCAGCCACACACCTCACGGAACACCCTTGGGGACAGCAAAGCACCAGATTGCTCAATCAGCCCAGAAACACCTTGTAGATCTCAGGTTCCAACACTAGCAGATCCACATGTGAAAGAAGTGGTTTTGTGAACTGTCTGGAGGATGTCGCCCTTGGTCATGTTGTTCACTGGTGCCATCTTCTTCATGGCAGCAGTTCACCACCACCTTCCTGAGGGTGATTAGGAATGGGCGGCAACATCCATATGCTAAGATATGAGCTAAAACAAATACAATATATTCTGTCTTTTCAACTTTTAAGCTACACTTATAAGTCAGCTTTCAACTCTCTGATGTTTTCTCTCTATACTGATGACAATAAAACACATTTTCATAAAAGCAATTGAAATGTACATCACAGATGAAGGCCATTCAGCCCATCATAAACCTGTTAGTGAAAAAAGCCACCCACCCTAATCCCATGGACCTGCAGGTCACGAGTTTTAAACAGCACATCTAAATTCAGTTTAAGAGAGATTTCTCTACCACCTTTCCAGGCTATGCGATCCAAACCCCATCACCCTGTGGGTGAAGACATTTGACCTCACCTCCTCTCTAGTCCATCTGCTAGTTACTTTGAATCTCTCCCTGTTCTTACCTCACTGCTAAGTGAAATATGACTTCCTGTTTACTTAATCTAGTTCCCCATTCTTTTAGATTTCCCCTCAATGACTCTATTCCAAGTAAAACAAGCCCAGCCTCAGTAGATACAATTTTCATGGCAACGTCCATGTAAAACCCTTCTTCACCCTCTCCTGTGCAGCCATATCTTTCCTTTGTTGTGGTGCTGAAGTTGTGATGTAGATACTCGTCTTGTATTCTGTGCCTTGTCGGATAACAGAAAACATCCGTAAGATGTTTACCTATTGATAAGCCTCGTACATTTAAGGACCTATGGGCATGCATGCCAAGAGCCCTTGATCCTTCATACTGCTCAATATCCACACATTTCTCATGCATTCCCATCCCCTATTGCATCGTTCCAAAGTATCACATCACATTTGCCCAAATGACACAACCAAGACTCCTTAATACCATTTCCAGTACACAAGTGTAAAGGAGAACATAATCATTGCTACTCCAGATCTGATGAGGCACAAAAATGCACAATAAGATAAAGAATACAATAATGATAATAATAAAAAATCACAATAAATATAAATACATAAGATATTTTATATATCGTACACAGATTGATTGGATGTCCATAAAGTGGCGCTAGGCACAGGAGTGTCTGTACATAAGGTGACCGATAGGAAACGTTAAAGTAGAGGTGGTTGGAGGTGTTGATCGGCCTTACTGCTTGGGGAAGTATCTGTTTTGAGTTTGGTGGTCCTGAACCTTCCTGCAATATGAAGCTTGCCCCTCCATGGCAGCCCCATGGACCACTTAATGCGGCTGCCACAAACTCATCCGTCAAAGCTCCTCCATTTAGGTGTCCTAATACATGGTCTTGACCTGAGACATCTACTGGCCCTTTGTTTCCACAGGTGCTGGTTGTCCCATTAAGTTCTCCTAGCTATTTGTCTTCATTCCCACATTTAAATCTAATTCACTAATACAAGTTACACATAGCAAGGGACAAGGTTCTGAGCACTATGAAACCACTCTGATAAAAGCTTACCAGTCACAACAACACCTGTCAGCTATTGCCCTTAAGCTAATTTATCTAACAGTAGCCACACAGCAAATTTTGATCTGATGCTCCAATCTCCCTTGGATCATGTGAGAGATTTCTTTTTGACATTTAGGAAATTGTCAAAAGCCTTGCCAAGATCTGTCTAAAGTTGCATGAAATACATAGCTCTCACTACCCTCCCTTGTTACCTCCTGAAAGCATTTAATCATGTTTGTCAGACAGGGAATTCTCATGCTCAGACAGAGAGAGAAAAACAGGGTATTTTAAGTTATTTTACCACTTTATCCTCTGCCTCCTCTGTATCTGGGACAAGCCAATGGGTCCACTCCATTGACCTATACCCCCCACCCCCCCTCGCTTGTGAACATGGGACAACTTCTCTGTAGATCCTGTGAGGATTTTTGTGCAACCTGCCCTGTCCCATCATAGTACCTGGCCACTCTGAATGGCTTTCCTGAGGCTACACCTCCTTCTATCAACAGAAGACCTTTCCCAACCTTATGCCCATTTGACCTGCTGGTTTCCAAGCTGCCCCTTCCAGCACATACTTATTACTAAAACGCAAAAAGAGGCTATTGGTGATGCCTCCTAACAGAGCAATCCCATCAATCCCTTTCACCCTTTCCTTGTTTTCCTCGAAGCCCTTTCACACATGCCCATCAATTCCCTTCAACTTTTTCAGTGCCACCTTCAATAAGTATAACTTAGCAAAGAAAATGACCCTACTAATATGCCGTTGGGATGTCGCAGCTATGCAGAATCATGGAAAGCGCATGCAAACTCCACACACAACACCCAAGGTCAGGATTGAGCCCAGGTCATTGGAGCAATGAGGCAGAGGCATATTTGCTGCAGCCTCAATCAAGATGGCCGCAATGCCATCAGCGACCTTGAAGTCCATTCCTGTCCACACCTCAGGCTCATGCCTTGAATGAAGCTGCCTCACCTTTGCATGCGCCACCTACAGGCAGGTGTCAGTGCTGCTCATCTCTCGAGCATTTTGTGGGTGCATAAACCTATTCTGCCTGAAACCTCTCCACAACTGCCGACTGCACCAGACTGGAATGTCCTGTCAGAGACTTTGCCCAGGATTTATGGTCTCGCCAAAATGCATCAACATGAACACCATTATTATCATTATTTTTAAGTCAAGGCATCCTCCTCTGATGCATGCCTCATCAGTCCCTCAATAATGCCACCCTTACTTTAAAACGTAACTTCTTGCCTTTCATGTTGGGTGAATGACTGGAGTCTGCTTGTGTTCCTCTGCCGTCCTCACTGCGTGAGCTGCTCTATGAAGCCAATTTTCTAGTTTCACCATGGTGGCTCTCTGGCCTTGTCACTCTCACAAGCAGCAAGATCCTGAAAACATCACCAGCATCAGGTCTGTGGATACTCTGATGTTGTTGCAAGTATCCATACTAGACTAGGAGGAGACAAAAACTGTTTATTCAATATTTATGGATCATGGGATGGCACAGGAACAGGCGCTTCAGCCCATGAGGTCAGGTGCCGAACATTATGCCAAATTAAACCAAAGCAGGGATATAATGTTGACTTTATAAGCCACTGGTGAGGCCTCACTTGGAGTATTGTTTGCAGTTTTGGGTCACTTATCTAGGAAAGGATGTGTTGACATTGGAGAGGGTTCAAAGAGGTTTACAAAACTGATTCCGTGATTGAAAGGCTTTTGAGGAACATTTGAATGAATGCTGATCTCATTAAAACCTATCGAATGTTGAAAGGCCTCAATCGTGTGGATGCGGAGAGGATGTTTCCTATGGTAGGGGAGTCTAAGAGCAGAGGACACAGCCTTAAGATAGAGAGGCGTCCTTTCAGAATGGAGATGAGGAGGAAATTCTTCAGCCAAAAAGTGGTGAATCTGTGGAATTCATTGCCATAGGCAGCTGTGGAGGCCAAGTCATTGGGTATATTTAAAGCAAAGTTGATAGCTTCTTGATTAGTCAGGGCATGAAGGGATACAGGGAGGAGGCAGGATATTGGGGTTGAGAGGAAAAATGGATCAGCCGTGATGAAATGGCCTAATTCTGCTTCTGTATCTTACGGTCTCTCGCTGTACATGATCCATATCCTTCCATTCTCTGCATATTAATGTGTCCATCTAAAAACCTCTTAAATGCCAGTATCATATCTGCTTGCAACATCCGCCATGCTCTAGGCACACACCACTCTCGATGTAAAAAAAACTTAACCCACGCACCCCATTTAAACTTTCGCCATGCCCTTTCAGCTTAAAGCTGTATTCAACCTTCCCACCCCAGGAAAAAGATTCTGCCCATTTGTACTGGCATTGCATCTCATAACTTCACATACTTTACGTTATTGTTATGACTAATATTCTTTATTGAAGGCACAAACTAAAGAGCAGTATCTGGCTGAACAAAGTATCGAGGGTAAGCAATGTGATTCATTCTGTAGCTAAGGGTAGATGGACACTCGTGCATACTGCGGCTGGCTTATTGGAACTGCCCTGAGTGCCAATACTAGACACAGAAATGTGAACTCAACATGGAATCCAGCTCCCAGAATCAGAATCAGCTTTATTTTCACTGACATATGTCATGACATTTATTTTGTGACAGCAGTACAGCGCAAGACATAAAATACACTCTAAATTACAATATTATATATAAATAAGTTGTGCAGGAAGTGCACAAAATTCCTGAGGAACTTTCATGAGTTTATTGGCCATACAGAAATCTGATGGAAGAGGGGAAGAAGCTTTTCCTAAAACATTTCTCCCCAAAGTTGCTAAATGCTGCTTCTCAGATGAATTTGGAATTCTAGTCTCGGTCACCACCACTGATCCTTGTCTCATGCCTGAGTTGAGGAGCTTATTCACTCACCTCAACTCTGAATTGACTCCACAACCTAAAGATTCACTTTCATTGACTCTACAACTCAGTGTTATTTAAAGCAGCACACACGCAATGCTGGAGGATCTCAGCAGGTCAGGCTGCGTCTATGGCGATAAATAAACAGTCGATGTTTTGGGCCCAGACCCTTCTTTAGGACTGAAGAGGAAGGGGGAAGATGTCTGAATAAAAGGGTGGGGGATGGGAAGGAGGAAGTTAGAAGGTGATAGGTGAAGCCAGGTGAGTGGGAAAAGTTAAGGGCTGGTGAAGAAGGAATCTGATAGGAGAGGACAGTCAACCATAGGGGAAA
This sequence comes from Hemitrygon akajei, assembly GCF_048418815.1. Classification (NCBI taxonomy): domain Eukaryota; kingdom Metazoa; phylum Chordata; class Chondrichthyes; order Myliobatiformes; family Dasyatidae; genus Hemitrygon; species Hemitrygon akajei. Next base: position 18,915,078 of record NC_133149.1, read on the forward strand.
AGGAAGAAGGGGACACAGGGAGAAGCGATAGACAGGTGAGAAGAGGTAAAAGGCCAGAATGGGGAAAAGAAGAGAGGAGGGGGAGGGAAAATATTTTTTTACCTGAAAGAGAAATTGATATTCATGCCATCAGGTTGGAGGCTACCCAGAGAGAATATAAACTGTTGTTCCTCCATCCTGAGGGCAGCCTCATCGTGGCACACGAGGCCGCTATGGACTGACATATCAGAATGGAAATGGGAATTAAAATGTTTGGCCGCCAAGAAGTTCTGCTTTTGGTAGACAGTATGTAGAGGAGACCGCATCAGCAGCATCGGACACAATAGATGATTTCAGTAGATTCGTAGGTGAAGTGTTGTCTCACCTGGAAGGGCTGTTTGGGGCCCTTTGAGGGAGAAGACCTATGGACAGGTGTAGCTCTTTGACCACTTGCAGGGGTAAGTGTGGGGAGGGAGATTAGTGGGGACGGACGAATGCACACAGAAGGAGCAATCCCTGTGGAATGCGGAGAGGGGAGATAAGGATATGTTTGATGGTAGGATCCCTTTGGAGAAGGCAGAAGTTGTGGAGGATGCTGTGTTAGATGCAGAGGCTCATGGAGTGGTAGGTAAGGATGAGGAATTCTATCATTATTAAGGTGGCGGGAAGATAGGATGACCGCGGATGTTTGGAAAATTGGGAGATGCAGGTGAGGGCAGCATCAATGGTGGAGGAAGGGAAACAACATTCTTTTAAAAGGAGGACACATCTCTGATGTCCTGGGAACAGTTGCTACCGAGACAAAAAAACTGAGAGAAGGGAATAGCATTTTTACAGGAGATAGGGCGTGAAGAGGTATGGTCAAGATAATTGTAGGAATCAGTAGATTTATAAAAGATGTTGATTGACAGTTTGTCTCCAGAGATGGGGACAGAGTGATTGAAAAAGGGGAGAGAGGTGTCAGAAATGGACCAAGTGAATTTAAGGGCAGGGTAGAAGTTTGAGGTAAAGTTAATGAAATTGTCAAACTCAGCATGGATGCATGAAGCAGCACCAATGCAGCTGTCAAAGCAGCAAAGGAAGAGTTGGGAGGTGTTACCGGGGAAGGATTGGAACACGGGCTATTCTACATAGCCAATGAAGAGGCAGGCGTAGCTAGGGCCTATGGTTATCCCTCAAGTCTGGAGAAAGTGGGAGGAGCCAAAGGAAAAATAGTTGAGGGTGAGGACCAGTTCTATCAGATGGAGGAGGGTGGTGGTGGAAGGAATCAGTTCTTTTGTTAAGAAAGAAGTGGAGAGCTTTGAAGCCACCTTATTGGGCAATAGAGGTGTATAGGGACTGAACATCCACGGTGAAGATGAGGTGGTCAGGACCAGGGAATTGAAAGTCACTGAGGAGATTGAGAGCATAAGTGTTGCAGATTTAGGTGGGAAGGGACTGGACCAAGGGGATAGAATGGAATTGAGGTATGTAGAATTAAGGCGTTCTATGCGTATGTGAAGAATAGGAGGATGACGAGAACGAAGGTGGGACCGCTAAAGGATAAAGAGGGCAACATGTGCCTGGAGGCAGAGGAGGTTGGGGAGGTCCTAAATGAATACTTTGCTTCAGTATTCACAAGTGAAAAGGATCTTGATCAGGATGAGGTCGAAGTAGAGTGTGCTGGACAATGTGGAGATTAAGGAAGAAGAAGTGCTGGATCTTCTTAAAAACATTAAGATTGATAAATCCCAAGGGCCAGATATGATACACCCCAGGTTGTTGTGGGAATTGAGAGAAGAGATCGCAGGAACATTAGCTATGATCTTCAAGTCAAGTCAAGTCACTTTTATTGTCATTTCAACCATAACTGCTGGTACAGTACACAGTAAAAATGAGACAACGTTTTTCAGGACCATGGTGTTACATGACACAGTACAAAAAACTAGACTGAACTACTTAATAGAAAAAAAAGAAAAAAACACAGAGAAAGCTACACTAGACTACAGACCTACACAGGACTGCATAAAGTGCACAAAAACAGTGCAGGCATTACAATAAATAATAAACAGGACAGTAGGGCAAGGTGTCAGTCCAGGCTTCGGGTATTGAGGAGTCTGATAGCTTGGGGGAAGAAACTGCTACATAGTCTGGTCGTGAGAGCCCAAATGCTTCAGAGCCTTTTCCCAGACGGCAGGAGGGAGAAGAGATTATATGAGGGGTGCATGGGTCCTTCATAATGCTGTTTCCTTTGCAGATGCAGTGTGTAGTGTAAATGTCTGTGATGGCAGGAAGAGAGACCCCGATGATCTTTGAATCCTCTTTTGCTGCAGGGGAAGTGCCGGAGGACTGGAGAATGGCAAATGTAGTTCCCTTGTTTAAAAAAGGTAATAGGGAGAAACCTGGGAATTATAGACCGGTGAGTCTTATGTCGGTGGTATGGAAACTACTGGAAAGGATTCTTAAAGATAGGATCTATGAACATTTGGAGAAGTACAGTCTACTCATGGATAGTCAACATGGCTTTGTGAAGGGAAGATCGTGCCTTACGAGCCTGATGAGTTTTTTGAAGAGGTAACAAAAGAAATTGATGAGGGTAGGGCAGAGGATGTGGTCTACATGGACTTTAGCAAAGCATTTGACAAGATCCCTCATGAGAGACTCATCCAGAAAGTCATGAGGCATGGGATAAGTGGAACCTTGGCTGTTTGGATAAAAAATTGGCTTAAAGGAAGAAAGCAGAGGGTAGTTGTGGAAGGAAAGTATTCTGCCTGGAGGTCAGTGACTAGTGGAGTGCTGCAGGGATCTGTCCTGGGACCCCTGCTATTTGTGATTTTTATAAATGACCTGGATGTAGAGGTGGAAGGATGGGTAAGTAAGTTTGCGGATGACACGAAGATTGGAGGAGTTGTGGATGGAGCTGTAGGTGGTCGAAGGTTACAAGAAGATATAGACAGACTGCAGAGTTGGGCAGAAAAATGGCAGATGGAGTTCAATCTGGACAAGTGTGAGGTGATGCATTTTGGAAGGACAAACCAGAAGACTGAGTACAGGATTAATGGTCAGTTACTTAAGAGTGTGGATGAACAAAGGGACCTTGGGGTTCAAATCCATACGTCCCTCAAGGTCGCTGTGCAGGTTGATAGGATAGTTAAGAAGGCCTATAGGATGCTAGGCTTCATTAACAGGGGGATTGAGTTCAAGAGTAGAGAGATGATGTTGCAATTCTACAAATCTCTGGTGAGACCGCACTTAGAGTATTGTGTTCAGTTCTGGTAACCTCATTATAGGAAAGATATGGAAGCTATGCAGAGGGTGCAGAGGAGATTTACCAGGATGTTGCCTGGTTTGGAGAACAAGTCATATGAAGCAAGGTTAGCAGAGCTGGGACTTTTCTCTTTGGAGCATAGAAGAATGAGAGGGGACTTGATACTTGATAGAGGTCTACAAGATTATGAGAGGCATAGATAGGGTGGATAGTTAGTACCTGTTTCCCAGGGCACCAATAGCAAGCACCAGAGGGCATATGTACAAAATTAAGGGAGGGAAGTTTAGGGGAGACATCAGGGGTAAGTTTTTTGCACAGAGGGTTGTGGGTGCCTGGAATGACTTGCCAGGGATGGTGGTGGAGGCTAAAACATTAGAGGTATTTAAGAGCCTCTTGGACAGGCTCATGGATAAAAGAAAAATGGAGGGTTATGGGGTAGTGTGGGTTTAGTACTTTTTTTTAGGATTATATGGGTCAGCACAACATGGAGGGCTGAAGGGCCTGTACTGTGCTGTAGTGTTCTATGGTTCTATGGTTCTATGGTATGAGTACTATTAATTTTTTTTATTATTTGCATTTGTCTTCTTTTGCACATTAGTTGCTTGTCAGTTGTTTTCATATATTCTATTGTTTTTCTTTATTTTCCTGTAAATGCCTGTAAGAAAGTGAATCTCAAGGTGGTAATGGTGACATATACTGGATGTGCTTTGATCATAAATTTACTTTGAACTTTGAACTTTTGAGTGGCATGCAGGGAAAGAGGAACCTCCAGGTTTATTCCTTCCAGTGGGAGGAAAGGAGGGCATTGGCAGTAAATCCCCCTCAATGCGTGGGCTGATGTTTTGATAAGCTATAAACCATGAAGAGTTAAAAGAGTCTCAGGACCAGTTTAGTGACAATGCATTGATGTCTGCGCCGCAGCGAGTGTGAAATGATGGGTGAGGGTACGCAGGCAATGACGGCACTAATAAAATGCAACTGTCTTCATTCCCCAGCTCCTGACAGGCTAATACCACATAGTTAGTCCTGTCAATGTCTCCTGTGTCTGACTGCGCTGACAGAACAGGGCTGTCAGGCTCAGAGGCTAAGTGACAGCTGTGTGTAATTCTACGGGGCGGTATCTGGTTCAGGTAGAATGCCTTATCAGGTGAACACCAGCCGCAGTGCTCAGGGATATCAACCCACCATACAAGCTATCCATGAGCACATTCTAACTTGTCAGTCATGCTGATTGAGGTCAAAAGGACAGGTGGTATGAGAAATGGAAAATGCCAGGCCTGGTGAAAAGTATATTGAATTAACGTATACTGTAGGGGCAGCGTAGAGGGAGTTTTACTCTCTGTCTAACAGCTCGTGTTAGAGCTGAACTGTGAGTCCATGACAGGGCATTGCAGAGCACGTTCACATCCCATTCAGTCTGCACTGGAACCACTCTTGGAAGTCTGTGACTGGATGACGCAGAGGGTGCCTCCTTGAGAGCCACGTCAGGAGACTGCAGACGGTCTCACTGAGAGTTCACATTGGGCCTTTTGAAACTTGTGGACACAACGATTGTAACCCTACTGTAGCCTTGCTGAAGAGGGTCCAGAAACAGTCCAAAGAAAGATCACAGCACTGCATTCATTCATTCACACACTCAGCATAGGTTTAAAGGCAGCACAGTTCCATCTTCCATCCCACAGCAGAGGGGAATCAAATCAGAATTTATTTTATTTCTTTATTTAAAGATACAGTGCTGAACAACAAGTCACAGTGCCCAGCAACCCGCCTATTTAACACTAACCTAATCACAGGACAACTTACAATGGCCTATTAACTTTGTAACTGGTATGCCTTTAGAATGTGGGAGGAAAACATTCCACCTGGAGGAAACTCACACAGTCACGGGGAGAACGTACAAATTCCTCACAGACAGCAGTAGAAATGAACTCCGAATTCTGGAATGCCCCAAGTTGTAATAGCGATGCACTAACTGCTGTTGCTGTGGCGACCCTGCTCTGAAAGGCTCCAGTCACCACTTCACCCCTTGAAAGCAGAGTTCATTCCTCTTCTCCCCCCCCCCCCCCTTGGTATTTCTTCAGGACTGCTTCCACTTCAGTCCTGTGATTCGTAAAGATGCTAATGAGGGCAACAAGGACCCACAGAGTCTGCCACAGCCTTAGTAGGAGTTGCCAGTGTGGGTCCTTCCAGTTTATGCTGGCTTCCCTCTGCACAGACTCAATGTTCTTAATGTCCCCTGAATGCTCTTTCACATTTTAATTAGGGTGACGATAAGATTGGTGACAATTTGATAAAGGAACATGCGTGCGTTTTCATTCAATTCAGAACAGTTGTCAAGGGCACATCGGTGAGCTGCTTAGTGTGCAGGTGGGAAACCCAGACATAATGCAATCTAATCTCAGCCCAGGAGTACGCACCGCAATGAGCTCCCAATTGATTGATCGATCAGTGTGTGAGGCACCACCACAACCTTCAATTTGTGGGCTGGGAATGTTAGAACAAATGATCCTGTCCTTTATAATGAGAGAATGCTCACTTCTTCCTCCACGCCTTGCTAAATCCATCTCAACGGTCACAAGTGCATGCCCCGCACTTGAACCTGTCACTAATCCATCAACAACGCCAGTAACCGTTAGTCGTGGTAAAATAATTATTCATGAACGCTGGATGCAAGGATTACAGAAAGATCACTGCAGAGTAATCAACCCGGAACCCAGTACTAATCAACAAGAACACTGTTCGGTCAGATAGCTTCATATGGATCACAAGGAAATCAAGGAGGATGATGACATACTGCTGTGATTAGGGTCAGAGAGGTTGTGAGTGACAGTCAGAACCAGCAGCAGTTTCCATGGTGAGTAACACTTCTAAAGAGTGAGTGGAGAGATATTACATAGCATGGGGACAGCGAAATAATCAAAGGCGTGACATCACATCAGTCTCCAGGCCAATGCAGAATGCTTGAAGAAGGTGATGTATTGCTGTTCCCAACCAATGAAGTGAGGTCATTTCTGTAACTAGGAAGCAAGTCGATCACAAATGCACAGAAAGATTCCACAAGTAACAGTGCATAACCAGACACTGTTGACACTGATCCCCTCACATGGTCCAAAGTTACAGTGTTATTGTCTGTAAGCCCTTAAGGTGCCAAGTTCCTTAAATGAGTTGGCCAATCCTGCCCTAGCTTTTGAGAGATCAACAATTAACTTTCGTGCATCTGACACGAGGCGGGAGGGGAACTTAGGCGGTTTCCATTCTCCAACATTTTTCAGACCCTGGTGGGATATTTGCAAAAGGAAATTTGGTGAGGGCCACTGTGGTCCTACTCTTCAGAGAACAGTTCATAAATCTTCGGGATGAGATATCGGTGGGTGAGCAGCATCGGTGACGCCTGAATCAGCAAAGAGGCAGAGCATTCTGTCAGGAAAGAGCAACCAGTGGAATACTTCCCTCCCTTGGCCATCAGCACCATCATCAAGTAAAATCATGCCATTGTCTCTGCAGAGTCCAAGATTACATGGATACTTCTCATGTAAAAACCAATGGGAATTGTAAACACATCCATCACAATAGCTTTCTGTGCAGGGCTTGGACTGACACGGGGTGAAGGCAGCAGCCTTTCTGACAGGCCGTGATGTATGTGTTTAGATAGAGTGCCACAGAATGTTAATTTCAGCAGCCAGCTGCAGTACACCGAGGGCACGTGGCAACACTCCTGCCATATTGTCTTTATACAGCAGTAATCCCGGCACCAAGCTAGCAATTATTTCAGACACCCCATTAAGTGCTCCCACTCCCTCTCAATTCATTATCACTTCAACACTGAGGGAAATCCAAGATAGGAAACATGTCACAGCAGAAAAAATCAACTCTTCTTAATTCAGTTTGCTATAAGGATCCAGTATTCAGTATCCAGTGAGCACCTCAATTAAACGCCAGCCCATAACTCACTTCTGTATGTCTGTCTGTTCTACATAAACACTTCAAATCTCTCTTAAATTCCAACCTGTAATTCAGTCGCAGTTCTCTTTTAATCTGTATGAATAACAATCACAAGTCTGCCTGTACTCATTCCAAGATATATGTTATTTTAGATGTATATCATTTCAGATCTTCAAATAATTTCCAGCCAATAACTGAATTACAGGTATGAATTATTCTATATATAAAACCACTCAAACACCTAGATCATATTCCAGCCTGTAAATCAGATACAAGTATCTATTAATCTATATACTAGCCATCCTTAATTGTATGAGGTGCTGCAACTGCACAAAATTTGAATCTGGAAATACTCAAGAAGTCAGACAGCATCTGTGGAGAGGGAAGCAGAATTAGTGTTCAGGACGTTGACCTTTCACCGAAGTATCTGATTGTATGGTTTATTGAATGTGCTGGTCTCAGCACATTAGTGTCATTAGGGTCAGAGGAGAATCTGATGGCATAGCAACAGTTGCCTGGAACTTGTAGTCATGGGAATGATGATGTACTATCAGTAGTTTTCAAAGCTACTGGTTAGACTTCTCTCATTATTCTCCTAGCAATGACTCATGAGTATCATAAAGCAGCTACAAAAGTAGTGTTTAAGAGACATCTATAAAGACCATGAAAAGGGATGGAGGAATATGGATTCTGTGCAGGCAGATAGGATTAGTTTTATTTGGCATCAAGGTTGGCACAGGCTTTGTGGATTGAAAGGTCTGTTCCTGTTCTATGCTGTAGCTCTCAGTTGGGAAAGACAAAATTCTACCCTACGAGTGGATTGATATCGACTGCTCTTCTCTGAAAGAAGAACCATTGATCCAAAGTGTTTCAGTCACCTGTGCTGATTAAAGATTCATACACTAGTGTACAAGTAACTTCTTTATTAAGAAGTCTCTATTGTGTAGTTCTGGGCTTTTGAATGACATTTCGATCCCATTGACATGCTCTATGCAAACACAGCCATGACTTTTATTCTTGTGTCCTATGGGATGTTCTGTTGACTTGAGAACACAGGCTTTGTTAGACTCAGCTCTGGGATAACTGGACTCATTATTACTCAGCTCTTGTTCAAACGACTGCTCCCGTATGGTCTCCACACAGAGTAGCTGAAACTTCTGCAGAAGATTAAAGAAATTATCAGTGTAGAAGCATCCTCCACACACTCATCGGTTCTGAAATTAGCTTTCTGCTGTTTGATCTTTAGGTACTAATCTCACTTTAACAAATAGATCCATTTCCTGAAAATCTCTGTTTCCTAAATTGTGAGATCTCATGGAAGGAAGTCAGGAATTGCCCTGACATATTCTGTAGGATGATGAAGTATCTTAAATTTCTCCCTCCAAGAGGAGAATCTCAAAGCCACCTGCCACCACATTCTTCATATGGTTGTCCTGCCAGGCCTCCTGGCTTTCATGCCTCATAAATCCATCCTCTTGGCATGTACCTCATTGACCAGGACTTCCATGCCATGTTCTGCTGAGCAAAGCAGCGAGCTCACTTCATTCGCCTCTGCAGCCTTTCTCTCCTCCATGGAAGCCCAAATCTGCATTCTGGCTGCATGACTTCCATGGGAAGTCTGGCTTTAAGAACTAAAGCTACCTATGTATCTTGCAGAACAAAGTTTTGGAAGATGTATATCATCTTATGCAATCCCTTCAGTAATTGTGCAAGCCCTTTTGTGGCACTGATTTCCTGCAGTAAAGCTAACATTGTTTCGTATTGGGAATTGGCCAAATTTGTGATGGCTCTTATACAAAATGTAGTCATATTTTATCACAGCAAAAACAGTTCAAATAAATTCTAGGCAATCATGGCCCGATCAATCTTTCCTATCCATGCATTTGTCCTAAGTATCTCTTAAATGTTGTAATTGTATGAACTTCACTTTCAATGTAGTCAATTTCAGTTCCATGTTCAACTACGTTTTGCTATGAGCATTAACAAGATGCAAGGACAATCAGTAAATGGTGTCGGCATTAATCGTGAAGTTTAATGCTTTTCCCATGGTCAACTGTATACTGGTATTGCAGTGTTGGAGAAAATAATATTCTATAAACTTTTACACTTAATTCAAAGACGAAATATAGTGTATTCTGAAGCACTCCAACATTGAAATTAAGTAAATTTACACATTGTACATAGGTACCTACCTACTTAAAGAGTAGGTATAAAAAAATTAAATGTGATTAAGTACACAGTCTTTAAACTCAGTATGTATTTTTATTGGTACTTAAGTTAAACTACATAATTTTAACCACATAGTTATATTATTCATGGAATAATTATATTTTTGTTTGATTTTATTTCACCTACAAGGAGCACAATTGTATGCAAATACATTCAAACATCATGTTGTCAGCAGAATAAGCTGAACAACCGCAGGTATAGCAGAAACAGGAAATAGTGAAAGTGCTCAGAGGGTTAGGCCACATTTGTGGGAAGAGAAATAAATTCACGGTTGCAGGTTGAAGACTCCTCATCAGAACTGGGAAGGAGGAAAAACGAATGGTTGGTACAGGAGGGCATGTCTCTGATAAGGTAAATCCATGGTAACCATGGCGATGATCTGTGAACAAGATTATCTGGTTAATGAGTGAATGGGAGCAATAAGTGAAATGAAACTGGATCAGGATGACATTGGGAAAGGGTGAGTTAGCACTGCTCAATGTAGTGAATCACCAACATCATGTGTTTTTATACACTATAGAACACCACAGGCCCTTTGACCCACAATCTTATACCAACCTTTTAACCTACTCTAAGATCAATCAACTTAACCCTTCCCTCCTACATAACCACACACACAAAATGCTAGAGGAACTCAGCAGGCCAGGCAGCATCTATGGAAAAGAGTACAGTTAACACTTTGGCCGAAGACCCTTCGGCAGGACTGGAGAAAAAAAGCTGAGGAGTAGATTTAAAAGGTGGAGGAGGGGAGAGAGAAGTACAAGGTGATAGGTGAAACCTGAAATGGGAGGAATGAAGTAAAGAGCTGGGAAGTTGATTGGTGAAAGAGATACAGGGCTGGAGAAGGGGGAGTCCGATAGGAGAGGACAGAAGGCCATGGAAGAAAGAAAAGGGGGAGGAGCATCAGAGGAAGGTGATGGACAGGCAAGGAGATAAGGTGAGAGAGGGAATAGAGGATGGGGAATGGTAAAGGGGGGGGCGGGGGGGGGGTGGAGGACATGTATTACCAGAAGTTAGAGAAATCAATGTTCATGCCATCAGGTTGAAGGCTACCCAAACAGAACATAAGGTGCTGTTCCTCCAACCTAAGTGTGGCCTCATCACGACAGTGGAGGAGGCTATGGATAGACATATCAGAATGGGAATGGGAATGGGAAGTGGAATTAAAATGGGTGGCCACTGGGCAATCCCGCTTTTTCGGGCGGACAGAAAATAGATGCTCGGCAAAGCAGTCTCCCAATCTACGTCGTGTCTCACCGATATACAGGGAGTGATCCCAGCAGACTCACTGGTGAAGTGTCGCCTCACCTGGAAAGACTGTTTAGGGCCCTGAATGGTAGAGACGGAGGAGGTGTATCACTTGTTCCGCTTGCAGGGATAAGTGCCAGGAGGGAGATCAGTGGGGAGGGATGAATGGACAAGGGAGTCGCATAGGGAGCGATTCCTGTGGAAAGCTGAAAGTGGAGGGTGTGGAGGTAACAACGTGCTTGCTGGTGGGATCCCGCTGAAGGTGGCAGAAGTTGTGGAGAATTATGTGCTGAACATGGAGGCTGCTGGGGTGATAGGTGAGGACAAGAGGAACCTTATCCCTGGTGGGGTGGCAGGATGATGGGATGAGAGCAGGCATGCATGAAAAGGAAGAGATGCGGCTGAGGGTAGCGTTGATGGTGGAGGAAGGGAAGCCCCTTTCTTTGAAAAAGAAGGACATCTCCTTCGTTCTGGAATGAAAAGCCTCATCCTGAGAACAGATGCAGCGGAAACAGAGGAATTGAGAGAAGTGGATGGCGTTTTTACAAGTAACAGAGTGGGAGAAGGTTATCTACTGATGTCTATTACAAACTCACAGACTCTCTGTCTGGGTAGCCTCCAATCTGATGGCATGAACATCAATTTCTCAAGTTTCCGGTAATGACCCCCCGTCATCATTCTCCATCCCCTTTTCCCTCTCTCACCTTATCTCCTTGCCTGCCCAACACCTCCCTCTGGTGCCCCTCCCCCCTTTTTCTTTCTTCCATGGCCTTCTGCCTTCTTCTATCATACTCCCTCTTCTCCAGCCCTGTATCTCTTTCACCAATCAACTTCTCAGCTCTTTACTTCACTCCTTCCCCTGACCCCCTGTTTCACCTGTCACTTTGTGTTTCTCTCTCCCCTCCCCCCACCTTTTAAATCTACTCTTCAGCTTTTTTTCTCCAGTCGTGTTGAAGGGAATCAGCCCAAAACATCAGCTGTACTCTTTTCCGTAGACGCTGCCTGACCTGCTGAGTTACTCCAGTATTTTGTGTGTGTTGCTTGGATTTCCAGCATCTGCAGAAATTCCCTTGTTTGTGATTGGCCTCCTACATAGCCCTCCACTTTCCTATTATCCATGTGCCTATCTAATAATTTAAAGGCCCCTAATGTATCTGCCTCTACTACCACCATCATCTGGGCGTTCCACACACCCACCACTCTCCGTGTAAAGAACTTACTTCTGATGTCCCACCTATACTTTCCTCCAATTACCTTAAAATTGTTGCTTAAGTATGCTATCATTTTTAAGTTCTCCCAACATATACTTCTTTCTCTTTTTTCCAGGTTTCAGTTTCTTTAATTTCATTTTGATGGTAGCTATTACTCGATGGTGATCTGAACCACAGTCTGTTCCTGGGTAGGCTTTAGAATTTGTGATATTATTTCTAAAATGGTCATTGATGGTAATGAAATTGATTTGATTCCTTGTTCTATCTCCAGGGCTAATCCAAGCACGCAATCTGCATGGATGGGTTTTATACCAAGTATTGGTGATCACTTGGTTGTTTCTGACACACCAATCAGCAAACCTTTCTCCACTTTCATTTTTCTCCCCTAATCCAAAAGGTCCTGTGATGTTATCAACCCTTTCCTGTCCAGCTTTGGAGTTAAAATCTCCCATGACTAGTTTTATATCCTGACATTTACATTGCTCATAAACACTGTCAAGATCTTCATAAAACTAGTATCAGCCTGGATAAAAGTCTCTGGCTATCCACTATGGCTCTTATTATGTTGCACACCTCTACCTCTCATCCTCCTTCATTCAAAAGAGAAAAGCCCTAGCTCGCTCAAGCTATCCTCATAAGACATTCTCCCTAATCAGGTAAATCTCCCCTGCATCCTTTCTAAAGCTTTCATATTCTTCCTACAATAAGGTGAACACAATATTCCAAGTGTGGTCTAATCAGAGTTTTATAGAGCTGCAACATTACCTCACACCTCTTAAACCCAGTCCCTCCACTAATGAAGGTCAACACACTATACCTAGCAACCTTATCAATTTGCACAGTAATTCCAAGGGATCAATGGATGTGAACACTAAGATCCCTCTGTTCCTCCACATTGCTGAGAATCAACCCTGCACACTGCCTTCAAATGTGACCTTACAATGTGCATCACTTCACACTTTTCCAAGTTGAACATTTTGGTGATGTTACCAGGATACCTGGGATTACCCAGCTTTTTAGCAGCCTGTGATCTTATAAAGGAAGATGGGAGCTTGATTTAATCTCTAACATTCTGGCACTCTCTCTATACTGAATATGTAACTATAACCCATTGCCCAGACTCAGAGATTAATGTGAATGTAGAGAGGGTATTTCCATCTGTAGATCCGAGGGCACAGACTTAGAATAAAGGGAAAATAGGACCAATATAAACTGGATGGTCTGCTCCTGGGCAGGACTGGGATCAATGCTTTAGGGAGACAGAGGGAAGTGATACAGAGACCAAAGTATAAGTTAAAAAGAGAGAATTAAGAGTGGGATACAGAGAAGTCAAATGCAAATGGCACAAAGTTTACTAGATTCTAAAAGATCAATGAGAATGTAAGGGTTTTCAAAACAAGGTCAGTGAACATGTGGTGCAAATCAGAATAATGATTTGGTGGCCATTACAGCAAGTAGTCACATGGTGCAGATGATTCGGAATGAAGTAGCCACAGGTATCAGGTCATATGGAAGGATAGGCAGAAAGGTAAGGGTGGTGGGGAATTGCTCTTCATTGAGGATGAGATCAGGGTGAGAGTGAGAGATGATATAAGATCTGAGGGCCAGCACATTGAATCAATCTGGATAGAGTTCAGGAATAACAAAGGGGGAAAAACACACTGAAGTTTTCTTTTATGCCACCAAATACAGTAGAACAATCAATAACCCAAGAAGTATTTGATGCAATGTAAAAATAGAACGGCAGTTGTTATGGGGGTGTTTAACTTGCACATAGATTAGCTGAATCAAGTTAATCGAGATAGTTTGGAGGATGATTTCATAGAATTTATCTGTGATAGCTTTCTTGAACAGTACAATACGTTGCTGAACCAACAAAGGAACTTGTTGTCTTGGATCAGGTCTTGTGTGATGAGACAGCTGAAATGAACAATTGTGTAGTTCAGAATCCTCTTGGACTGAGTGATCACAGAGTGACAGAATTTTGGATAAAAATAGAGGACATAATAGTTTGATCTAAAACAAATATATTAATCCTAAACAAAAAGGGCTACAACAGGTATGGGGGAGGAGTTGGCTAGTATAGACTGGGAACACAAAGCAATTTGTTGGGACAGTTAAGCAACAGTGGAGGACTTCCAAAGAGATTTTTCATAGTGCTCAGCAAAAGTATATTCTAGTTAAAAGCAAGGAGAGTAAGGATACAGAGAGCCAGCCTTGGATAACTAAGGAAATAAAAGCTCATGCAGACAAGATCACCAAGAGTAGTGAGGAACTGAAAGGTTGGGAAAACTTTAAAAAGCAACAAGGAATCTCTAAGCAAGCAATAAAGAAAAGGAAGACAGATTATGGAAGTAAACTAGCACAAAATATAAAAGCAGAGAGTAAAAGTTTTTATAATTATAAGTAGAAAAGGACGGCTAAAATGAATGTAGGTCCCTTGAAAGATGAGAAAGGGGAATTAATATCGGCAATGCAAAATGGCAGAAGATTTGAATGACTATTTTGTGTCAGTTTTCATGGTAGAGGACACATCTAACATGCCAAGATGGCTGTTTCAAGATGGAGCTGGTGAGATGGCGGTATTTTGCAGGCAGCTAACAAAACGATGAACTATTCTATTAAATATACCTTTTCTGGACTATGATCATGTAGTCTGTAATTTCCCTTTGAGAGTTGTGCTTTTGAACCACCCGTATGATCTGGCATTTTTGTGGTATGCTGAAGAATTCAGCGAACTGGATTCCCAAGAATGCAAGTACACCTGCTACCATTGCTGGAGTGGACTTCAGGCCAGATTAAAGCAGTGGGGGCTAGGCCTGAGAACGAAAAACAAACTAATGTTCAGCCGATTTAAGCACCAAGCCAGACAAAAAAGATTAATGCATTGAGGCTGAGGGTGAAAGACAAACACAAAGTTTCACAACTCTGTGAGACTTTACTTACTCAGGGCTGAACGGATTCTGATTTTGATCATCAAAGTACTTTGAACTTTGCCAAAGAGTGATGTTATGGATGTGATGGAAGGTGAGGACCTTGATACAATTACTGTCACAGAAGAGGCAGTGTTGAGCAAACTAGTGGGGCTAAATTGCAAAAGTTATAGTAGAGGTCTTTGTGATAATTGAAAAAAATTCTCTGGATGTTTGTCACGTCCAGCAGATTGGAAGACAGTAAATGTTACACAATTGTTTAAAAGCAGAATGTAGGCAGAAGTCAGGTAAGAATAGGCTGAATAGCTTAACATCTGTATTTAGGAAAATGCTTGAAGCTTTCATTAAGGAAGAAATAGTGAGACATCTGGATAGAAATTATCCAGTTGGGCAGACACAACATGGATTTAGGAAGGGTAGATCCTGTTTGTCAATCTTACTGGAGATCTTCGAGGATATAATGAGCACAGTAGATAGAGGTGAACAGGTGGATGGATGTTGTATGCTTGGATTTCCAGAAGGTATTCAATAAGATGCATGGAGTTGAGCGTAATGTAATGGCATTGACTGAGAATGTTAACCAACAGAAGGCAGAGAGTTGGGATAAAATGGTGTTTCTCTGGTTGGCAACCAGTAATGAGCAGAGTGCCACAGGGGTTCGTGCTGTGTCTGCAACTGTTCATAATCTACATTAATGATTTGGAAAAGGGTACTGAGTGCAGTGTATGACACCAAGTTGACTAGAAAAGCAAATTGTGCAGAGGATGCGGAGAGACTACAGAGGGATATAGATAGGTTAAGTGAGTGGGCAAGAGCCTGGTAGATGGAGCACAATGTTGTTAAATGTGAGGTCATCCACTTTAGAAGGTAAAATAGAAGATAAGATTATTATTTAATTGGTGAAATATTCAAACATGCTGCTGTGCAGAAGGACTGGGAGTGTTTGTGAATGAATCACGAAAGATTAGTTTGAAAGTGCAAGAGGTTATCAAGAAGGCAAAAATAACATTTGTCTTCCTTACTAGAGGGATTGAATTGAAGAGCAGGGAGGTTGGTTATGCTGAAATTCTATAAGGTACAGCTGAGGTCGCATCTGGAGTACTGTGTGTAGGTCTGGTCTCCTTACTTGAGAAGAGATATACTGCAGAGAAGGTTCACTGAGCTGATTCTGGAGAAGAGGGGTTTACCCTATAATGAGAGATTGAATCACTTGGGGCTATGCTTGCTGGAATTCTGAAGAATGAGAAGAGATCTAATGGAAACATACAAAATTATGAATGGGATATGTAAGATAGAGGCAGGAGAATGCTTCCACTGGGACATAGCTACAAGATTCAAGGGATGGCGATTTAGGACTGCTTTTCCCAGAGACTAGTAAATCCTTGGAATTTTCTACCAGAGAAGTAGTAGAGAATTCATTGTCGCAGAGGGCTATGGAAGCTAAGTCACTGGGTATATTTAAGAGATAGAATCGTTCTTGATTAGTAAGGAGTTCAAGGTTATGGGGGGAGAGCAGAAGAATGGGATCGAATAAAATCAGCCATGATTGAATGGCAGACCAGACTCAAAGGGATGAATGGCCTCATTCCGCTCCTCCATCTTATGGTGATCAACTAAGCGAAACTGACATCAAGCAGTGTGAGAGTGCTGATGGATGAATGACTCATCTTCCTTTCTTTCCAACAAAATTTTGAGGTTGTCTGATTCCTGACTGTAACTCTGGGTGTCTGGGTGACATCCCCATTCCCAACACCACTGATTTTATATTCCATTGACATGGACCATTCAGAAATCTGATGACGGAGCAGAAGAAGATGTTCTTTAAAACATTAAGTGTGGGTCTTCAGGCTCCTGTACTTCCTCCCTGATGGCAGTAATGCAAACAGGGCATGTCCCAGATGGTGAGGGTTCTTAGGAGA
Organism: Hemitrygon akajei; assembly: GCF_048418815.1. Lineage (NCBI taxonomy): Eukaryota > Metazoa > Chordata > Chondrichthyes > Myliobatiformes > Dasyatidae > Hemitrygon > Hemitrygon akajei. Next base: position 18,931,786 of record NC_133149.1, read on the forward strand.
TGGAGGTTGCCTTCTTGAGGTGTTAACTCTTGATGTTCTTGATATTGGGGAAGGTTGTGCCTGTGATGGGCCTAGCTGAGTCTACAACCTTCAGTCCTGTGCGCTGTGGCTCAGATTAATGAGAGGTGTCTTAGAGGGAAGTCTGATAACTTGTCTTGGGCTGAACACTTTGTTTTTTGCTCCAATAGCACTGATGTTGAGCTAGCCATTATCTGGGTCAGGTGTCTGATTCCTGGTGAGTCTTCATAACATTGCAATATTTTAATGTAGTGTTTGGATAGGAGAAAGAGGTTGTCAATACACTTGGGGTCAGGTACTTTTGTCTTGGCTAGTCTTTCAAAATCACCATGCCATTGTTTTGTGACTGTGCAGGATTGTCCTCATTTCCCCATTATGACTAGCAGCAAAACAAAGTTCTGAGGAAGTGGAGGTTCCTAACGACTTTAATTTTTCAGAGACACAGGAGTCCTCAAATGCTGGATGTCTGGAGCAACACACAAAAAGCTGGAGGAACTCAGCAGGTCAGGCAGCATCTATGGAGGGAAAAGGACAGTTGATGTTTAGGGTTGAGAACCTTCATCTGGATAGAATCTGCTTAACTGCATTTCCCTCCCGAGATGCCACCTGATCTGCTGAGATACTCTAGCTTGTTGTGTGTAACTTTATTTTTCATTTCCCCAACTATTCAATACACGTTATTGCAAATCTTTTAATGTTTCTTTCTAAAAGAATTTTGTGAGGCAAGCTGTGTTATTTGTCAATTTGTTTCAATGGACCTCAAATTACAGTTCCCACAAATGAAGTGTTTTAGTACACATGGAAAGACCAATGCCATATGCATCTCTCTGCCAGTTACTGAAGTCAATATACAGTTTTCTGGAGTTAACAGGCGATAATCAAGCGACCAATCACTAAAATCTGAACAAAAAGCACTGCTTTTGTATGTTACTCTATCTTCGTCCAGTTCTTGAGTGCATGAACATATTCTGCCTGGTCTCTGCTATCTGTTTCCTCACAAATCTTCCATTCTTCTACCTTACAGCATCTTCCCTCAAATAGTTACATGCATGTTCCCTCATCTTGACTCTTTACATCTTCAAACTACCTTCACTGCCTCACTCCAAACACAAGAAAATCTGCAGATGCTGGAAACCCAAAGCAACACAGACAAAATCCTAGAGGAACTCAGAAAGTCAAGCAGCATCTATGGAAAAAAGTAAACAGTTGACGTTTCAGGCCAAGACCCTTCATCTGGACTTTTCACTACCTCATTGACCAAACTGCCTATTACTCACCCTAATCTTACCCATGTCTCCGAAGCACTTCAAGGCATGTCTTTTGTCTAAGACATCACGTGAATCCTTCTGGCATGATCCACAGTATTAGCTAAAGGTCTTTTCACAGATTCATCATCAACCTGGTGCATTAAGAAGCTTGACTTGTACCTGTCCGCAGCTGAAGCCCAATACACCATTCAGGTGATGTCTTGCTAAAGTTGTTTGATATGTGAAGCCCTGGCAAATATAAAGATGCCAGGTCTTGAACCTGTAGATTGCGGTTTCATTGTTGTAGTGTGGTTACATCTGAAATTCAGTAGGAGAGTGTGAAGAGCAGAAATGGAGTGAAACGGGTCTGTGACAAGGATAAGTCAAAGTATCTCTTCCTAAAAGGTTGAAAAGAGGCCTCTGCAGACTGCATCTTCACACCGACATTGTAGAGTTATATGCTTTAGTAGGGATGATTTTGGGGACAGAGAGGAGAGAGTTAGGGATTAGGTTTAGGGAGAGGGATGCACAGAAATTAGAGGACAGGCTGGATCTAAGCCTCTGCTCTGTGTTCAAAAGTCAGTAATGCGGACATGGTCTGACGTCAGGCCAGCAGACCAGCAAGGGACAAAGTGGATGACCCTCTAGGTACGTGAATCATGAGTCTGGGGTTCGAAGCTGAGTATTCAGGGTCCAGTCATTGGCAATCTGGCATTTGAGAATTGGAGGTGTAATGTTCATTCACCATCATCAGCGAGTCCTGGGGTTGATACTGAAGATCAAAGCCCAAAAGTTGATCAGAAGTCCAGAAGTTAAGACCAGATAGCTGGAGCCCTGAGGTTGTGATTCACTGTGAGTCTGCTGGGAAAGTCAAAGGCCCAATGTCTGCAAATTCACAAATCCACTGGAGGCCAAAGAAGCCAGCCTGTCCTGAGGTTAGAGGACAGTGTATCTGCATGGGTGGGTGGAAGTGAGGAATGGGACTTGTTTTACTGTTGTTGCTTTCCACTTGTTATCTTGAGTCCCAACAAATATTGTGCTAGTTCGAGCAGGCTGCTCTGAGAGTTGAGCCCAGCCATTGGCAGAATGAATAATTTCAGAGGGATTGGGCACCATTGCACAGTCTGCAATCTGAACTGGTTGCACACGGAGTGGGAAGACAAGAATGGTGCAGAGGGGAAGATAAGTTCCTTATATTATATCAAATACTGCTACCACCTCCCCCCAAAAAAAGCAAATGTGATGACATGTGAGTGATGATAAATCTAATTCTGATATGGGTCTCTATTCTGGACTGAAAGTGGGAAGGGAACCATGGTTTGGGGGAAGGAGAAGGGAGAGGGGAGGGAGTGGGAAGCACCAGAGAGACCTTCTGTAATGATCAATAAACCAATTGTTTGGAATCAAATGACAATCCCTGGTGTCTCAGGGCTGGGTATGTCTGCACCCGCGCCACCGCCTGGCCTTGGCACTCCTTCTCTGCCACCTGTCCCACACCCCTCCCGTGGTGCTCCACACTCTCCATTCCCAACATCCTTTACTCCCGCCAGATTTACAAACTTGCTCTCTGCTCCATGTTGAAAAATACAGTACTGTGCAAAAGTCTTAGACACCCGAGCTATATGTATAGTTATTGTAAAGTGGTTCACATAATGCATTACAGTACCAGTGACCCAGGGTCAATTCCCGCCCACTGCCTGTAAGGAGTTTGCATGTTCTCCCCATCACCATGTGGGTTTCCTCCTGGTGCTCCAGTGTCCTCCCATGGTCCAGGTTGGTAGGTTAATTATGATGCCAATTTAAAAAAAAAATTAAAACTAGGTAATGCAATTCTGATTTAGAAGCTTTCTGGGGGATTCAAGTAGTGATTTCATATACATAACCAAAATGAGCCATTGGAACTTTTACTGGAACACATTCACTATCCTGAGAATATGTGGCCAGCATGTTGACAATGTGTATTCTCCTATCAATAATCAACTCTCTTTTGTGGTTATGGCTTCATGATGGCTTTGTCCCCAGTATGCCTGCTGTTACTGACAATGTGTTACCAGGAAGACAGAGGAGAAGACTCAAGGATGTGCTAATAGCTCCTTCTGACAACTAGGATATTTAGCTCATAACCGTTCAAAGAAGAGAAGGGAATTTGAGATGCTTTGGGAACCTTGAATTCATATGTTAGGAGCATGCAGAAGGAGAGCACCAACTTTAAAACTGCCCACCTGCCCAAAGCATCTTCCACCCTTTGCCCCATCTACGGCTAAGTCTGCGGTTTTCACACTGTTTTCATTAGTTACATCACGACCCATTAAACCAGAAAGTAAGCAAGTCATTCATATTCCGAAGGACTTCCCAAGAATATGAAGAACATGTCATATGACTAAACTGCTTCACTGACCAGCAGATACGAGGGAAAACTCTGTAACAGAGATCTGAGATGTCTGTGGACCTACACACCAGAGGTCTGATGCTCCCGCGTGCTTTCTGACCTCAGAGATCCAGTTCCAACAATAAGGACTGATTCCTGCTTAGTCAGCCTCAGTGGGCATAGGGCTCCTCCCCTAGTTTGCTTGAAGAGATTTTTAGTGATATTCAGCGTCCCTGTACATGGTACACATTTATCATGTGCATGCACAAAGCAATTAGAATAGCAAAAAAAAAGTATGTTGCAAGAGACCTTGGAATATAAGAGCAGGCAGCTTGTATTGTAATTATACAGGGCTTTGGTGATATGACACTTCAGATATTGTATTGGTCTGCTTTGCTAGGGAAGTATATAATTGACCTCAATGAATGAATTTTCCTGGGATGAAAAAGACTATTTATTGAACAGAAAATGAGTGAATTTTCTGGTGGATTTATTGTTTATACATAGAATGCTGATGACCTCATTGAAAGTCATAAAATTGGTAAAGGATCCAATGGAGTATGGTGAAAGATTCATTCACCTGAGTAGAAAGTTTAAAATTAGTGGTTCTAATCTCATAGTGAGGGTCAAGCATTTAGACTCAAATAGGGAGAAATCATTTTAGTTGTGTGGCTGTGTTGAGGTTTCCACTCTGGGCTGCTGGTGTTCAACCTATGAATATATTAATGATTGAGATTAATGGATTTGTAAATACAAAGAAAATCAAGGTAAATGAGGATTAGTGGTGCTGATGTAAATGTTCAGTCATGATCTTATTGAATGGTGGAGCAGGCTCAATGGGTCACTTGGATCTACCTGTTCCTATTTCTTACATAATTCTGATATAGGAAATAGGATTAAATTGCCAAACATGCATTGATGCAGCCTAATGCAAAGGAAGAAGTTTATGGAAATATTTTTTGCTTCAGGCAAGACAAGCACAACTTCAGGAATGGAAAGACAGCTTTAAGTGTCCAATGCTGGACCAGTACTTATAGCAGTTGCTTAGCAACCTAATATCAAGGATTCATAAACTGACAATGACTACTTATTGAATTTAATAAATCTAACTATTTGTGTGCTGGAAACAAAACAAATCTAGATGAGAACTGCTGTTTTGTCATAAAAATCCAACTGATTCACTAATATGCTCCAGAGAATGGACACGTGATTTCAGTGGCACATTATGTGGGATGGACAGTAAATGAGACATTGGCTGTCCCAAGAACATTGAAAAACAATTCATAAAACAGAGAAAGGTAATGGGAAATGTAATAGAGGTATTCAAAACCATGACTGGCTTTCAGAAAGTAGATAAAGGCAAATTATTACCATTGGTAGAAGGTTTGAAAACCAGATTTAAGATCATTTTCAAAGGAACCCATAGGGAAAATGAGAAGAAAATTATTTACACAGTTATCATGATCAGAAATGTACTGCCTGAAAGCATGGTGGAAGTAGATTTGATGCAACTTTCAGAGTGAAATTGAATGGATAGTTGAAAAAGAAACATTTAAAAGATATTTAGGAAGAAGCTGGGGGGCTAATGGATAGTATTTCAAAGAGCCAACATAGACACAATGGGCCAAATGGTTTCCTCTGCATTGTACAATTTAATTTGCACACAGAGTGTGAGGGATCAAGAATGTTTGAAAGTAGCTGTAAAGTGTGTGGGTCCTCCTTTAGATGATTCTGAGAGAAAGTCAACGTAGTGCACGATTTTCCAGTCTTACTAAGCTTCCTCAGTATAGTTATAGTGATGGAGGCAGAGGCAATGGGAATGAAATAGAGAAAAGCTGACCCCAGTATCAAGAAGTGGTTACTTGGATAATTGTCCATGATAGCCCAACTTAATTCTCTCAGATCGCTCAGTTCCCACTCTTTTACACTCGCGGACGCTACATTCCCCAATGGTGTCCTTACATTTCAACTGTGCCTCTGGACCTGAGAAAATTCCAGCTCACCTGATGTTACCCATTCTGAGGTTCTGCATACCCACACTATAGCAAAACAGCTCTGATGCCATCTCCTCATAACATAGTCTCCACCCACAACACCTCCAAATGCAATCAACCCACTTATCAGCTTCAATTGGCAAAGGAATTCAAAGCCCTATGTTGTAGAGCTGACACCCACCCCCTCTTTCAGCAGAAGAGCCTGGTGTTCAGTAGTTTGATCACATGAGGTGGCTGATAAAAGTGAAGTATAACATGTAGGCAGCTCTCAACCCTTTTCCCAAAGGTTCCCACACTATCACTGCACTTGATCCAAGAACAAATGATCACTGCATCCTTTGAATCAAAAATAGTGAACAATGGCTACAAAGTTGTGCTTAGTCACCAACCTGACTCTGTCAATCAGCTGCCAAAGAGAAGATGCTCACCCAATCCTACCACTACCCCACCCCCAACACACAAACTACACACAAGACCACCCACATACTTCACCATTACTTTCCCACCACAAAGCCAGGTGGCCTTTGAAAGAGAGCACCTCCTCTGAGGCAATGAGCCATCAACAGCTGGGGATGGTGCATGGGGAGCGCTGGACCAGGTTTTACAGGTCTTACCTGTTCTGCTCTTGGAGTATTTAGTAGAACAGAGTTTTTAGCAGTTGTACTCTCAAAGGTCTGCACCAGCATATATTCAGATTCAGATTCAGTTTATTGTCATTTATAAACCACAAGTACAATGCAGTTTAAAAATGAGACAACGTTCTCCAGAATGATATCACAAAAAAGCACAAAACAGACGACACAAGAAAAACCACGTAACGTTTGGTAATCCCCAATCCAGAGTCCAGAGAGGCTGCTGCGTATCGATATCACACTATCGTCTTAGCACGTTCCCCAGAAAGTAACTACAAACCCATCAGACAAAACTAAAGCTACAAGACCTACACAAAACCACGTAGTTACATATAGTTATAGTTAACATATAGTTTCAACAGTGCAGACAATACCATAATTGATAAAAGACTAACTGACAAAGACCACATAATTATAACACATAGTTTCATAAATGTCAAAAAGTAAGCTAATGTGCCTCCCAAAAAAGCCATAAGCATATGTTACCCCTTATCACTAATGGGGGCAAGCCTTTCTCCATAGAAGCAACAGTCACCGAGAGAAAATTAAATGAAACAGTCACTTTCCAATTTTGTGCTTAAAAAGGATCGAAACTACCAAAGGCCACATTAAAGAACAAAGTGACAAAGAAATGCTCACACTGCACCGCACTGTCTCACAGCCCACAAAGTATTGGCTCCAGCTGCTTGGAACAGATTCAGAACAGTTTGAAAAGGGGAGAATTGTCCCTTCCAAAAACTTCCTGTGATTGTTAACGAAAACAAGACACTGGGGGAGCTCATCAGTTCAGGCAGCAGCTGTGGAGGGATAGTCGAGGTTTCAGGTCGAGAAACTTAATGTGATATGACAATAAGACCATAAGACCTAAGGAAGGAGCAGAATTAGACTATATAGCCTATTGAGTCTGCTCCTTCATGGCTGATTTAATATCCCTCTCAAACCCATTCTCCTGATTTTTCCCCATAACCCTTGACCCCCTGACTAATCAAGAACCTATCAAACTCTGCTTTGAATATACCCAATGACGTGGCCTCCACAACATTCCGTTGCAACGAATTCCACAGATTCACCACCCTCTATCTAAAAAAAATTCTCCTCATCTCTGTTCTAAAGGGACATCTTTCTATTCTGAAGCTGTACCCTTTGGTCCTATACTCCCCCACTATAGGAAACATCCTCTCCACATCCATTCTATCTCTAGACCTTTCAATATGTAATAGATTTCAATAAGATTCCCCCCTCATTCTTCTAAGTGCCAGCAAGTACAAGCCCAGATCCATTGAACACTCCTCATATGTTAACCTTTTCATTCCCAAAATCATTCTCGAGAATACCCTCCGGACCTTCTCCGATGCCAGCTAATTTTTTCTTAGAAATGGGGCTTGAAACTGCTCACAATATTTCAAGTGTGGTCTGACCAAAGCCTTACAAAGCATCAGTATTACATACTTGCTTTTATATTCTAGTTCTCTTGGAATGAATGGTATCATTGCATTTGCCTTCTTTACCATCAACTCAACCTGCAAGTTAACCTTTAGGGAATCCTGTGCATGGACTCCCAAGCCTCTTTGCATCTCATATTTTTGAATTTTCTCCCCGTTTAGAAAACAGTTTATGCCTTTATTCCTTCTACCAAAGTGTATGACCATACACTATATTCCATCTGCCACTTCTTTGCCCATTCTCCCAATCTGTCTAAGTCCTTCCACAGACTCTGTTACCCCAAAACTATCTGCCCTTCTGTCTATCTTCATATTGTCTGCCAACCTGGCCACAAAGCCATCAATTCTGTCATCCAAATCATTAACATATAACGTGAAAAGAAGCAGTCCCACCTCTGACCACTGTGGAATACCACTAGTCACTGGCAACCAACCAGAAAAGGCCCCTTTTATTCACACTCTTTGCCTCCTGTAGTCAGCTAATCTTCTATCCATGCTAGTATCTTTCCTGTAATACTATGGGCTCTTGTGTAGCAGCTTCATGTGTAGCACCTTCTTGTCAAAGGTCTTTTGAAAATCCAAGGAAACAGCATCCACTGATTCGCCTTTGTCTATCCTGTCTGTTATCTCCTCAAAGAATTCCTACAGATTTGTCAGGCAAGATTTCCCCTTAAGGAAATCATGATGATTTGATCTATGTTATCATGTACCCTGAAACCACATCTTTAATAATTGACACCAACATTTTCCCAACTACTGAAGTCAGACTAATTAGCCTATAATTTCCTTTCTTCTACCTTCCTCTCGTCTTAAAGAGTGGAATGACATTTGCAATTTTCCAGTCCTCTCGAAACATTCCAGAATCTAGTGATTCTTGGAAGTTCATTACTAATGACTCCTCAATCTCTTCAACTACCTCTTTCAGAACCCTGGGGTGTAGTCCATCTGATCCAGGTGACTACTTTCAGAACTCTCAGCTTCCCAAGCACCTTCTCTTTAGTAGTAACAGCAACACTTACTTCTGTTCCTGATACTCACAGATTTCTGGCATATTGCTAGCATCTTCCACAGTGAAGACTGACGCAAAATAGTTATTAAGTTCATCTGCCATTTCTTTGTCATTTTCCAGCGGTCTGATATCCATTCTCATCTCTCTTTTACTCTTTATATATCTAAAAAAAAGCTTTTGGTATCCCCTTTTGTATTATCAGCTAGCTTACCTTCATATTTCATCTTTTTTTCTCCTTATGGCTTTTTTAGTTGTCTTCTATTGGTTTTTAAAACCTTTCCAATCCTCTAACTTCCCACTAGTTTTCCTCTATTATTTTCCCTTTCTTTTGCTTTTATGCTGTCTTTGACTACCCTTGTCAGCCACAGTTGCCTCATCCACCCCTTAGAATGCTACTATTTCTTCAGGATGTATCTATCCTGTGCCTTCCGAATTGCTCCCAGAAATTCAAGCCATTGCTTTTCTGCCATCATCCCTGCTAGTATCCCCTTTCATCATCTTTGGCCAGCTCCTCTGTCATGCCTCTGTAGTTCATGTTGCTCTACTGTAGTGCTAATACATCTGATTTTAGCTTCTTCCTCTCAAAATGCAGGGCAAATTCTATCAGATTATGATCACTACCTCCTAAGGATTCCTTTACCTTAAGCTTCCTAATTAAATCTGGTTCATTACACAACACCCAATCCAGAATTGCCTTTTCCCTGGTGGGCTCAACCACAAGCTGTTCTAAAAAGTCATCTTGTAGGTGTTCTACAAAATCCCTCTCTTGGGATCTAACACCAACCTAATTTTCCCAATCTACTTGCATATTGCAATCTCCCATGACTATAGTAACATTGCCCTTTTTACATACATTTTCTCACCTACCGTTGTAATTTGTACCTCACATCCAGACTACTGTTCAGAAACTTGTACATAACTGCCATCAGGTCCTTTTACCCTTGCAGTTTCTAAACTCTACCCACAAAGATTCAACATCTTTTGATCCTATGTCACCTCTTTCTAAGGATTTGATTTCATTTTTTACCAACAGAGCCACCTCACCCCCTCTGCCTACCTGCCTGTCCTTTCAATACAAGGCATATCCTTGGATGTTAAGCTCACAACCATAATCTTCTTTCAGCCACAGCTCAGTGATGCCCATAATGTCATACCTGTCAATCTCCAACAGCGCTACAAGATCATCTGTCTTATTCCATATGCTGTTTACATTGAAATAATACACCTTCATCCTGCTTTCATCACCTTTGTTGATTTTGCCCCCATGTTACACTTCAACTCATCCCACTGACTGTAATTTTGCCCTATCATCTGCCTGTCACACCACATCTGCATGTATACCAACTACCCCATCCTCAGCCCCATCACTCTAGTTTCCATTCCCCTGCCAAAGTAGCTCAAATTCTCCTCAACAGCTCTTACAAAGCTGCCCACTAGGATATTGGTCTCCCTCGAGATCAGGTGCATCGCATCCTTTTTGTACAGGTTACGCCTTCCCCAGAAGAGATCCCAGTGATCCAGTAATCTGAAGCCCTGCTCCTTGTACCAGTTCCTCAGCCACTCATTCATCTGCCAAATCATCCTGTTCTTACCCTCACTGGTGCATGGCATAGGCAGCAATCCAGGGATTAATACCCTTGAAGTCCTGCTTTTCAGCTTTCTACCTAACTCTCTATATTCTCACTTCAGGACCTTATCCTTTTTCCTACTTATGCTGTTGGTACCAATATGTAGCACCACTTCTGGCTGTTGACCCTCCCCCTTTGGAATGCTGTGGACATAAACTGAGACATCCTTCACCCTGGCACCTGGGAGGCAACATACCATCTGGTGTCTTTTTCATGTCCACAGAATCTCCTGCCTGCTCCTCTAACTGTAGAATCCCCCATCACCACTGTACTCCTCTTCTCCCCCCACTTCCCTTCTGAGCCACAGATCCAGACACTGTGTCCGAGTCCCAGTCACTGTGGCTAGGTTGTTCCCCCCCCCCCCCCAACTATATTGAAAGTGGTATACTTATTATTGAGGGGAATGGCACAGGGGTACCCTACACTGGCTGCTTATTCCCTTTCTCGCTCCTGAAAGTCACTCAGTCGACGACTACATCCCTGTAGCTCCTACCTATCACCTCCAATGAAATGAAGGTCATCCAGCTCCAGTTCCCTAACGCGGTTTCTAAGGGGCTGTAACTCAATGTACCTCATGCAGATGTAATAATCAGGGACTGGAAGCCTCCCGTAGCTCTCACGAAGAACGAACTACTAACCTGATCCTTTCCCACTGCACTAGCTATGTACTATTAGAGAAAGAGGGGAAAAAAGCTTACTGGAAACTTACTTAGAGCCTTTGCTCCTTCTTCCCAAAGCCTCTTGACCCAAAGCCTGACCACTCTAACACTGCCCCAATGACACAATGGCCACTCTGCTTACACCTTGCTTCTTTTTATAGGCCTTTGCCAAGTGGTCTTTTTGCTGCCTTTCCCACAAGTGAGTGCACGTGATGATTGCAGCCCACTGATTGGTAGGACTTATCTCCTCTCTCCCTCAAAACTATGACATTATTTTAAAATTGTCTCCAGCTCTTTATTTCTGGCATTGACATCGTTCCTCAGGAAATAATTTTGTCCCTTCCAATCTTTTTAATTGCTTCGTGATTTTGACTATTTTAATTAATCTTCTCTCATTGCTCTGCTACTCCACAGAGAGCAGAGGAACCTTGATGTGCAAGACTAGTGATCAAAGGAGGTGGCACAGGCAGATAAGTTAGTAAAAATGGCATTCAAGATACTTCATTAGCTGCAGCATAAAATGTAAGAGTCAGAGAGGTGATGGTACAGCTTCATAAAACATTGGTGAGGCCTCATCTGGAAAACTGTGTGCAGATTTGGTTGCCACGGTACAGAAGGCACATGATTGCTCTGGGGATGATGCAGAGGTTCACTAAAATGTTGCCAGTGATGGGGTGTCTCATTTATGAGGAGAGAATGGATAGATCAGGCATGATTTCCCTGGAGGGGAGAAGACTGAGTGGAGACCTGATAATTATGAGCGGCAAAGATAGAATAGATATGAGTCAGCTGGATAAGAAGAACTTTGGCCCAAATGCTGGTAAATGGGTTTAGTGTAGACAAGTACTTGATGAGTGGCATGGATGGGCATGAGCCAATGGGCCTGTTTCTGTGCTGGCGGACGGTGACTCAATGACTCAATGGCTATGGAAAACACTCAGCTCCATCAATGCCTTCTTATAACTTAAATCCACCAATAACACTACATTACTGAACACAGGAGACAGGAGATGAATAAAACTAAAATTGCGACTTCTGATTTATATTCACTTTCCTAGCTGCAAGTGAACCCTATGTGTGGCTCATATATTTTCTTGATGTACCTGGAAGCCATTCAGCCCATCAAATGTGAACCAGCCATTGGAGCAATCACATCACCCCCCCACCCCCATATACTTCCCTGTAACCTATTCTTTCTCACCGTCATCCCAGCCCTGATTATCCAAACACCTGCCTGTACTCATGATAATTTATAGTGACCAATTAATCTCAGAATCAGAATCAGATTTAATATCACCAGGATGTGTCATGAAATTTGTTAACTTTGCGGCAGCGGTACAATGTAATACATGATAAATATAGGAAATAAAACTCAGTTACAGTAAGTATATATATGTATATTAAATAGTTAAATTAAGATAAGTAGTGCAAAAACTGAAATTTAACAAAAAAGACGAGATTGTCTTTAGGACAAGGGAGGAAACAAGACTGTCTCGCATACAGACTACCTGTACACAGCACCAAGGACGGGGTTGATCCCGGGATTGAACTGTGAGACTCTAGCAAAACCTATTCAACAACAGGACCCTTTCATGTTCAGCACCCAGATGATCTTTGTTACTTCCTTATTCCAAATCACTGGCCAAGCTCAAGGTACAAGATATTACCAAGCAAAACTAGGCAGAAAATATCCTCTCTGTGTGATTCTGTGGAACTAATTTCAGTGGGGAAATCACAGGAAAGAATGCTGGAAATGGACGGTAGATCCATTAGCATCTCAAATGTATACATCAATGAAGCAAACTTAGAGGAGTATAGCTGAGCTACTAGCTGCATATAAAGAAGGAAATTCCATTTATTTAGTGCCACTCGATGTGTCAGTGCTTCCTGAAGCTTTTTCTGTGAATGAGGCATCTCTGAAGTACACACATTCATTCCAGTTATGAAAAAGAGCAGCCAGGTTCCAAACAGGAGACTCCCTGAAGCCTCAATTAGATAGGTTATCAGAAAACAGATAATCAACTTCTCCAGTAGCATCTGTGGAGTTAAAAACAGCTGACATCAAAGTTTCATAACCTCTCAGCGGAATGGAGAAAAGTTATAGATCAATGAAGATGCAGGAGAGATAGAGAGAGTGTGAGGGATCGGGTGTAAGGCTGGACAGACACAAGTGGGGAGAAGGGGGTGAAGGCAGACGACTAGACAAATGTGGGTCCGAAGTAAATGTCAAAAGGGCAGGGTGAATGAGATCTGAAATGAACAGAAGAAGAATAAATAAAAAACAAGAAGGGGAAAGCCATACACAAAATGCTGGAGGAACTCAGGAGGTCAGGCAGCATCTATGGAAATGAATAAAGAGTCGATGTTAAGGGCTGGGATCCTTCTTTGGGACTGGAAAGGGAGGAGAAAGACATGCTTGGAATAGCTGATTATTTAAAATTATTGAATTTAGTACTGAATCCTGGACTACGATTAAAGATAAATTGCTGTTCCTTGAACTTACATTAAAGTTTGCTGGTCAAGAGGTTAAAGGCAGATTGGGGGTGAGATAGAAACTTAAAGCGACAGGTAACTGTAAGCCCATGATCATCCCTGTGGACTGATTAGACATGTTTTGAAAGCAGACACCCAATCTGTATTTAGATTCTCCAATGTAGAAGAATCCACCCAATGAGCACTGAATGCAGTATTCTAGATTTGAAGATGTGTGAGTAAATCATTGCTTCATGTGTTTGGATTGTTTGGGTGCCTGGATGATGGGAAGGGAGGAGGTGAAAGGACAGATGTTATATACCCTGTTGTGCATATCAAGGTGCCATAAGCTGGGGAACAAATGTTAGTGGAGATGGGAAAATGAACAAAATCATCAGAGGGGGAATGTCTCCTCAATCATGCTAAAGAAATTATGAATGTAGAGTCTGGTGAGATGGAAGTGAGGACAAGGGGAAGCCTACCCCTTGTTCTGGCTAAGACGAGGCAGGGTGAGAGCAGAGGTACAGGAGGTAGAGTGGTTGAGGATGAAAGCCCAGTCAATGATGGTGGAGGGGAAATCATGTTAGAAGAAAAAGGAAGGCGGTTCCATCAGAAAAAATGTGACGGAGATGGAGAAACTAGGAGAATGTAAAGCCTCTTTCAAACAGGTGATATGGATGCAATCAAGCCACACCAATGTAAAGGTCTATGGATATTGGTCACCAACAATCCCTGGAGCTGGAGGCAGAGAAATCATGAAATCAAAGGGAAGAATCTGAGCTGAGCCTTCTGAAAATGAGAACAGGGTGGAATCCTGCCCCAGAGGTGTGAAACTTTCAAGTTCTGGCCATCAGTACCATCATCAGTGTTCTGGGGAAAGGTGAGCGAGGCAACTTGAAGAAGAATAAGACCAGAACTGTTTGACAGGCAGTAGCTTGGCCTCTCGAGGGTTCCTACTGCTATACCTCCCATCTAAAGGAAATGAGTACAGTTAAGGGAGAAGTTTGCAATGAGGGAATGACTTCAGTGTGATGGTGGAGAGATTTGATGGGCCTTTGATCAATAAAGAAGCAAAGAGCCTTCGGGCTTTCTTGGTGTGATTTGGAAGAGTAGGAGAATTGGATGTCCATGGGAGAAAATTAGATGGTGATGACTAGGAAACTATAAAAGAGGTAGGCCGGGACTAGATGGAGGGGAGAAAGAACACATTCATAGTGGGCAGAGGTAAGTTTCCTTGGATAAGACAAGTTTGGCATTAGTAGACAATATCGATTTGGTCCAGTCACTCAAAAAACTGCACCGATCAATGCAATCCCATGATATTGTTATTGCCCACTTCAGAGGACATCTCACCTGAAAACTGACATCACCCCTCATTTCATACTCCCCTGTGCTACACAGTTGTTTCAGCATAGGCAACATGCCTGAGTGCCTGAGATGGACTTGAACCCTCAACATTACAATTTAATGACGAGAACTTCTCCTGAGGCACACTCAGTACTTCCAGCATTTCCTCTTACTATCTCAGCTATTTAATATTGGAAATCCTTCTCCTTATTTTTTCTATTGCCAAAGTCAATTAAATCCAAAGGGATTTGTGGTGTGCAGATCTTTTAATTCGCAGGTGGTCAGGGCCTGAACTCACAGAACCTATTAAAGGGAGAGGGAGCTTTCATCCTCTGCCTGGGCTGCATTCAAATCCAGCTCTTGAACAGCTAATGATGTGCCTTTCCACTCAGTTTTTCACCCTTTCATGCTCCTTGAGGAGTTTGCCTGCTGTCTGAGAAAAGTGGGTTTAAATGCATATTGCAGAAATGGGTAAACCATGCGGCTAGACTGCCTCCAGAAGGCACATATTGCTGTATTGGATGTAAAGTTAAAATTCTGCCTGGAACATAGGATCTCTCAAAATTTGATGTAGGTCACAGGAGCCTCTAGTCTCAGCTAAACTCCACTGTTTGCATTTATTGCTGCAAAAACTGCACCGGCTTTTTTCTCTCTGAGAGTATGAATGAGAAGCTGATCTTCTCCACAGGAGGGGCCTGGGCTGTCACAAGCTCGTGAGCAAGTCAGGGATTACACTGTTGCCTGTAAGACGCTTATGAAAAGAAATATGTTCTGATTCCGAGACAGATGGAATCCTTTAATCATTCTTCAGAAGCACTGAAGAGTTAAGGAAGCTATCCAGGCTATTAGTTGGGTGGGTAATTAAATGTTTTTCAAGCCAATTGCTTTTTGTTTCAGGTGCAGACTGTGTGCTTAGACTTAGATATTGTTGACGGGCAGATATCACAAACAATACAAGAGTAACCTATCACTGGATAGGTATGGAAAAAGAGCTAAAGAGTGTCAAATTGGATTTTCTTTGCTGGCTGTGTTAAACCTGTTTCACAATCAACTGTGGCCAACTGCACTCTTTGATTGCTTCATTTGTTGAATTGCTTGAGATCCAAGGAAAAATGAGCAGTGACCCTGTGTCAGGGGGCTATTTTGGAAAACATATTAATGGTCACTTATTGACCTGCAGAGAGCTCACCACACAATTAATTTCTAGAGTTCAGGTCACATATCAACTATTGAGAACTGAATAAATGCTAACCTATGAAAAATGGTCATGCATTAAACCCTGGTGAAACGAGAGCAGACTGTTCCCTCTTTAATCCGTAGTGAACCAGAGAAAATTTACAACACAGAAGGGGGCTATTCAGCCCATTAAGCTCATGCTGGTCAAAAATGATCTCCTCAGCTTGAACACAAATGGCTTGGAGATCTGGCAGTCACGGCATCTCAAAGACACATCTAAATACTGCCTAAATGTGCTGAGGGTCTCTGCCTGCATTATTCTTTCTGCAATAATTTCAAGAACCTCCACCACTCTGTGAGGGAAAGAAAGGTTTTCCCCATCTCCCCTAATCCTTTTAGCAGTTACTTTAATTATATGCACCCTGAATTTTGGCTTCTTTGTTCAGGGAAGTAGATGTTTCCTGTTTATCTAGACCACTCATTATTCCACACATTTCAGTAAGTCTCCCTCAGCTTTTTCTTTTCTATCAAAAGCAATATGAGTTTATGCAATCTTTCTTCACAGCTATAGTTTTCCAGTCCTGGCAACTTGCTCATGAATCTCCTCTGGCCAGCATTATCACATCATCTCTGTTGTGTGATAACCAGAACTGTACACAGTACTCAAGTTAGGCCCTTATGAATTGTGTTGTAACAGTTCTGATGTAATCCCCATGCATATACTCTGTCCCTTAGTTGCGAAGGAAAGAACCCTGCGTGCCTTGTTTCAATCATTTTTTTTTACCTGTGTTACTAACTTTTCAGATCTATGGACAATCAGTCGATGATTCTGCTGTTCCTTTACAGCTCTAATTTCCCATTAGTGCTCCCATTTGTTGTATATTCACTTGCCTTGTTGGTTCTCCCCAAATGCTTTAATTCTCACTTTCCAGGAATTAATTACATTTAGACTTTCCTATCAAACTGATCTTACTATCTATATCCTTCTGTAGTCTAAACCTCTGCTCTTCACTGCCAACCACAATGCCAATTTTAGAACATTTATAAAATTATTTTTCACACTCACTACGTGTGCCAAGCAAACCCATCAAACATCAGACTAAGTCACAGAGAACTGGTCACATAATAACGTATGGAGAAGTAATTTCATATTAACCCATGAAGAGCTAATTGCACCATGAGTTCATAGAAAACTGATCATTCATTAACCCACTGACATATTGACCCACAGACAACTAACCATACATTAGTCAAAACCAACCAATCATGCATTGACCCATAAAGAAATGACCACACATGAACCCATAATGAACTAAAAGTAGTCCATGGAGAATTAACCCATGGAGACTGATCGCACATGTGTTGCTGGGTGACTAAATAATATTTCAGTGCTGGCCTTGCAGTCTGGTGTTTGAATCAGGGAAGTTATGCAGGACAGCAGGCATTCTGCACTGAACTTTGCAGGTAGATAATTTTCCATTGAAATATGTAAGCCCTGAAGTGGGTTTGCATTGATTCATTTCTTTTTGTAAAAATCACACATTTGAAACCATTTTATGCATATTTTAATGTAATGGCAGCACCAAGAAACTGGATTGGATATTTCCAGGCGTGACTCATTCTCATGCAGTCAGTCACTGGCTTGAGTTACATATGTGGCATCATCATCAAAGTGTCCGACTGACAGAATTGGAGAAATAGTGGGCGATCCATGGCATTTAATTTTAACTCCCAGTAAAACAAGGGGTGAATACCACAACAAGTCCTCTAGAAAACAGGAATGAAAGAGTCCACTGTTACCTCACTCTCTGCTCCTCTATCTATACTTCTCGCTGCCTCGGTAAAGCAGCAAGCATAATCAAAGACTTCACTCACCCCAGACATTCTCGCCTCTTATCTCTCCCACTGGACAGAAGATACAAAAGCCTGAAGTATATACCACCAAACCCAAGGACAGCTTCTACCCCATTATCATAAGAATGGTTCCTGAGGATGATAAATTGACTCTTGACCTCAGGATCTACCCCTGATGACCTTGCACCTCATTGTCTATCTATAGACGTTACACTTTATTCTGCATTTATTATTGTTTTACCTTGTTCTACCTCAATGTACCAGATAGTGAATTATCTGTATGAATGGTATTTTAGACAAGTTTTTCACTGTACCTTATTGCACGGGACAATAATAAACCAATTCCAATTCTTCCCTCTGAGTCTCCCGTTCTGAACGTATTTCTTACGTCATTAGCAGATTGTCACAATGCGAACTGCAGACTCCTGATCCCCACCACTTCTCTCAAATTAATGAAACCAACTCCCACAGGAGGGTGCAGGGCATTCACAATGGGTGGGGCCACTCAAAGCTTGGGGGAGGGGTCAGCTGCAGCTCAGGACTCCCACCAGTGAGGTGAATCATGGGACGGGAGCTTCAGGCATGGCCACAAACACTGAAGGTTCATGTCCCACTCTCCTCAATGGCAACCTTATCCACAGTTGCTTGACTTTACTGCTCCCGAAAGCACTGGCCTGCTTCCCATGGTTCCTTTGCAGTAAAGGCTGAGCTGCCTCCAGTAGCTACACTGGAAATTGCACCCGTTGCATTCTAAAGCAATAAGCAGGAAACCTCCCAAGCAAGTTGGTTTTTATTGCAGATTTTCTGAATGTTATGATTTTTAGGGTCCCATAATTGAGTACTGGGGCTAAGTGTGACCCCATTTAGAATAAAAGATAAAGCTGAAACCCACCCTGTCTAATATAATTCTGGGGCCAAACCTTTCTCCTTCATATTTCTAGTGTAAATGTACAGTGGATGGAGGTAGTGACTGTGGCCATTTGCTGCCAGAGTCCTCATCCGTGAGCCAAAGTCCAGCTTAGTGAAGTATGTAGGCAGGTTGGACTTCCCTTCAATGTGGCTTACTGTATATTGAACAAGCCTGTGATGCTCACTTAGCTGCTAGGAGGTGGCGCCTTCTGCTGACACACAGTGTTTCCTGCAGTGTCCTGTCCACCGACTGGATGAACAGCCAATGACTCAGTCACTGTAGGCTCTGGTAAGTGCTGATCACGATCCCGCCACCTGTCATTCCTTGTACCTGGTGCTGATCCATGTGTGAGAATATCAGTGTTTGGTTTTACTCCCAGCTCACCCCTGGTAGCAGGATGAGGAAAGGGGAATGATAAAAGTGCAGGTATAATTTGGAGCTATCCCTCACAATATGATTTATGTTCAAAGATGTTGCTTTTGCTGACATATAATATTATAGCTTCAATAGTATAAAATCAAGGATTGCTAAAAATTAATCTCACATATACGTCAACATGTCAATTATAATTGATTTGTTTGGCCTTATTTGCAGCCCTTTTGGGCTGTGGGTGACATTGACATTTTCCAGTTTGTGTTTTAATTGCTGATTTATGTGTTGACAGATGAGTTTTGATGCTTAATGCTGGATCTTTTGATTAGTAGAGCCAGTACCACAGTGAGGCTACTGCAGAAAAGGCTTTTAAACAGACTTCTGTGGATGCCTTAGAATTCAAAATGACAAGTTCACGCTGTTCTTTATCTTCACTTGCCTTTGATAGGTGTATTAACATATTGTTCTTTAGTCTTGACACAGAAAAATCTCACCTAATTATTGTTTTGATATTCTCCCTGTGCCTAGGTCGTGTAGTATAGCATCTTATTACAGAGGAAGGATGAAGAAAATTCGCACTGTATGATTTCTATTAATGCCAAATGTCATTCCAAGAAAAAGCAAGTATGCATCGAGCATCACAGTGATTCCCTTCTTCCTTACAATAGAATCAAAGTGCCTCAGATTGCTCCATGGCTCCTGGGCAGACAGAACTCCACAAATGCACTTCCATTCCTTTTTGAGGCCCTTCCCCTTTGATCAAGATAGCACTGGCGACACAGGGCAGCATTTTGCAGGCGACACACAAGATCTTTAGATATAACTCTCTTCTAAACTCCTATCACTGCAATCTGCAGTCTGTATTTTCCCTTTAGGTAACATATTTTTAAACTGGCTTAACGAACTAGTGATTTTACGATCTTCTGCAGGACTCAGTGGAATTAACTCTTAAAAATGCAGGTATGGCACCTTTAAGTGGATGAAGACACAGCAAGGCAGCTAGAAGAGAGGGAGGAGGGGAGGACTGCAAGCCAGACTGAAACATTGGGATATGAAACTTATTCTACCTAGTATTTTGTTAGCAGATGTACAGTCGCTGGAGAACAAGATTGAGGACTTAAGGGAAAGGTTGCTATTTCGGAGGGAAGTGAGGGAAGTGTTGTGTTCTGCGTTTCACAGTAACATGACTCACTCAAGACACGTTGAATACGCTGGTAAGACCTGAGGGGTTCTTGATACATCAAATGAACAGGATTGTTGATTCAAAAAGGACAAAAGGTGGAGATCTGTAATTCATGATAAACTCTTTGTGGTGCAAAGACATAGCTGAATCTGAATCAGAAACAGGTTTAATATCACTGGCATATGTCTTAAAATTTGTTGTTAAGTGGCAGGAGTACATTGCAATACTAAATAACTGTAAATTATGGTATGTGTACTAGCCAACAAAGTACCCAGGAAATCTTCAAGGAGTGGCGTCTCAGAAAGGCAGCGTCCATTATTAAGGACCTCCAGCACCCAGGGCATGCCCTTTTCTCACTGTTACCATCAGGTAGGAGATACAGAAGCCTGAAGGCACACACTCAGTGATTCAGGAACAGCATCTTCACCTCTGCCATCCGATTCCTGAATGGACATTGAACCTTTGGACACTACCTCACTTTTTTAATATACAGTATTTCTGTTTTTGCACATTTTTTAATCTATTCAATATATGTAATTGATTTACTTGGTTATTTATTATGTTTTATTTTATTTATTATTATTATTACTTTTTTCTCTTCTATATTACATATTGCATTGAACTGCTGCTGCTAAGTTAACAAATTTCACGTCACATGCCATTGATAATAAACCTGATTCTGATTCTGCTTACGTCCATTGTGATGACTGCTCCATTTTGCCTACTGTCACAACAGGTCAACAGCAGATGCCATTTCATTTTCTCTTCACTCAACCCTGAAACATCTGGACAGTGAAGATGTAGACATCAAGATGCCCGTCATTGATTGCAGCTTGGCATGCAACACTATCATCCCCTCAAAACTAATCAATAAGCTTCAAGACTTAGGCCTCAATACTTCCTCCTGCAATTGGATCCTTAATTTCCACACTTGCAGACCCCAGTCAGTTTGGATGGACAACAGCATCTCCATCACAATCACCATCAGCACAGGTGCACCACAAGACTGTGTGCTCAGCCCCTGCTCTACTCACTTTACACTTATGACTGTAGCTAAGTACAGCTCTAATGCCGTATTCAAGTTTGCTGATGATACCACTGTCATTGGCCAAATCAAAGGTGGTGACGAATCAGCATATAGGAAGGAGACTGTAAACTTGGCTGAGTGGTGCCATATTGGCAACCTCTCGCTCAATGTCAGCAAGACCAAGGAGCTGATTATTGACTTCAGGAGGAGGAAACTGGAGGTCCTCGAGCCAGTCCTCATCGGAGGGTCAGAAGTGGAGAGGGTCAGCAGCTTTAAATTCCTCAGTGTTATCATTTCTACATACCTATAGGTGTGTAGTGGAGAGTATACTGACTAGTTTCTTCACGGCCTGGTGTGGAAACACCAATGCCCTGGAATGGAAAAGCCTGCAAAAATTAGTAGATACAGCCCAGTCCATCACAAGCAAAGCTCTCCCCACCACTGAGCATGTTTACAAGCAGTGGTGTTGCATCCATCATCGAGGACCCCCACCATCCTGCCAGTGCTCTCTTCTCACTGCTGCCATCAGCAAGGAGGTACCGGAGATTCAGTATCTACATCACCAGGTTCAGGAACAGTTATTACCCCTCAACCATCAGGCTCTTGAACCGGGGGGGGGGGGGGAATAACTTCACTCACCCCAGCACTGAACTGTTCCCGTGACCTAGGACACACTTTCAAGGCTGCTTCATTTCATGTTCACAATACTTATTGCACAAATTAGCACAATTTGCACATTGCTTGCTTGTCTGTCTTGTTGTGTGCATTGTCACTGATTCTAAGGGGTTTCTTTGTAAATGCCATGAATACCCACAAGAAAACAAATCTGAGGGCTGTACAGTATATGGTGACATATATATACTTAATTATTTTACCTAAAGTTGTTGTCACTGCCTCAGAAACTGCAGTCAGATGGATTTCATCAAATGGGTAGTAGTTGCAGTTTGCTGCCAAGGAGCTGGGTGTGCCTAACCCACCCACTGCATCCACTTGTCATGACTGCTTCGTTCTTATCTCCCTCACAGTTGATCAGCCAATTCGGTGCTTACATCAAGCCTCATTCTGAGAGAGTTGTCTAGTTATACTATACGGAAGCACCCTACCTAGCCAATCAGCAAGCACCCATCTATAGAGGTCCCAATTACCAGCATTTGGCAATTCAAGTGCTTATCAAGGTACTTCTTCACCCTTGTGAGAAATGCTGCCTCTCCGTTCACTCCTCATAACTGAAATGCATCATTCCAGGCAATGTCTTGAAGAATCTGCTCTGTAATCTCATTCTTCCTACAGTGTGGTAGCCAGTACTGCATACAGCACCCTAGCTGAGGCCTTTCTAAAGTTTTATAAAATTGGACCATATTCTCCTTGCTGCTACATTCAGAATCAGAATCATGTTTAATATCACTGGCTTTTGTTGTGAAATGTATTGTTTTGTGGCAGCAGTGCATAATAAAAGCTAGATATTACAACTCAAAAATACAAACGTACATAAAGCTAAATTAAATGAGTAGTGTCCATTCAGAAGTCTGTGATGGTGAATGAAAAAAAAACTGTTCCTAAAAAGCTGAGTGTGTGTCTTCAGGCTCCTGTACCTCCTCCTTGACGGTAGCAATGAGAAGAGGGCAAGTACTGGGTGATGGGGGATCTTTGTCCCGGTCAATGAAGGCAACATCTCTTTCATCTTCTTCACCACTTTATCTACCTGTGCTGCCATCTTCGGGGGCCATGGACTTGTATACCAAGTCTTTGTCGTCACGCCTTACCTTTCATTGTGTATGCTCCTCCTGGCCTTGTATCCAAATGTTGACTGTAAATGGAAAGGGATGCCACTGCTCCCAAAGGAAGCTGTATTTATATTATTCCTTTCATAACTATGGAACGTAACAAAGTGCTTTACAGCATGAAGCCCTTTTGAAGTGTAGTGTCTGTTTGATACAGCACCAGCAAAGTCCCACAAAGTGCAGTGTGACACTGACCAGATAGTCTGTGTTTTAGTGATAGTGGATTACGTTATTAGCTGGGACACTGAGAGAACTCTGCTGTGCCGTGGAATCTTTTGTTTCAATCTAAGTGTCAATTTAACCACTCATCACGTCTGACAGTTCAGTGCGCCCACAGTGTGGACATGTACTCTGATCACTGCAGAAATACATGAACTCCACAACTATTGAGCTCTGAGTTAGCTTTCAACTGAACCACGTCTGATGTTCAGTGCAACTTGACATCGTACACATTCCTTCAAAGTAGACAGAAGATATCTAACACATAGCTTTCCATTCCCTATTGTCCACATGACCACTTCAATGCCAGTTTTCATATTTTTGTGATATTTCACCTGCCAAATGTTTTCTGAAAATCAATTTGTACAAAATCCATTTAAATCTTGTTTCTATATAGTCCATGATCGCCATAAAAATCACTACGTTCTTCTGAGCTGCCTTTTACAATCTGTGTATGCGAGCCCTGATAACGTCATACCTTCCTAAGATTCTGTTGCTTACAACCTTTATGGATCCCACACCTCCATTATAGGCAGGGCAGTTAACACCAAGGGAGTGTCTCTTCCAGTTGGATGAAGGCCAACGTCATTCTTGTGCCGTATTTTAGAGATTTATTTGTTCACTTATTTATTGCAATACAGCACAGAACAGGCCCTTCTGGCCCTTCGAGAGATGCCGCCCAGCATCCCCAATTTAACCCTAGCCTAATCACAGGACAATTTACAATTATTAATTAATCAACCAGTACGTCTTTGGACTGTGGGAGGGAACTGGAGCACCTGAAGGAAACCCACACGGTCATGGTGAGAATGTACAAGCTCCTAACAGACAGCGGCGGGAAATGAACGCGGGTCGCTGCTACTGTAAAGCGTTGTACTAACCATTATATTGCTGGCAGACGGAATGTTGAAGAAGACAAGATATAGCAGAAGAAATGCTTTGCCAGAAAAGATCAGTCTGCAGTGTATAACCTATTGAAGTACAGTATCTGACAAAGAATGAGCCTACTATGATCAGGGTAGAGGAAATGTTGCTGGCAATGGTGGAACAGGAACTTGGGCTGGAAGTCACAGAGTCATAAAAGCAGACAGCATGGAAACAATCCATTTATCCCCCCGAGTCCACTCTGACTATCAGGCAACCATCCACATTAACCCCATCACCTGGCACTTGGCCCAGGCCAAAATGATATGCCTAACTCATTTGAGTGCTCATTGAGAGATGTTTTTTAATACTGTCAGTGAGCCAGCTTCAACCACTCTCTCAGGCAGTGTTACGGAACAGGAAGCTCTACTGCAGGAGATGTGGCAGAGTCAGCCAAAGCCCTCCAGCAGCAGGCTCGACTTCCATAAAGAGCAGTCATTGACCAAAGTCCATGTGAATAATGAAGAAACATACAGAATCAGAATCAGAGTCAAATTTATTATCACTGACGTAGATGACATTTCTTGTTGTGCAGCAGCAGTACAGTGCAAAGGTGTAAAATTACTCTAAGTTACGAGAATAAATAGTGCCAAAAATGGAATAATGAGGTGGTTTTAATGGGTTTGCAATGTCATACTAACATCAACTATGAAGTAAATGATAGGTAATTCTTGAGTGGGACACGTGGGATGGAAATACATCTAGAAGAGCAGCTGAAATGGATAATATCTCAAACTCTGCCCTGTCTCTGGGTCATGGATGAGTTATGAACACAGTACACTAATGGCTATTTCATGCTGTGGTCCAGGTGGAGTTCCTAATTTGTCGTATTTTTTTTTATTAGAGCTAACTCTGCAAGCTAAGGAGAGATCTAAGAATGGCAGATGTTGGAAATCTGAAATAAGATCAGAAAATGCTTGAGACATGCAGCAGGTCAGACAGAATCTTGTGGGAAGAGAAATAGAGTTAATGTTTCAGGTCAAAGACCCTTTGTCAGATCTGGCTTGTTTATTATGCCTCGGCTCACAGGCCAAGCAAGCAGATACTGAGCCATCAAATGCTCAGTGCTGACAAATGAAGAAACATTTATGTTGTTCCTTTTATAACCACAGAATGAAAAGTATTTTGAATCTCCTTGGAAGTGTAGTCACTATTTACTTTAGGAAACACAGCAGCCAGTTCTGCCCAGCAAAGCACTGCACTCTTTCTTTTCTGCCACCAGTGAGTTTCCAAATTCAGGTTAATGATATAGAATATACAAGCTATCACCCAAAAGCACTTATCCTGAGTAATTTCTCCTTTAATGAATGTGGACCATTATGACTGCTTCCCAATAAAGAGTCTGGTATTTACAGTGATAGTTATTGGAAAAGTTCCACATTTATATTTAGAGGCTAATAAGAAGATGTTTACTGCCCACCAGAGTTCAATGTGAGACAGCCTGTGCTTGGGGGAACCTATTCGTTCACTCAAGACTGTACTTCCTGGTCAGTTGGCCTTTTTACTGCCAGGGAGACATGGAGGCCATGGTCCAAGCATCATGATTCCCAGTTAATTCATAGTGTGTAGACATGGCAGGAGGACTGCTGTGGGACAGGTTCTGGCAGCTTGTTGTGTGAAGGGACAACACCAAGGGCAGTAGGCCTCTAAACAGTTAGAAAACATTAATGGAATCTGGCACCCTTATGCATGCAGCAGTTGGGTTTCAATAATAAGAATCCCACCTGGGACCATGGACAAAGGAGAAGTATGTTCAGACCCACAAAACCATTCCACTAATGATATGAACAACCTGAAATTTTGCTTCATTTCCCATCGATGCCTCAACTCCTCACATTCAAACCCATTAAATCATAGTCTTGATGTCTGTGATCACCATTCTTAAGTAATAAGAATTCCAAAATTCCATTGTGTTTTGCATGAGGCCGAGGTTCCAGACATTGCTCATGACTAGCCTAGTACTTACTTTCATGCTATACCTTGGTTGTTGAGGCAAAGAACAGGAAATGGTCATATCTATGTCCATCTGGCATGAGAGAGAATGACTCCATCGCTCAAAAAGGCATGTCATCTACTCTCCAACCTGCTCCCCACAAACATCCTTGCCTTCCACCCACTCTCCCTAGCTACTACCACCAGTCTTCAGAAACATATTCACATGAAGGGTCGCTTCCTTGACATCACCAGGTCCGTAGTGCTCCCTACTTCCCAAGGAGCCAGGCACCAAAAGTGAAACAATCGAATGGGGTGATTGGAAAAGGTTAGACACCAGTGAACTGCCTCAAAATGTCTCACAATTCAAGGGCTCACAGGTAAAGCTTGGGAGTGATCACTTGACTATCAGCCAGGCAGGCCAGTTAAGTGAAAACGGAAGGGTTTCAGGAAGACCACTGAAGTGGCAAGTTCTAGTAATGCATGGTTCTCGTAATAAAATGGAATGGGCTTACCTTCTGAGTCCCTCCAGCACTTTGTCCAACATTCTGATTGCCGACTTTTCAGAAATAAGTTTCTTGATAATACCCACAACTCTGAGTTCAAATTCCAGTACTTCCGGCTGACATTAAAAAAACCCAGAAAGTACAGAATTGTTCTGCAGGTTAGGTAGCATCTTGGAAGGGGAAACCATGTGGACATTCCAAATTTAATCAGAGCTGAGAGAAGTTAGAAATTAAAAGTGTTTGAATTTGCAGTAAAGCAGAGGGTCAGAAGCAACCAATGGAATATCTGTGAGAGAGAAGAGAAAGAATGATAGAGGAGCAGGAAGTCTGGTTAGTCAGGTTGATAGCTCAGTACAGGAGTATAGAGATGATGTATTGTCAAAAATACCACATTTGAAACTAGCAACAAACACAAAATACTAGAGAAAATCAGCAGGGCAGGCAGTACCTATGGAAGGAATGTTCTCAGGACAGGTCTTGGCCTAAAATGATGACCGTTCACTTCCCTCCATGGATGCTGCCTGTTACGTGACCACTGTTTCGTACTGTGGGTGTCACTTTTAAAACGTCTGAATGAGGTGGGACTATGACATCAGTATAACAAGCTGCGACAGACCGCTGGGACCTTCAGAAGGAGAGAGTGAGAGTGGAAGTTTGGACTGCAAGCTGCTGGCAGTAGTTTTGCTGCAACAATGGGTGAAGTCTGAGACTTTCCCATGCCCAAGGCTGGGTTGATTGACATCACGTGGTGCATTGGATGAGGGACTGTCACTTTGGATTTTGTTGGAGTATCCTGTGGCCACCAGTTTCGTTAGCCCTTACCTGGATTCAGGTGTGCTATGTGGTAACCACTTGTGTGAAGGGATATTCCGTGACTGTCACCTTGTGGTATTTCTACGTGGATTTCAGAACGACTCGACGGATACGATCCTCGGCGACTGTTACTTCATTTACCCAGCATGGAGTCTGTGGAATTCTTCGTAATTGCCTCCTCTCTACATTTTAACGTGGATTTACAAATCTCTCCCTTCATTTATTCCGTGGATTACTGGACCTTTCCTAGTTTGCCATCTTAAGACTTTAAGAAATGTTCCTAAGCTTGACTGTTTGGGAGCCACACACACACACATGTTAACTTCTGTTTATTTCATTTAATTTACTATATTATGAGTAGATACTAATAAAGATAATGGTTTTAACATTAAAACCTGACTCATTTTGTGATCTGTTGCTGCTGGTACGTAACATCAAGTCAAGTCAAGTCACTTTTATTGTCATTTCGACCATAACTGCTGGTACAGTACATAGTAAAAATGAGACAACGTTTTTTCAGGACCATGGTGTTACATGACACAGTACAAAAACTAGACTGAACTACGTAAAAAAACAACACAAAGAAAGCTACACTAGACTACAGACCTACACAGGACTGCATAAAGTGCACAAAAACAGTGCAGGCATTACAATAAATAATAAACAGGACAATAGGGCAAGGTGTCAGTCCAGGCTTCGAGTATTGAGGAGTCTGATAGCTTGGGGGAAGAAACTGTTACATAGTCTGGTCGTGCCTGACCTACTGAGTTGCTCAAGCATTTTTTGTGTGTTGACCAAGATTTTCAGCAGCAGCAGAATCTCTTGAGTCTACCTTTGAAACTAGGTCCCAATTTTGCACTAAGATGGAAGCTAAAGGCCTTGCACCACAGTGTGAGGTGTAGAGGATTTTTCCTCGATGTTCTGACCTAACATTACCCTTAATAGAGTCATAGAATCTGTGCTTCAGTGAAAACTGCAATGAGGGATATAGTCCATTCATTTCTGTTTATGTGCTCTAGCTCAGTGTAAGTTAGTCATCTTATGTCCTACATTAGAGCAATAATATCACTTCAAGATTTTTGTTTGTGTAATATGTTAGGATAGCCTTCTGTTGTCAGAGTCTGATGAGAATATAAATTCATATTTTCACTACAAGAACTGTCACTGCTGAGCCAAAGCATATGCCCCATTGCCAAGGTGCACAGACTGGGTTGTGGCTCCCTGTGATACTCCAGCCAAGGTTCAGTGACTTATTGTGTGCACACAAGCAGTGACAGTTCTTAACCAGAATTCCTAACCGGAATCAATTAAAGCATCCTGAAAGTCCCAGACATTTGTTCTCAGGCTGTGAACCAATGACCACAAACAAAATATAACAAAAATAACAAAATATTTCAAAGTATAACAACAAAAAGAAGGCAGATTGTTCAGAAAGCATTGAAGGATTAATGCCATTTGTTCTCACCCACTTCACAAACTCTGAATCAGAAGCAGGTTTAATATCACTGGCATATGTCATGAAATTTGTTGTTTTGCAGCAGCAGTACAGTGCAATACATAATAATGAAAACAATACTATAATTTGCAATAAGAAATTTGGGGCAAAAAAAAAGAAAAAAATAGTGAGGAATTGTACATGGGTTAATTGTCCCTTCAGAAATCTGATGAGGAGGGAAGAAGCTGTCCCTAAAATATTGAGTGTCTGTTCTGTAACCATACAGTCAACTAAGCTCCTGCGTCTAAATCAGTTGAATTGGTATCTAAATATTTCTGATGTGCGTAAACTCCTGTGTTGACATGGGTTGAACTCCATAGGAATGAGGCTTTGGCCTCACTCCAAAGTCTACTTGTTGAAGACTCTCAGGTATAAATGTTCACCACTAGATTGAAGATGCACTCAGGAGACTTGCTCCCACAGGCTGGGTTGTTCTCCAGCATCAGTAATTCCTGGGACAACAGTAATTACCAGCAGGATTTTGACAGAGGGAACAGGTTCAGCCGCCCACCATAACAAACACTAGCATGCAGGATTCAACTGCCAGCTTGACTTACATACTTGCATGAATAAATACATTTAATTTTTTTCTTTTGAAAACTAGGAGAAACCAATCACAGGCTGCTTAGCTTGGAGCTATATTTCTATAGCATTTTCTCTCTCCCTCTCGCTCTACTTCTCTCTCTCGCTCGTCAGCTATCTCCCTCTTTCTCTATCTCTCTCTCTCTTATCAGCTCTCTCCCTCTTTCTCTCTCTCTCTCATCAGCCAGCTCCCTCTTTCTCTCTCTATCTCTCTATCTCTCTTTCTGTCTCTCTCTCCCACCCCTCATCTCTAGAAACCCCATTCTCTCTAACTCTATCTCTGTATTTTTATCTCCCCCATCTCTCTCTACTGCCTCCCGCTCTCTGTCTATCTAGCTCACTGGATGTATTTACTTCACGCATACATTGCAAAATGGACCCATGCTTATGAAATAATCTGAAGACATTCAAATACAAGGAAGGCTGCTGTAGAATACAAAGTCAAGGTCATTCATTATTAAAATATGTATATGTTACCATATGCTACCTTGAGATTAATTTTCTTGCAGGAAAACAATGAAATGCATTAGAATTTATGAAAAACTATACATAAATAAAGACTGACAAACAACCAATGTGCAAAAGAAAGCAACTTGTGCAGATAATAAAACATAATACTGAGAACATGAGCTATAAAAATTCCTTAGAAGTGAATCTGTAGGTTTGGTTGTGTTGTGGTGAGTGAAGTTACCACACTGTTATGGTAACTTCACTCACCACAACACAACTCCCTTCCAGTGCCCTCCAGTGTTCACTCAGTGGAAGAGCAAGCTACAGTCATGCCACTCAGGGACTTGGACTATATGTTTTTTTCTTTGTGACTGTATGCTTTTCTGAAATTGTTACCATATGTGTTATTTGTGCAGTGTACTATGTACTGTCGGTAATGTGTGTTGCACCTTGGCCCTGGAGGAACGGTGTTTCATTTGGCTATATTCAAGCATGGTTGAATGATAATTAAACCTGAACTTCAAACTCAACTTAAAGTAATCCATGCCGGTTCAGGAGCCTAATGATTGAAGAGTAATGACTGTTCCTTAATCGGGTGGTGTGGAACCTAAAGCTCCTGCACCTTCTTCCTGATGGTCATAGTGAGAAGAGAGCATGACCTAGATGGTGGGAGTCCTTGATGATTGATGCTGCTTTCTTGTGGTAGCACTTGTTAGAAATGTGCTCAGTGGTGGAGACAGATTCACCTGCGATGGACTGGGCTGTATCCACCACTTTCTGTAGACTTTTCCATTCCTGGGCATTGGTGTTTCCATACCAGGCCGTGATGCATCCAGTTAGGATAGTTTCCACTGTGCATCCTTAGAAGTTTGCCAAAGTTCATAAATGACATGCCGAATCTATGCAAACTCTTAATGAGAAATTAAAGGCTGCAAATGTGTATTTCTGAGCTGTTATTTATTCAATTATGAAGCCAGGATCAGTAATGGTGATCATGAAATATAGTCACATCTAATTCACTAATATCTCTCAATAAAAGGTATTTGCTGTCTGATGAGGTAGTGGAAAAACACTGATATGACTGACACGTTCACTTCTGTTTGAAATAGCCTATAAAAATACTTAATAAAAGTAGAACTAGGGATTAGTCCTCAGCATTGATGTCTCCCTCAACAACTGCATCCAGTAAATGGCAGAAGAAACATTCATGATTAGCCATTGTGATTACGAAATTTGTTTTTCTTCTCTTTCTAATACCCTTCCATCTTCTTGGAAAGGTGTTGCCTCCCCCGTTGGAAAGTGCTTCACAATGTGATTGACTTTCGCAGTCTCAGCCAATTCTGCCTCATGTCTAAGCATCTAGCTCTTTAAATTTATTTTTCAGGACATGGGTATCATTATCAGGACCAGCTGTTGCTGCCAATCCCTAATTGTCCTTGAGAGGGTGTGATGCCATCCTTCTAGTGAAAGCTGTTGGAGGATTTAGTCCTGGCAACAATGAAGTAACAGCAATATATTTCTGAGTTTCAGTGTGACTTGGAGAGAGACCTATAGATGTTGGTGTCACCTTAATTTTAGGACATAAATGGTCAGTGTGGTGGATGTGATCCAAATCAAGCACACTGAATTAATGTGGGTGGTGTCAAATTTCTTGAGTTTTGTTGGAGCTGCACTCATCCAAGCAAGTAGTGAGTAACCTGCCACATTCATGATTCATTCCTTGTTGGGGCTGGTTCAGGGTGTTAGGGTATCAGTCAAGACATCCAAAATCTCTCTTGCTTTTGTACCCACAATAGTTATGTGGGTGGTCAAGTTGAGCTTTTGGTCAATGGTGACCTAGAGGGTGACAATACTAGTAACACTAACAACTTTTTTCTTTCTGGAGATGGTCACAGTGACACAAATTTTACCTTCCACTTGTCAGCCTGTGTGTGAATTTTGTGGCATGCAGGTGTGGACTACTTCATTTGCTGAGGAGTTGGAAAATGGACTTGGAATATTGTACAATCAGACGTCCCTATTTCCAGCGTTATAATGGAAGGAAGGTGATTGGTGAATCAGCTGGGCATCTGTGAGTAGGTTATTAGTAAGTAAGTGCTACTTGACAGCACTGTCCAGGGTGGTTTCCATCACTTTACTTGTAATTGAAAACAGATTGATTTAGCCAGATTGGATTTGTCCTGGTCTTATCATATACAGAACATACCTAAGCAATTTCCAATCTGTGGGAAGAACAACTCGGTCGATGTTTCAGGTCAAATCCCTGCATCAGAAATGAAAGGTTTTGACCTGAAACATTGACAGTTCCTTTCCTTCTACAGATGCTGTTCGACTCGTTGAGTTCTTCCAGGTGATTGTTTGCTGCTCCAGATTCCAGTATCTGTACCTGGTCAATAATATTAAATATAATAATATAATAATAATGATAATAATAATAATATACCTGGTATCTCTATGCCTGGTCAATTTTCCACATTTGTCAGGTAGTTGTAACTGTACCAGAGGACCTCAGCTGAAGGAACAGCCACTTCTGAAATGTAGGTCATTAGTGGGCCTGTCTACCAGACCATAAGAAGGGGAAAGATGAAATATGAGGGCAACCAGCCAGTAATATAAAGCAGGATACCAAAAGTTTTTTTCAGTTATATAAAGAATAAAACAGAGGTGAGAGTTGATATTGGACTACTGGAAAATGATGCTGGTGAGGTAGTAATGGGGGACAAAGAAATGGCAGATGAATTTAATGGGTATTTTGTATCTGTCTTCAATGTAGGAGATGCTAGTAAGTGTGTCAGAGGTCCGTGAGTGCCCGGGAGCAGGAGTGAGTGACATTGCGATTACAAAGGAAAAAGTGCTAGGCAAACTCAAAGGTCTTAAGGTGAATAAGTCACCTGGACCAGATGGACTACATCCCAGAGTTCTGAGAAGTTGCTGAAGAGATAATGGATGTATTGGTCATGATCTTTCAAGAATTACTTGAATGGTCCCAGAGAACTGGAGGACTGCAAATGTCACTCTATCCTTAATGGAGGAAGACAAAAGAAAGGAAATTGTAGGTCTAGCGACACACACAAAATACTGGTGGAACGCAGCAGGCCAGGCAGTATCTATAGGGAGAAGTACAGTTGACGTTTCGGGCCGAGACCCTTCGTCAGGACTAACTGAAAGAAGAGATAGTAAGAAATTTGAAAGTAGGAGGGGGAGATCTGAAATGATAGGAGAAGACAGGAGGGGGAGGGGTGAAACTAAGAGCTGGAAAGGTGATTGGCGAAAGGGATACAGAGCTGGAGAAGGGAGAGGATCATGGGACAGGAGGCCTAGGGAGAAAGAAAGGGGGAGGGAGCACCAGAGGGAGATGGAGAGCAGGCAAGAGGTAATTGTGAGAGGGGCACAGAGAGAAAAAAGAGAGAAAAGAAAAAGAATGAATAAATAAACAAACAAACAAACAAACAAATCAATAAGGGATGGGGTAAGAAGGGGAGGGGGGAATTAAGGGAAGTTAGAGAAATCAATGTTTATGCTATCAGGTTGGAGGATAAAGGATTTAAGGATAAAGGGGAAGCCTTTTAGGACCGAGATGAGGAAAAACTTCTTCACACAGAGAGTGGTGAATCTGTAGAATTCTCTGCCACAGGAAACAGTTGAGGCCAGTTCATTGGCTATATTTAAGAGGGAGTTAGATATGGCCCTTGTGGCTAAAGGGATCGGGGGTATGAAGAGAAAGCAAGTACAGGGTTCTGAGTTGGGTTCTTGAAGGGCCGAATGACCTACTCCTGCACCTATTTTCTATGTTTCTATGTTTCTATATTAACCAGACGGAATATAAGGTGTTGTTCCTCCAACCTGAGTGTGGCTTCATCTTGAGATTAGAGGAGGCCATGGATAGACATATCAGAATGGGAATGGGACGTGGAATTAAAATGTGTGGCCACTGGGAAATCCTGTTTTCTCTGGCGGACAGAGTGTAGGTGTTCAGTGAAATGGTCTCCCAGTCTGCGTCGGGTCTCCCCAATATATAAAAGGCCACACCGGGAGCACCGGACGCAGTATACCACACCAGCCGACTCACAGGTGAAGTGTTGCCTCACCTGGAAGAACTGTCTGGGGCCCTGAATGGTGGTGAGGGAGGAAGTGTAAGGTCAGTTAGTCTAACCTCAGTGGTTGAGAAAGTATTGGAGTCTATTATTAAGGATGAAGTTTCAGGGTACTAGAAGACTAATGATAAAATAAGTTGAAATCAGCTAGAGTTCTTCAAGGAAGTAACAAGCAGTGTAGACAATGGAAAGGCAGTGGACATCACTTATTAGATTTTCAGAAGGCACTTGATAAGGTACCACACATGAGGCTGCTTAACAAGCTAAAATCCTATGGTATTTCAGGTAAGATACTGACATGGATAAAGGAATGGCTGATAGGCCAAAGGCAGCAAGTGGGAACAAAAGGGACCTTTTTTGGTTGGCTGCCAGTGACTAGTGTGTTCCACAGGGGTCAATTTTGAGACTGCTATTTTTCACATTGTTTCTCAATGATTTGAACAATGGAATTGATGGTTTCTGGCAAAGTTTGTGGATTATACAAAGATAGATGGAGGGGTAGGTAGTACTGAGAAAGCAAAGCGATTGCAGCAGGACTTAGACAACTAGGAAGAATGAGCAAAAAAGTGGCAGATGGAATACAATGTTGGGAAATGTATGATAGTGCATTTTGGCAAAAGGAACAATAGTCTAAATGGGGTGAAAATTCAAACATCAGAGATGCAAAGGATCTTAGGTGTCTTTGTGTAAGACTCCCAAAAGGTTAATTTACAGGTTGAATCTGTGGTAAAGAAGGCAAATGAAATGTTGGCGTTCATTTCAAGGGGAACAGAATATAAAAGTAAAGAGATAATTTTGAAGCTTTTAAGACACTAGTTTGGCTGCATTTGGAGTATTGCCAATAGTTTTGGACCCCTTATCTCAGAAAGATTGTATTGTCATTGGAGAGAGTCCAGAAGAAGTTCCGGAGAATGATTCCTGGAATGAAGGGGTTCACATATGAGGAGTGTTTGGTAGCTTTGGACCAGTACTCACTGG
Organism: Hemitrygon akajei; assembly: GCF_048418815.1. Classification (NCBI taxonomy): domain Eukaryota; kingdom Metazoa; phylum Chordata; class Chondrichthyes; order Myliobatiformes; family Dasyatidae; genus Hemitrygon; species Hemitrygon akajei. Next base: position 18,966,898 of record NC_133149.1, read on the forward strand.
AAATTAGAAGAATGCATGGGGATCTCATTAAAACCTACCGATCGTTGAAAGGTCTACATAAGGTGGATGTTTCCTATGGTGGGGATATCCAGAACTAGAGGGAACAGTCTCAAAATTGAGGGGCAATCTTTTAGAATAGGGGTAAGAAGGAATTTTTTAGCTGGAGTGTAGTGAACCTGTAGAATGCTCTGTGGTGGAGGCCAAGTCCAAGGGAAGATTTAAGGTGGAAACTGATCATTTCCTGATCGGTCAGGGCATCAAAGCAAATGCCGAGAAGGCAGGTCTATAAGGATGAGTAGGATCTGGGATCAGCCATGATGGAATGGTGGAGCAGACTCAATGGGCTGAATGGCTTAATTCTGCTCCTATGTCTTATAAGATATAGGAGCAGAATTAAGCTGTTTGGCCCAATGAATCTGCTCTGCCATTTCATCATGGCTGATCCAATTTTCCTCTCAGCCCCAATCTCCCCATATCTCTTCATACCCTGACCAATCAAGAATTTATCAATCTTTGCCTTAAATATACATAAAGACTTGGCCTCCATAGCTGCCTGTGGCAAAGAATTCCACAGATTCACCACTCCCTGGCTAAAGAAATTCCTCTTCATCTCCATTCTAAAAGGATGCCCCTCTATTCTGAGGCTGTGTTCTCTGATCTTAGACTCTCCCACCACAGGAAACATCCTCTCCACATTGACTCTATTAAGGCCTTTCACCATTCGATAGGTTTCAATGAGGTAATCCCTCATTCTTCTGAATTCTAGTGAATACAGACTCAGAGCCATCAAACACTCTTCATATGACAAACCATTCAATCCTGGAATCATTGTCAAGAACTTCCTTTGAACTCTCTCCAGTTTCAGCACACCCTTTCTAAGATAAGAGGCCCAAAACTGCTCACAATACTCCAAGTGAGGGCTCACCAGAGTTTTATAAAGTTTAAACATTACCTCCTTCCTTTTATATTTTAGTCCTCTTGAAATGAATGCTAACATTGCATTTGTCTTCCTCACCACCATCTCAACCTGGAAATTAACCTTTACAGAATCCTGCACAAGGACTCCCAGGTTCCTTTGCACCTCAGTTTTTTTTAAATTTTCTCTCCATTTAGAAAGTACAGGACTCGTTCATTCCTTCTACCAAAGTGCATGACCATACACTTCCCGACATTGTAGTGCACTGTAGTGCATCTGCCATTTCTTTGCCCATTCTCCTATCTATATAAGTCCCTCTGTAGCCTCTCTACTTCTTCAAAACTACCTGCCCTTCCACCTATCTTCAAATTGTCTGCAAACTTTGCAACAAAGCCATCAATTTCATCATCCAAATCATTGTCATATAACGTAAAAAGATTCAGTTCCAACACAGACCCCTGTTGAACACCAGTAATCACCGGCAATCAGATAGAAAAGGCGCCTTTTATTCCAACTCTGTGCCTCTTGCCAATCAGTTACTGGTTTATCCTTGCTAGAATCTTTCCTGTAATACAATGGGCTCAGAGCTTGTTAAGCAGCCTCATGTGCGGCACCTTGCCAAAGGACTTCTGAAAGTCTAAGTGCACAATATCAACTCATTCTCCTTTGTCGATCCTGCTTGTTATTTCTTCACAGAATTCCAACGGATTTGTCAGACAAGATTTTCTCTAGAGGAAACTACGCTGACTACAGCCTATTTTATCATGTGCCTCCAAATACCCTGAGACCTCATCCTTAATAATTGACTCCAACATCTTCCCAACCACTGAGGTCAGACTAACTGGCCTATAGTTTCCTTTCTGTTGTTTCTCTCCCTTCTTGAAGAGTGGAGTGACATTTGCAATTTTCCAGTCTTCCGGAACCATTCCAGGATCGAGTGATTCTTGAATTCCACCATACTGCTAGTGTCTTCCACAGTGAAGACTGATGCAAAATACTGATTCAATTCATCCACCATTTCATTGTTCCCCATTACTACCTCTCCAGCATCGTTTTCCAGCGGTCCGATATCCAGTCTAACCTCTCTTTTACACGTTATGTATCTGAAGAAACTTTTGCTATCCTCTTTAATATTATTGGCTAGCCTACTTTCGTGTTCCATCTTTACCTTCTTAATGACTTTTTAGTTGCCTTCTGTTGATTTTTAAAAGCTTCCCAATCCTTTAGCTGCCCACTAATTTTTCCTCTATTATTTTACTTTACTTTAATATTTTACTTTACTTTACTGTCACCAAACAATTGATACTAGAGCGTACAATCATCACAGTGATATTTGTTTCTGTGCTTCGCGCTCCCTGAAGAACAAATCGAAGTAAATATAATATAAATTTAAATTATAAATCATAATTAGAGAATAGAAAAGGGAAAGTAAGGTAGTGCAAGTCAGGTCCGGATATTTGGAAGGTACGGCCCAGATCCAGGTCAGGATCCGTTCAGCAGTCTTATCACAGTTGGAAAGAAGCTGTTCTCAAATCTGGCCGTACGAATCTTCATGCTCCTGAACCTTCTCCGGGAGGGAAGTGGGGCAAAAAGTGTGTTGGCTGGGTGGGTCTTGTCCTTGATTATCCTGGCAGCACTGCTCCGACAGCGTGCGGTGTAAAGTGAGTCCAAGGATGGAAGATTGGTTTGTGTGATTTGCCCTCCCTTTTGCATTTATGTTGGCTTTGACTACTCTTGTTAACCACAATTGTGTCACCTTTCCTTTAGAACACTTCTTCCTCTTTGGGATGTATATATCCTGAGCCTTCAAATTGCTTCCAGAAATTCCAGCCATTGCTGCTCTGCGCATCATCTCTTCCAGTGTTCTTTTCTAATCAATTTTGGCCAGCTCCTCTCTGAAGCCTCTGTAATTCCCTTTACTCCATTCTAATACTGATAGATTTGACTTTAGCTTCTCCTTCTCAAACTTCAGGGTGAATTCAATCATATTATGATCACTGACCCCTAATGGTTCTTTTACCTTAAGCTGTCTAATCAATTCTGATTCATTGCACAACACCCAATCCAGAGTAGTTGATCCTCAAGTGGGCTCAACCACGAGCTGCTCTAAAAATACATCTCGTAGGCATTCTAGAAAATCTCCCTCTTGTAATCCAGCACCAACCTGATTTTCCCAGTCTATCCGGGTATTGAAGCCCCCCTTGACTATTGTAACATTGCCCTTTTGCTATGTTCATTGTTGTCCGCCATTACAGCCGGATGACATGAACAGAATTGACTGGAGACTGATTTCTGTGATGATAGGGATATCGGGGGAAGTCAAGATGGATCATTCACTTGGCACTTCAAGCTGAACATGATTGTGAATGCTTCATCCTTGTCTTTAACACTCACATCAATAGGACAGGAGCATTCATATCATCCCCTCTTTTCATTAGCTGTTTAATAGTCAAACACCATTCATGAGTAAGTGAGATCGACAGATCCATTGGTTGTGGGACAGCTTAGACCAGTATGTTGGATGTTGTGTTTGCCAGTTAGCACCCATGTAGTCCTGAGTTACTGCTGCTGTTGGTTGGCATTTCAATATTAAGTACTGCTCCCAGAATGCCTTTCTGCGCTGCATATTGAACTTGGTGGTGAGAATAGAAAGAGGGGTAAGTCTGGCTGTGAGTTACAGAACATTGTGGTATACAGTGCTATTGTTGGTGATGAGTCCAAGCCACCACTTGGATTGCAGCTATCTGTGGTACCATACAGCAAGATGGAGGGTGTCATCAGTGTGAAGGTGGGCCATTGTTCCACAAGACGGTATGTTGTTCACTTAAGGTCACCAAGTTATACAACACAGATACAGACCTCTTTTTCTGACTGGTGCATGCCAGTCCAGATTTTTACCTCAGCTAAACCCATTTGTCTGCATTTGGCTATGTCCTTCTAAACCTTTGCTTTCCATATACCTGTGCAAACATCCTTTAATGTAATTGTACCTGCCTCTTTCATTTCCTTTGGTGGCTTGTTCCATAAATGCACCACTTTTGTTCATTAAACCTTTGTTCTCCAAAAAGGATCTGGTGATTTCAAGCTTAAATGACAAATAAACTCTTCCCGGGCTTCCATCTGGGTACAGGTATCAATTTTAACCAACGTTTCGATGACAAACTCTGCCATCTTAATCAGGAATGAAGCCTGAGCCTGTCTAGTCTGGTGGTATATATACACCCTTTCTCCATTCGTCCTGTTTGGTTAGTCCTCATCCAATCAGGTTTCTGCTGCCCACCTTGTTTATAATCGAATTCCAGTCCTTTGTGAATGTGGAGCAGTATACATCGGCCAGATGGGGCACACTATGGAAACCCACTTCAAGGAGCACGGGAGATGTATCCATCTGTGTTACCCGGAGAAATCGGTGGTAGCACAACATTGCATTTGCAATGGCCATAAGATTGACTTCAATGGCACAAAGCTACTGTGTTGCACCAATGGCTTTTGGGACCACCTGGTGAAGGAAGCCATTGAAATAAAACAAACAAAAAAGAATTTTAACAAAGATAAAGGTTTCGTTCTAAGTAAGAACTGGAACTTGATTGTAAACAAGGTAGGTTGATCAGATTGTTTTTGGGCCAATGAGGAAGGCAAAATTTCTGGACTTGATTCTGAGAAATAAGCCAGGCAAAATGGAGTATCAATAGGTTAACACCTTGGAAACAGTAATCATGATACAACCTTCAGAGCAGTAATGGAAAGCAGTATAGACCACCCAAAAGTTAAAAAAAAGGCAATTGGAGAAGAGCTGATTTCAATGGGAGCTTTCTAAATTAGAATCAAAGATTTGCAGCAAAATTGTGACTAAGCAACGTAAGTTGGAGTTTATGGATTTTGTTTCTTTTTTTCATGCTGGTGGGGGTGGAGTTGATGCTTTTTCTTACAACAACTCCCATGGTCTTTCTGTATTTCATGGCTGTCTGGGGAAGACAAATATCAGAACTGTATTGTACATGCATAGTTTGACAATTATATGAATCTTAGAACTTTTGAACCTTTCTGTAAGTTACAGATAATTCAGCTGCAATCTAAGTTCCTTTCCACAAGGGAAAAGGAAGAAAAATTAAAGCCTGAGTTCCCTGATTGACCAAGAAGATAAAACATAAAATAACGATATTAACTTGATGATACAATTAAAAATCAGACTGAATAGAGTTGTTTAGGGCATTGGACACATCTAATTTGCAAATAGTTCTGGAATTTACTGAGCCTAGGAGTGGTTGGTTATCAATCTAAGTTGAGGGAAATGGGGGTGCACTTGGAATTACAAAATCTGCAGATCACACAAAACATGCAGAGTTAGTGAACTGTGATAGCAAGCAACTTCAATCAGATATGTACAGGCTTCTGTAAAGGGCAGATAGATAGCACAAAATATGTGAATTGTTCTACGTTGGTAAATATGGGGAGAAACTGAATGGCACAATTCTAAAGGGGATACAAGGATAAAAATTGATTAGTAGGTACATGGATGCAATTTAATGAAAGGGCAGGGCAACCTAAGTAAGTATTTTGAAAAGAATACAGGGTGACGTGCTTTATAAATAGAAGCAAAAGAGTGCAAAAACAAGAAAGTCTTGATGATTTTTATAAAAACACAGATTCAGCCCCAACTGGAGCATTATCCCCAGCTTTGGGCACCACAAATTAAGGAATATGAGAAGTCCTGGAGAAAGTGTGGGACAAAGTTACCAACATGATTCCAGATATAATGAACTGAACATAGCTAAACTGAAGAATACGGGTTGTTCTTCTTGGGAGAGAGGAGGTTGTGAGGAGATCTGATTGTGGCATGAAGAACTTAGAGAGTGAATTGAAACTGCACTGTCAAGGTAAAATGGGTGACTGAAACTAGAGGATGTAGAATAATGATTGGCAAAAGAACTGTAAGCAACATAAAGAGGAACTTTTTGCACAGTGAGTAATTAGGGTTTGGAATGCATTGCTATAATTGGCAATGAAAGCCGATCCATTTGTAATAGTCAAAGGGGAGCAGGTGTATTTTCTGAAGGTATCGATTATTAATACAGGAAAACCCACATTCATACTCTTGGTTCAAGCCAATCCAGCAAACAGCTTTAAAAATCATTTAGACAGTAAGTGTCTGCAGACAAAACTGGATGCGTATCTGAAAGTACAGAATATGGCAGAGTAATGAGGAGAGGGCATGGGAGTGAGTTGAACTGGTTGCTCTTGTAAAGAGCTATCATGGACTCCGTGAGCTGCGTGGTCTCTAGCTACATTGTGATTCTGGCCCGTATCTCTTTCAGCTATCTTGCCTTTAATGCTAAAGCAATGATTGCACATTTACACACGTATCCTAACATGCATTAGGATGTCCTGAGGCCAAGAACAGTTGAGAGGAAGTGAAACTCTTTCATCTCGAGGCCTCCCTTCCCTTTTGTTCACTCTATAAACCTGAACAGCTGATCATTATGTACTGATTCTTCCTGTATCTTTAATATCATCCAGTACTGTTTCAGATCATAAGGCAGATTTATGAATGATTTCAGGACATCTTCAAGGAGCGGTGCCTCAGGAGGGCAGCATACATTATTAAGGACCCCCATCACCCAGGACATGCCCTCGTCTCATTGTTACTATCAGGAAGGAGGTACAGAAGCCTGAGGGCACACATTCAATGACTCAGGAACACCTCCTTATCCTCTGCCATCCAATTTCTAAACAGACATTAAACCCATGAACACTACCTCATTTTTTTCTATTATTCTGCTTTTGCACTGTTTTTAATTTAACTATTTAATATACATATAGACCCTTACAGTAATTGATATTTTTCTATATTTATCATGTATGGCATTGTACTGCTGCCGCTATGTTAACAAATTTCATGACATATGCCGGTGATATTAAACCTGATTCTGATCAATAGTGCGGTGTAAGGTAATAATTTATGGGCAACATACTGGGATTTGTGTTTGAGCTAAGTCTGTTCTGCTGGGTGCAAGCAGTAGCCCATAGCACCTTCCACCCGAATTAACCTACTGTTGTGAAAAATCATCTGTAGGTGCCGATCCTAGCTTCAGCCCTTCACTCAACAGCCTGCCAGGTATGAATCTGAGAGAAATCATTCTTTGATCTGAAGTCTCAGAACTTTAAGCTTTATTGCACATGCTCCAGTTTCCTCCCACGTGGGGTTCATTGGCTACTTTAAATAACCCTGGTGTAGGTGGATGGCAGGGGAATTGAGGCAGGAAATGATGGAGATGCAAGATGAATGATTGGATTAGTATACTGTAGATAGGCACCTGATAGTCAGTGCCATGATAGTGGGCCAAAAGGCCTGTTTCTAGCTTTGACACAAAAATCAAGGCTGTGCCATGTCAGAACGTGGTGGTGGGGTTGTGAGATAGTTTTACCAGAGGTCCTTGTTTAATATTTATAAAAATACAAGATACTTTTATATGTCTGTAACAGATCCCAGGAGATTTGCTTGAAGTTGACAGAAGGCTTGTTTCTCATGTTTGTCCCGGAACCAAGAGCAGGAGCATAAGATGTGGACATCACCTCATTACTGTTAATGCGATTACTGTTACTGTTCTAGCCATTGGGTCTGGCTGCCGGATCTACAAACTGATGGTGCTATCTGTCAGATCTCTGTATATCCTGGCTGTGCTATGAGCTTCTGGGATCTGAACTGTGCAACTTGTTTTGGGAAATTGCCAGAAAATCTGGCTGTGGGTTCTTCTCATGGGATCTGACTGAATTCGCATTAGTATTTCCTATTTTATAACAATGACCATAGGTCAAAGGTACTCAGCAGCTAGAGAGCACTTTGTGACATTTTCTAATTAAGAAAAGATCTTTTAAATTCACTCAGTGGTCACTTTATTAGGTACACCTGTACACCTGCTTGTTAATGCAAATATCTAATCAGCCAATCATGTGGCAGCAACTCAATACATAAAATCATGCGGAGATGGTCAAGAGGCTCAGTTGTTGTTCAGACCAAACAGCAGAATGGGGAAGAAATGTGATCTGGGATTTTCATGTACAACAGTCTCTAGAGTGTACAGAGAATGGGGCGAGAAACAAAATAGAATCCAGTGAGTGGCAATTCTGTGAGTGAAAATGCCTTGTTAATGAGAGAGGTCAGAGGTGAATGGGCAGACTGGTTCAAACTGACAGGAAGGCAACAGTAACTTATATAACAAACAAGAGCATCACATACAAAATGCTGGAGGAACTCAGCAGGCCAGGCAGCATCTATGGAAAAGAGTACAGTTGACGTTTCAGGCTGAAACCCTTTGGCAGGACTGGAGAAAAAAAGCTGAGGAGTAGATTTTAAAGGTGGGGGAGGGGCGAGAGAAACACTAGGTGACAGGTGAAACCTGGAGAGGGAGGGATGCGGTAAAGAGCTGGGAAGTTGATTAGTGAAAGAGACAAAAGGCCATGAAAGAAAGAAAGGGTGGGGGGCGTATGAGGGCATTACCGGAAGTTAGAGAAATCAATGTTCATGCCATCGGGTTGGAGGCGACCCAAACATAATATAAGGTGTTGTTCCTCCAACCTAAGTGTGGCCTCGTCGTGACAGTAGAGGAGGCCATGGATAGACATATCGGAATGGGAACGGGAAGTGGAATTAAAATGTGTGGCCACTGGGAGATCCCGCTTGTTCTGGCGGACAGAGCGTAGATGCTCGGTGAAGCGGTCTCCCAATCTACATCGGGTCTCACTGATATCCAGGAGGCCACACTGGGAGCACTGGATACAACAGATGATCCCAACAGACTCACAGGTGAAGTGTCACCTCACCTGAAAGGACTGTTTAGGGCCCTGAATGGTAGTGAGGGAGGAGGTGTAGGGGTAGGTGTAGCACTTGTTCCGCTAGCAAGGATAAGTGCCAGGAGGGAGATCAGTGGGGAGGGATGAAGGCATAAGGGAGTCGCGTAGGGAGCGATTCCTGCGGAAAGCAGAAAGGGGGGAGAGGGGAAGAGGTGCTTGGTAGTGGGATCCCATTGGAGGTGGCGGACGTTATGGAGAATTATGTGCTGGACACAGAGGCTGGTGGGATGGTAGGTGAGAACAACAAGAACCCTATGCTTGGTAGGGTGGTGGGAAGATGGGGTAAGAGCAGATGTGCGTGAAATGGAAGAGACGCGATTGAGGGCAGTGTTGACAGTGGAGGAAGGGAAGCCCCTTTCTTTGAAAAAGGAGGATACCTCCTTCATTCTAGAATGAAAAGCCTCATCCTGAGAGCAGATGTGGCAGAGATGGAGGAATTGAGAAAAGGGGATGGCATTTTTACAAGTATCAGGATGGGACGAGGTGTAGGCCAGGAGCTGCGAGAGTCCATAGGTTTGCAAAACACATCTTTCTTTGAAAAAGGAGACACAAATAATCCCACATTACAATGGTGGTGTATAGAAGAGCATTTCTGAACACACAACATGTTGAACCTTGAAGTGGATGGGCCATTGCAGAAGAAGACCATGAACATACACTCAGTGGCCACTTTATTAAGTATAGGAGGTACCTAATAAGGTGGCTACTGAGTGTATGTTCATAATGTGCCTTTTCTGCATCATTAAGACTGAGTGAATGAGGCAACATTTTCGAAGAGCACCTGTGCTCTGTCTGCAAAGACCATCTCAGACTTCTGATTGCCTGTCATTTCAACTCCCCTTCCCACTCCCATGTTGACCTCCCCTCATCTTTCTCCATTGCTACTGCGAAGTTAAACATCAACTGGAAGAACAACATCATCTCATGTTCTACTTGAGAAGTTGGCAACCCAGTGGTAAGAACATCATATGTTCCAATGTCAGGTGACCCACACCCTTGATTGGTTCATTCACCCACCCACTCACCTTTTTCTCTTCTCCAATCTCCTCCTCCCACCTGGTTCCATCTGCCCATCATCACCTCCCCATCTGGTTCCATTTATCACGTCTCAAACTCTATCACTTCACCATCTACTTCTACTGCTATATTCCAGCAATCTTTCATCTTTCTTCTCATTCTTGACCCAAAATCCCAACATACACCTTTTGTCTCCACAGAAACTGCCTGATGTGTTGAGCTTTTCCAGTGTCCTGTTTTTCTTAATTTTAGCTTTTAGATGTGTCATTTTAAGGTTATTTAAAGGTTTTTGGTGAGGATTTCCTCAGTCCAGACTCAAGGTGTTGTGTCTGTGACTATGTCACTGGCAAAACAGATAAATATGAAAATTCTTGATTCACCACAGAGACCCTCCTGAGTTTGAGTCTCCAAAACACAAAGTAAATGAAAATGTTATATTCTTGAAGGCAATGGTAACAGTAGATGATTCAATAAAATTTCAAAAGCTACAGTGTCATTGTTTACTTCAATATATTGTGTCTGACAAATGTTTTCTTTGAAGTACATATTTACAGTGGGAGTGCATTGTAACTGATAAGACACCTCTGACACCTTGTTGGAATAAACTAATTCACACAGATTGTCTGAAAACTTCTGAGGACAGAGAGCCAGATGCCCAGCATCAGTGTTGTGAGGACTGGCTCTCTGAGCACACAAATATCCCAACTATTGAAGAGCAAATATGCCTATGATCACATTTAATAAGCTAGTGACATAATTTAGTCTGGTCTAGCAGCCCTCTTTGATCTCTCAAAGAAGAGCATAAAATAACTTAGCTAGAGGTGGCTTGTTTGATGTCGGCCAATTTACCCAGCCACATTGTCTTTTCTTTAGCCGATGCAGACGAGAACATCTCATGATCGTGTCAGGTTACGAACCATACCTTAAGCAACCAGCCACTTGTTGTGGGACAGCAGCCTGTGCTCTGTAGATATGTTTTAATTTCAAAACTGATCACTGCTTTCAAGTTACTTTAAGAACTGAAGATTGGTTCTTACTTGAATTAATATATGCAATTTTCATATGATTCCATACCTCCTGAATCCCTAATGCCTAGTTCCTGAGAAGCTAAAACAGTGTTTCTCCACCTTTGGGCAGTAGCCTACATGCCCTGGCCACCACCTCCAGTCTCTTGTTTGAGTAATGGCTCCCTGGATTGTATTTGTCTCAGCCTAATTCACAATTGTGGAGACGTAAGAGACCGACAATGCTGGAATCTGAGGTAACACACAAAGCACTGGAGGAACTCAGTAGTTCAGGCAACATTTGTGCATCTTGATCAGGTGAAGGATCTCAACCCGAAACATCGTCTGTCCACTTCCCTCCCTAGTTCCTCCACCATTTTGTGTGTTTCTTCAAATTGTCCTGTTGCTGGGTTATCTGGATGATGACTCAATTAAGGCAATGTGCCCACTCTGAGGCTGGGGTTAACATTATTCCAGGTTTGATCTGTGCTACATCAGTCCATATCCTCCCTGGTATGCATGGAACTTCCCATTGCATATAACATTCGCTGTGTTAGTCACTGTAAACTGTTGAACCTGCTTTGGGAATATTTCACTTGAAACCTCTGAGGGAGCTTAATTCTGTACCAATCCTGACCCATATCTCCCCTGGGTGTTTTAATGGTAGACTTCATCTAGGCATCTAATCATGCTTTACGACTACAGAGTGATTCTTCAGTCTAAATCTAATCCATGCTGACCTCATGAAAGAGGAATTGCTGTTGATGGGGTGGAATTCCATCAAAAATTGCAAAACAAAATAGAAACAAGCCTGAAATTATTCACTTGACAAAGCAAGATGTCATACAAGGTGCCCTGTGCAAAGCATTAGTAACAATGAAAAAAAAGAGGAGAGAAATGGTGAATAGTGATTAGCTGAGATCTAACTTAGGTATTTGCAGTTTGTGGACATTTAGGAATAGAAAAAGCTGAGGAAAGTAAGCAGAACATCTTGTTTGAACTGGAAACAAAATAAAATATGATGAGCTGAACCTTATCTACTGCTGTTTGTTTCCTTTTGAATTAAAATTCCCTCATGGCAGGTGTCTAATGAGAGCCCTAGGTATCTGTTTTCCTTATTGCTATGTTTGGTTAAAGGTTAAATGAGTTAAGTGAACAACTGCAATTAATGCCAGCACTAAATTCCAGGTGATTGGCCCAGGGGAAGAAAGCAGGGAGAAATGAACTGATCACACCCACTACAGTTCTAGTCACATGTAGCACAGTAGGAGAGAAGATGGAGAAGGGATATGTAGAACAAAGGGGGCATTTGTGATAGGATGAGTCAAAATAACTGGATGATTGAATAATATTAAGCTTCTTGATCTGTGTAATTGCCAGTACGATGGTGGAGACAGAAGAGACTGCAGATGCTAGATGCTGGAGGAACTCAGCAGAATGAGCAGCATCTGTGGAGGGAAAAGAATTGTCCACATTTCAGGTAGAAGTGAGACAGTGGAATCTGCCTGGTAGATTAGACTTAATGACCAGGATAACAAAAATTCAGCCAATATGTGCCAGAAAAAAAAAACAGAAAATGAAATATGCTGGAAATGCAAAGATCAGCAGACGGAGAAACAGTTAACTTTTCATGAGGGACCCTTCATCAGACTCAAAGTACAAATTACTTCCATCCATTCCAGCTTTCTTGGAAGCAGCAAAGAAGAGCTCAGCTCCTGGTTCCAATCATCTCAGCAACTAGTCAACTGGCTGGGCTATCTTATTTAGAAGTTCGAAGGCCCAGAAGTTTGGGTCATTAAGACCAGGTTGTTATTTATGACCCAAACATAAAGTTGCTTAACCCAGAGTAGATCATGGTAGTAATCACTTCCAGGTGAAATCAACTCTTTTGGGAAATCAGCTCAAGCACTCCTTGTGGATGATTCACCTCAGTGGAGGTGATGTTTGCCCAGCAACAGTCTGGGCAGCCTAATGACATCCTAATGATATCACGAGTCACATCGCTCATTTCCTCCCTGCCAGCATAAATTGGAAGTTCTTGATGCAATCTATTGAACACTGACTAAAGGTTATCAGCACATTGCGCTGAGATTGACAGAGAGATGATTAAGACTTTCTCTCCTGAGAGCTCTGTATTGCATTTGCCATGACCAGCCCCAGTTTTCAGTGCTCAGGGTATCTGAAACCCTCTGGCTGGTTGTTGCATCACCATTTGCAGCCTTATTGCACAATGCGCATCAGGCTATGACATCGTTATCCTTCATCTCACCAGCATGAGGCTCGATCAATGCTGAGATTGCAGTAGGAGGTAGTTGCCCACACAGAAGCTCCCCCTACTTCCCCCTAGCTGCCAAGGTGAGGTTTTCTTCAGGACGAAAGGATTGATTGACGCTGCTACAATGCAACACATAGAATCTGTTCATACGTCTTCCATCAGGAAATGCACAGATTCCGGTTCGGCTCTTGATTCTCCTTGCAGTGGCATGAGTGAATTTTTGATCAATTTCATGATTATTTTATGTAGAATCTGATTATGCATTAGCATTAGATGCAGCATATGTAAAGAAAATGAAATTCTCTTTCTAGGCTGAAGTTACTTGAGAGGGGACCTCTGAAGTGTATCCGGGACAGAGAGGGTGGGAGTTCAGTGAGATGGCCCAGTGGTTCAGTTGCAAAGTGATGAAAAATGTAAGCAGGGTTGACTCACACAGCTCGATGTGCACAATGAGAATACAAATGAAATGCAAGTAATTTCAAGAGATGTGGCATCAGACCATTAAAACACATTCAGGCACTGTCCATGAACTGCAGAATAATACTGTAAAGGCTCATTGGCACTATTATTATGGATGATGCCTCCAGACATGGTATGGAATATTCCACGCGTTCTATGATGGATTTGCTCAGTAATAACAGGTAGGTGCACTATTTGATGGATGGGGACACTAGATGACATGTGCATTCTAGATGAAATGTATGCAGGTTAGACCGTGGGGCTGTATGCCGCATGAAAGATTGCCATTTTGATGATTGTGAATATTGGCAGATGGTTATGCATAGTGAATAACAGGCATCCATGCTGACTAATGGTTGTGACCCTGATTGATAGTTCTGTCCACTGATGATAGTTGTCTATAATGATGATAGATAGCCATGTTGATGCTTTGTGTGTGCAATGAAGATGAGTGTGCCCATTCAGTGAGAGCTGAGTGATTTTCCAGGGGAATTCAGCAGGCCTCGTGTGCTTGCGGTGACCCAGAGCTTGCCTGAAAATCTGCAGAGCCGAGTAGCTCTGCTCACTTCTGGAGACCCCACTTCAAATCAGAAGCATTCCCAGACAAGCTCACACCATTGCATTGCTTCCATGCCTTTAGCGCTCTTCCTTTTGCATCTGAAATCCTTGCGGTCTTTTGGTGTGTGTGTGTGTGTGTGTGTGTGTGTGTGTGTGTGTGTGTGTGTGTGTGTGTGTGTGTGTGTGTGTGTGTGTGTGTGTGTGTGTGTGTGTGTGTGTGTGTGTGTGTGTGTGTGTGTGTGTGTGATACTGTCAGATTGCTTTATTCTCCAAAGCTGTGGTTATGACTTTGTGAGTGAGTCTGGGTGATTTTCCTTCGATGCATAATATAATTGGTCTAAAGTAGCTAAATATTTTAAAGTGACATGGTGGTAATTTGAGGAATTTTTTATGAATATTTCTCATTTAGAATTTCTGTCATAAATGTTCCCATTTCTAATGTTTGGTTTAGATCCAAAATTGCTTCCCTGAACCTCAAAGGATTACTTTAATGGATCTGTGTTACTAATGAGTGTTTACATGTCCCAAATTCGAAAATACTGCTGCGATTATTTCAGATGGAATGGATGCATAATGACCTGTGGTGTCAGGATCCCAGCTGTGTCAGTACTCTTGGAACTGTTACAGACTCCCACTCTCTTTCCTGGCTGCCTGAGCATAGAACGGCAGAGCTAAGCTCCTCCATCTGCAGTTGCTAGGCCTTGGCCAGTTCTCGGTGATGGATAATGGCAGGGAAATGGGCAGCAGATGGGTGATGTCAAAACCAGGCTGATGCCTCATTAGTTGCACTCTTGCTAATCGATTCTGCAACTGTGGTAAGGCTAAACAAATGAAGCCATCTTTCAAAATTTTTCTCTTCCAAAGATCCATGGGCCAATTCTTTCAGTTATCATGATTGGCTGTTGATGTCACTTCCTCTTGCTTTGCAAAGAAGACTGAACAATTATGTGTTTCTGGTGAAAAGGGACAAGCATTGATTTATTTACTAGACACAGCCAGAATTTGATAAGTTCAGAAGACAGATCTGATTGAAGCCTTTAAAGCAACAATATGGACACAGAAACTACTTCCTTAATGGAGATGAATGATCAACAAAGGAGATGATCTTAAATTTGGAGTCATTCAACACAGAAATAAAATCAAAACTGCTGAAAAACTCACTGAGTCAACCATTCATCCAGAACTACTTTGCCGCAGTAGTGAGTAGGTTATGAGTGAAGGCACAAGTGCAACAAATTATCTACTGGAGGAACTCAGCAGGTCGAGCAGCATCCATGGGTGGAAAAGAATTGTTGCCATTTTCCTTCAAAACCCTGCATCAGGATTGTAAACAGGTGAGGTAGTCATTTTAAAGGCTGGGGGGGGGGGAAGAGGAGTGGTGAGACATAAGTCCAAGGTGGACTGAGGAAGGGTATATGATGACAGGCAGGTGGTGTCAAATAGGGGAATGGAGCAGAAGTTGAATTGGGTTGGAGTGGCAGGTGAATGATAGATGCAGATAGGCAAAGAGAGAGAGGAAAAAATGAGAGGCAGCTGGAGCAAGGTGAGGGGAAAGGAGTGTGAAGGTTGGAAACAGCTGTTGGAAAGAGATAAGGAGTAACATAAAGGGCTGCCAGTACTGGACTCTGATAAGTAAAGTGGGTGAGAATGGAATGACTGGGGGAGAGTGAATGGCAGTAGACACCAGCGAGGGGATTATGAGGGAAGCTTGATATTTTCAAGACTGGGTCTATTGGTTGGGAATGAAAAGATGTGAGAAAAGGTAGGTTATCAGGGTGAAGAGGCAGGTCAGTCACCACCTAAGGAACCAAACGGTTTCTTTCTGTTACCATCAGCCTTGTAAAGATACTACTTGAGATATTTTGAGTATGAGATCCCTATGTGCATACAGGCATGGTTGTGTGGTTATGGGTTGAATTGTTTTGGATGTGGCCAGCTGATCCAAAGAAAATTGTGGTTTCCCGGCATTCCAACAGAGGAAGCCTCCTAGTTGAATCCATGCATTCTGTGCCCAGGACTTAAGTATTCCAGCAAGTTACTGGACTTGATACTCAAAGCCCTTGACCAACATTCCAGAGACTCCCACCATGGAACTTAAATTAATTACATGGGAGAAAGAAAGTCATCATTAGCACTGATAATAATAAGACTGACAGGTTGTTATAGAACTCATTTGGGTCACTTCTGCTCTTCAGGTGAGGGTATTTGCCATCCTTAATCATGTCTGAGGTTTGACATCAGACCCATCAATGTAGTGGATTCTGAAATAGCCAAGTAAGTAACTACTAGAATGGAACAGTAGAAGGATAAACCTGTTAAAGGAGAAGTGCGGAGCAAGTTTTTCACACAGGGAGTGGTAAATACCCAGTCGGGGAGTGGCGGAAGCAGATATGGTAGTGGCATTTAAGAGGCTGTTAAATAGATACAAGAATCTGCAGGAAATGGGACGATGTGGATGATGCACAGACAGGTGGGATTAGTTTAATTCAGCATCGTGTTCAGCATGTTATGGAACTGTTCCTGTCCTGTACAGTTCCATGTTTGAATAAGGTGCAAGGTCATAATGAGGTATATTGTGAGGTCAGGAATCCATCGCATTGTACAAGAGGTCCATTCAATAGCCTTACAGCAGCAGGATAGAAACTGTGCTTGAACATGCTGGCATGTGCTTTCAGGCTTTTGTATCCTCTGCCTGATGAGAGGGGGGAGAAAAGAAAATATCCCTCTTCCCCTCTCACTGAGCAGAAGATACTTTGATTATGATAGCTACTTTACCAAGGTAGCACGGAGCTTAAACAGAGTCCATGGAGGGGAGGCTGGTTTCTATAATGTGTTGAGCTGCATCCACAATTCTCTGCAGTTTCCTGTGCTCAAACTTGGACAAGGAAACTTTGTACTGATCTCTCTGCCTACTGCCCTCCCTCAGCTGATGAATCAGTGCTTCTCTATGGTGAATAACACTTCAAAGAAGTAATTAAAGTATCTTGACAACAGAATGTACTGCGCAATGAGATCCTCAATGTTCACCACCAAGAGTGGAATGACAATGGACTTCAAGGGACCTGTTGGGTTTAGTTAGCGGAAGGTAGTGAATGAAGCAACAATAGAGATGACCAAATTCACTTAGTCATTAACAACTTACTTTTGGCCATTGTATATGCCATTAGCATCAACAAAAGTGAATACAGCACAATCCTTGTGGAGGCAAAGTCCCACCTTCACACCAAGTTTGACCTCCATCCTGTTATGCATTACTAGAATTGTGCTAAATGGGATGAGCCCTAGACAGATCTGGCTGATCAAAACTGGGCATCCAAGAGGGATTGTGGACCATCAGCAGGAGTAGAAATGTCACCACGACACCACAGTTTGCAACAATATTGAAAGAGCAGTTATTAGTACAGCAATGAGGTCTGCTTGCTTCACAGCTCCAGGGATCAATGTTCTACAGCTAATATTGGTGAGCATGGGTGCTGGGGACCATGGGTAGTAATTCTGGGGAATGGGCATGATCCAGTCAGATTGTGTGTGTGTGTGTGTGTGTGTGTGTGTGTGTGTGTGTGTGTGTGTGTGTGTGTGTGTGTGTGTGTGTGTGTGTGTGTGTGTGTGTGCGTGTGCGTGTGCGTGTGCGTGTGCGTGTGCGTGTGCGTGTGCGTGTGCGTGTACGCATTTTTATGTTTATTGTTGTGGTGTGATCAGTAGAGACCCTGGTATTGATGGAGCCAAGCAACAGTATATCACTGAAGCAACTTCAGTAAATATGAACCAAAAATTAAAACTGATGCTGTTAAAATTCAAACTCTAAGGTAAGACAATAGAGAGACATCCCACCTTTTAATGCCAATTAAGGCCGTCAATTAAATAGATTATTAGGAAATACTTTCATGTTGAACCTTGGGCATTGCGTAGAAAGGGAATAACCATTCTCTGTCCATGCTCCAAAGGGATGTATTCTGGCAGAGTATACAGTATTTTCAAGCAAATCATTAAGGTACAGAAGAGATTTAATAACACTGTTCCTGCAATGAAAGACTTTGTTCTTACAGAGAAGCTGAAGAAGCTAGGTGTATTCTCATCAAAGCAAGGAAGGTTAAGTGTGGATTTCATGGAGATGTTCAAGATTTGGAAGAGATTTGTTGGAGAAGGTACATAGATCCTGCTTCCACTGAACACAGATTTAAGATAATCAGGCACAGAGCTGGAGAATGATGTGGAGCACATTTTTTTGACAGCAGTTTATCATGTCTGAAATGCAATGCCTGAAAGGGTGATGAACAAATTTAATGCCAGTTTTGAAAGCCACATTGGTTAAATACTTGAAAGGGAAGTCTATCAGAAGGAACAACGGGCAGAATGGCCTCTGTTCTAACCACTTCATTTGGAAAATACTCCTGGCAGGGAATTTAACTGTTTGCAACCAGCACACTAACATGTTGCTTTCCATACTCTGACCATACTGTTTTGGTGATTCTATAAAATCCAGCTGCCATTTTTCAATCCAAATGACTAAATCATCTCTAATTTATTGCAGACGATTTTTTTCTTATCCCTGTCAATCACATGGACAATATTTTTGATCATTTTAAACTTTGTAATCAAGCTACCTACATTAACATTAATATCATTACTATACTGCTTATCTTCCAAGTTTTTGAGGAGGTGATGAAGATGATTGATGAGGGTACGGCAGAGAATGTTGTCTACGTGGAGTTTAGTAAAACATTCAACCATGTCCTTCATGCTAGGCTGATTGTGAAGATTAAAACACATGAGATCCTGGAAGAATTGGTAGATTGAATTCAAGATTCCCTTGACCATAAAAGGCAGAGGATAATGGTGTTCCAATGGGAATATTCCTGGGACCTCTGTTACTTGTGATACATAGGAGTGATCTGAATGAAAATATAGTTGGGTTGATTAGTAAACTTGTCAGTTGTGGAAAGTGAGGAAGATTATCAAAGGATACTGCAGAGTATATGGCTAACACAAGAGAACACAGTTTTAAGGTGCAGAGAAGATGTCGGACAAGTTTTTTTATGCAGAGGGTGGTGAGTGCATGGATTGGGCTTGCAGTGATAGTGGTGGAGGCGGATACGATAAGGTCTTTTAAGAGGCTCGTCAATAGGTACATGGAGCTTAGAAAAGTAGAGGGCTATGGCAAACCCTAGGCAATTTCTAAAATAAGTACATGTTCGGCACAGCATCGTGAGCCGAAGGGCTTGTATTGCGCTGTAGGTTTTCTATGTTTTTTCTATAGGTTATACAGTAGTTGAAATTATGAGCAGAGAATTGGCAGATAGAGTTTAATTCTAACAAGTGAGAGGTGAGACACTGTGGGAGGTCACATGCAAGAAGGAAAAATACAGTAAATGGCAGGACCCTTAGGAGTGCTGTTTTACAAAGGGATGCTGCGGTGCCAGTCTATCCTCACTGAACATAGCAACACAAGTAGAAAGGGTGGGAAACAAGTGTACAACATACATGCCTTTATGTGTCAGGGTACTGAGTATAAAAGTGGGGAAGATACGTTGCAACTGTATGAAACTTCTGTTCAGCTTGATTTGGAGCATTGTGTGACATTCTGGTTGCTGCATTACAAGAGGGATGTGGGGGCTTTGGAGAGGGTACAGTAGAGCTTTATCAGGATGTTGGCCAATTAGAGAGTATTCACTATAAAGGGAAGTTGTTTTCTCTGGGGTATCAGAGATGGAGGGAAGACAGGCTTATAAAATTATGAAGGGTATAGATAGGGTAAAGAGTCACAGTTTTTCTCCCCCTAGGGCATAAATGTCAAATACTAGAGGGCCCAACTTTTAGGTGAGAGTGGGACCACTTAAAAGGAATTTGCAGGGTAAAACTTTTAACACAGAGGGGCAGGTGCCTGGATCTCCCTGCCAGCAGAGGTGGTGGAAACAGAAATGACAGCAAAATTTAAGAGACC
Organism: Hemitrygon akajei; assembly: GCF_048418815.1. Taxonomy (NCBI): domain Eukaryota; kingdom Metazoa; phylum Chordata; class Chondrichthyes; order Myliobatiformes; family Dasyatidae; genus Hemitrygon; species Hemitrygon akajei. Next base: position 18,986,919 of record NC_133149.1, read on the forward strand.
TTTGAACGTACACATGAAAAGGCAGGGAGTTTGGAGATAGAGACCATGGGAGAGCAGATGGGTTTAGTTTGGACTGGCATTATAGTCACTGATACCGTGAGCAGAAGGACTTTGTTCCTGTGTTGTATTGCATACTGCAAATAACAAGGAAATGAGCGGAGAGCCAGGAACCCACTGGCTTGATCCGATCAGTCACATGCCAAGGGCTTTCCTTTTTCTGACCAACCTTCAAAGGCCTTGCTGAAGATTAAATGAGGTGTACTTCCCTCATGAAGACTCCTTGCTACATGCGTAAAGATTTCAATCAAGTTGGGCAAATTGCTTTTCCTTTAACAAGCCATGCTGGATGTCCCTGATTAGTTTCTGCCTTTCTAAATGAAGGCAGAATCCTCTCCTTCAGAATGGATTCCAATAATTTGCCCGCTACAGAATTTAAAACAGCTGGCATTGAATCATTGAGTTTATCCTTTCCTCCCTTTTTAAACAACAATGCAGCATCAGCCATCCCCCAGTCATCTGGCTCCACTACTGTGGGCACGAAGGAGTGAAAAATTAGTCAGAGCTCTACAATTTTCTCTTACGCTTTTTTCCACAGTTTAGGATATATTTCATCCTGGCCTGCTAATTTATCCATTTTCAAAGCTGATAAACCCCTTAATGTTTTCTCTTTGTCTACATTTCTCCAATGCAATAGTTCACATGTGTCCTCCTTAATTACAATACCAATATTTTGTGAAGTCAGTTACTATATATTCATTAAAAATCTCACTCACCTTCCCTGTTCTCATTTTAAAATCTACTCCTTTAGACTTTTTTTTGATATTAACTGTCAGCACTCTTCCCTGGCTTTCTTCATTTCATATTAAATTTCCCTCCCATACCCTCCATACTGTTCCAGGTTTTCAGGGTCTCGTGTAAGTTTCTCTTTTGACTTTTCTTACTCTCTTTATCCCTTATCATCCAGGGAGCTCCAGATTTGGCAATCCCACCCTTTTATTGTGGGGTCATGTCACCCCGTACACTGAATACCTCACTGAAATACCTCTCTAATCTAAAATTTAATGCATACTGGCTAACCCACCTCTCAATATGGTAAACTTTTCCTTATCCAAATTAAGAACCTTCAGTTCTATTTTATCTTCACCTCTTTTCCATGACTACATTAAATCCAACTGAATAGCATCACCGATATATAACTTCCCTCCTATCTGATGAGCTTCGTTCCCCTAAAAGAAGAAGAAGAAGAATAGCCTTTAACTCAGCAGTGGAGTTATCGGGGCACCTCATGACAATGTTTCTGTAGCAAGATATTCTTGTTTTTATGAGGCCAAGTTGCTAGCTCGACGCTCAACCCGACTTGGATTCGAACTCGGGAACCTTTGCTTTGGAGTCTAGCGCTGATATTATTGCGCCACCAAACGGGACTATTCCCCTAAAAGTAAGCAGAGAACTCCCTCCCCACTCCCAGCCATTAATTATGAATGTTAAGTTCTGAACTGAGCACTCTCGTTACTTGCATTAGCTTTGCTCTTGAACAGGATATTACATCCAGAAACAAGGATGAACTGAACTGTCAGAGACACCATGTGCTGAGACTGAGTCCACTCCACACTTTTAAAAGCTTTTCAAAAAGCAGCAGAGAAGTTTTTGCCTGCATCGTGATTAATTCCTCACAAAGTTTTGTTTTAAAATTCCTTGTTATTTCATTTCTGTTTGTGAGTTCTTGCTTTGTGTAAATTGATGGCTCCTTTATTTATAATTCTACAGTAACTATACTTCAAAAGTTGTTTATTGGCTGTAAACTACTTTGGATTCCCTGAGCTTGTGTAAAGCGCTACCTAAATCAAAGTGTTTCCATTTTCCTTTGTTGCTACCTATCCATCTATAATGAGCTTCACTTGGCAGTCTAGGTTGGTTATTTTCACCTTCATATTCAAGACATTGTTTATTCCTCTCACAGTAAGGCCTGTTATGATGATCTCTTGTGTTTAAGCAGAAATTGTTTGAAGGAAATTGCTTAATAACAAAGCATCCAGAAAGCCAAGAAATTAAAATTAAATAGAGTTGTGAGTGTCACCATCTACAAGACAGGCTGAAATTGAGAAAGAAAGCATGAAATAGATTTTTGTATTATACTTTGCTGATAAGTCTTGAGTATGCTACACTAATGAGAAATGATGATTCTTTAATTACTGGGCAGCTATATTGCTCAGCAACAACTCTCTAAATCAGAATAAAGAGCAAGGAACTCTCTCTCTCTCTCTCTCTCTCTCTCTCTCTCTCTCTCTCTCTCTCTCTCTCTCTCTCTCTCTCTCTCTCTCTCTCTCTCTCTCTCCCCCCCCCCCACCTCCTTCCCTCTCTCTCTCTCCCCCTCTTTCCCCTCTCTTCTTCTTTCTCCCCCACCTCTCTCTCTCTTCTTTTTTCTTTCGCTCTTTTTTCTCTGCCCCACCTCCCCTTCTGTCTCTCCCCCTTTGTCTGTCTGTCTTTCTTTTTCCCTCCCTTTCTCTCACATCTCTCCTCTTTTTTCCTTCTTTCTCTTTGCCCCACTTACCCTTCCATCTCTCTCCTCTCTGTCTGTCTTTCTCTCTCTCTCTCTCTCCCTCTCATCTCTCTGTCTTCTCTTTTCTTTTCTTTCTCTTTGCCCCACTTTCCCTTTGGTCTCTTCCCCCCCCCCCCCGCTCTCTCTTCCCTTTACATTTCCTCTCTGTCTCTCTGCCCTCTCTTCCCCTTATGTCTCTCCTTTCTCTGTCTGTCTGTCTGTCTGTCTGTCTCTCTCTGATGTTGTGTAATGCCTAATAAAATCCAATTCATATATTCATAGAACTATGAAAGAGGAAACCAAGCTCTTCAAACTAACTTGTCTATATACCACCCAGCAAGATGTCTATATGTAATTGGTAATCCTATTGGCCCATATCTATCTGAATATTTCCTACCTGTGTACCTGCACAAATGTCTTTAAATGTTGTAATTGTACCTGCCTCTACCACTTCCTTTGGCAGCTTGTTGCATGTGCCATCTGTGTGAAAAACTTGCCCCTCCGGCCCCTTTAAATATTTCCCATCTCACCTTAAACCTATTCCCTTTAGTTTTCAACTTCCCTTGCATGGGAATAATATTGTGATAAGTGTAGACAAGTTCAGTCCCTCGCCAAGCAACACAGAATTCTCAGAGAATTCATCATCTGTCCAATTGCAGCTGGATATCTGCACTTGCAATTCCCATAGCTGCTGTGTCAAACCATGGGCACTATTCTGTACTCTTGTATCTAAAGTATATTATCCAGCCAATCCTTCACTGTTTTCCTTCTATTATTGCGTCCTATCAAGAGCCGTGAGATGCCTGAATGTATCAGATTTTCTCTTGGTGGTTGCGAAGTGTGCTGGGTTGAGAAAATTCCTTTGTGCAAACATAGCTTCACAGGGAAGTAACACCCAATCTCTTTGATCTGAGGCAAAGCACAGAGCTTCATAGTTACACACCGTATAAACTTTTGAAATTGCCTCTACCTCAGATATAAATGCCAATAGATCTCAATGTTCCAGACAAAGTGTTGTTCAGCGATGAGACAGTAACCATTTCCAAACACAAATATGAAGTCAGTGAACATTTAAGACATGAACTTCTTGATTCCAACCTATCACACCCTAATTGATTTATTAGACAGTTTATTGGCTCTAACAATCTCTGGCCATCTTTCATGATATTTATCTTCTTGGCAAGTAAGGCATTGACCGAGGTAGTGACAACTAAAATCTCACGTGGCCATGAGGTCCTGTCACTTGACGATAATACTTTGGTCACTTTCTGTCTCCGCTTTCTTTCTCAACCCAGCTGACAATCCTTCCCAAACAAAGAATTGCTTCCTAATCTCTGTTACATGCACTGCACTCTCTCTGTAGCTGCTACTCTGTGTTCTGTATTTTGCATTCTGTTTTCTTTTCACTCTGTGGCGTGATCTGTCTGGATGACACACAAACAAGAGTTTTTCACTATCTCGGTACATGTAACAAAAATAATGAAAAAAATAACCATTCCTCTTCCAATCCTTGGGCAGTGTACACTTGTGTTGTGTCTGCAAGACGGACAAATGTATTTCTTGGCCAGTACTATCTGGCCTGTTCCAGCACTGCCTGTTCCGTGGACATTACTGGCAAGGCAGCATTTATAACCCATCCCTAAATGCTCATGAGAAATTGATTGTAAGCTTCCTTCCTCAACCACTACAGTCCTTCTGGTGAAGGTGATTGTACTGCTTGGGGGGAAATTCCAGGATATAGACCCAAAGATGATGTTGTTGGCTTGGATGAGTTGGGCTGAGTGGATTAGAGTTTCTATGCAGCATTAGATTTAGTTAGAGACAGGCCCTACCAACCCAGTGAGTCCGTGTCGCACAATTACACCCATGTGACTAATTAACCTACTAATGTGTACATTCTTGGAATGTGGGAGAGAACCGGAATACCCGGAAGAAGCCCATGGGATCACAGGGAGAGCGTACAAACTCTTAGCAGACAGCAACAGAGATTGAACCCAGGTCACTGGTGCCATAGTAGAACTTTGCGAACCACAACACTACCGCACTCTCCAAGCTCTGTAAATCTATGTATCTAATTACCTTAGTACAAAGGGAGAAAGGGGGGGGGGGGGTCCCACTAATTAAAGGATCATCATTCCTCAAGAAGAACCAGCGAGACATCTTCAAGTGAGGATGGTTTATGATTTGGAGGGAGACCTACAGTAAGTAATGTTCCTATGAGCTTGCTGCCCTTACTCTTCCTGGTGGAAGAGTTTGCATGTTTCGGAATAGCTGGAGAGAGCAACTGCAGATCATTTTGTGGATGGTGCACTCTGTTACCACAGGGCACTGATGGTGAAGGAAATTAATATTTAGCATGGTTGCTAGGGTATCAATCAAACAGGATGCTTTGTCCCAGATGGTATTGGGCTTTTTGAATGTAGACACAACCGAAGCTGTGTGCCTTTGATGTTGGGGTATCAGGAGAGGAGTCTTTTATTTCACTCGACTCAATGTCGGATCGGCTTTTACAACTGGAATTTCTGTGAAATGGCTCCCAAAAAGTGAGGGGATTCACATTTTGCAGCATCCATGAACACTTATTGACAGATGGCAGCATGGTGTACAGGAATCGGTTAGCGGATTTCCTTTGTCTTGTGGATATTGAGTGTAAGATTCATCTTTTTGCATGCTTTAGTGAGGAATACAGCTGTTTTTGGCCTACAGTAGCTGCCAGATCTGTTCTAAAGTCTATCTGATTTCAGATGAATGGGGCACTACAAAACATGATAAAGGGTATCCTCCATGTGAAGATGGGCTTTGTCTCCTGAAGGTCTCTGCACTGGTCATTTCTATAATCACTATGAGGAGTAGATGCATCTGCCTCTGGTAAATTGGTGAGGAAGTGGTGACTTTCTGCTGCAAACCGACAGTCATGCTCTACACGGTTCACCCAGTGTTATGGAGCCAAAGGAAAGATAAAGATTGGCTTTATTTGTCACACGGACATCAAAACATACAGTGAAATGCATTATTCTGTGTCAAATCAAATCAGCAAGAATCGTGATGGACACCCCACAAGTGATGCCTTGTTTTTCTGGCGCCAACATAGCATGCCCACAACTCACCAACCCTAACCCATATGGAATGTGGGAAGAAACCGGGGCACCCGAAGGAAACCCACGCAGTCATGGGGAGAACATACAGACTCCTTACAGACAGCAGCAATAGTCGAGCCCCAATGTTACAGATGGCTCCATAAAGCGATTGCACTGACTGCTATGCTACTGTGATGCTAGGTGATGATAAAGAGCAGGAGTACATCTTGAGCCCTTGCTACCTCAAGTGTTGCTTGATTTGTTGGCTGTTGGGGGACAGTAGGTTGCATTCAGAGGGATGTTTCCTTGTCCAGATGTGACAACGAGACTTCATGGGAGTCAGCGTTAGGAGTTCCAAGGATTTCACCCTCTTCCTATTATGCCAGCCCCTCTGCCATGGACAGGGCACGCGCAGGGATTGTGATGGAGCAGTTTAGTGTATTGTGTGTAAGGTATCATATTTGAATGCACCTGTTACTTGGCTAGACCGTAAGACCATAAGACACAGGATCAGAATTAGGTCATTCAGCCCATTGAATCTACTCCCCCATTCCATCATGGCTGATCCCAGATCCCACTCAACCCCATACACCTGCCTTCTTACTATATCATTTGATGCTCTGGCTGATCAGGAAACAATCAACTTCCACCTTAAATATACCCACGGACTTGGCCTCCACCGCAGTCAGTGGCAGAGCATTCCACAGATTCACTACTTTCTGGCTAAAAAAATTTCCTTCTTACCTCTGTTCTAAAAGGTCACCCCTCAGTTTTGAGTTTGTGATCTCTAATTCTGGATATCCCCACAACAGGAAACATCCTCTCCACATCCACCCTATCTAGTCCTTGCAATATTTGGTAGGTTTAAATGAGGTCCCACATCCCCACCCCCTCCCCCCATTTTCTTCCAAATTCCAGTGAGCGCAGTCCCCAAAGCTGCCGAATGCTCCTCATATGTTAGCTTCATTCCCAAAATCATACTCATGAACTTCCTCTGGACTCTCTCCAGTGACAACACATCCTTTCTGAGATATGGGGCCCAAAACTGTTGACAAAACTCCAAGTGCAGTTTGACGAGTGTTTTTTAAAGGCTTAGTATTATCTCCTTGCTTTGACATTCTATTCCCCTCGAAATAAATGCAATGACTATGTGAAAACCTCCCAATTTACACAACAATCCCTAAATAATCATGGTTTACCTTGTCTAAATTCAGTTTGGGTTACTACCAAACTGTCCATCTCCTTTCCTAGTGCCCCTGCTTCAATGTAATAATTTACTGTACATACAACCATGTTTCTCGCTCAAAAATTTCAGAGGTAACTATACTGATGGATCTGGAGTCATAAGCCAAACTGAGCTAGGAAATTTTGTCATCATCTTTACTCATGACCAGTTTGATTCTTTGCAATTCTAGTTTATTAACTGAATTTAAATTCCTCACCCACCCTGAGGTCAGACATCTGGAGTACAAATCTGATTCTTAATCATTGCACTACCAGAATATCACCATAATCATACAAGGGGATTTGGGACTGGACAAAACAGAAACATAGAAAACCTACTGCACAATACAGGCTCTGCGGCCCACAAAGCTGTGCCGAGCATGTCCTTACCTGACAAATTACCTAGGGTTACCCATAGCCCTCTATTTTCTCAGCTCCATATATCTATCCAGGAGACTCTGAAAAGACCCGATCATATCTGCCTCCACCACCATCGCTGGCAGCCCATTCCATGCACTCACCACTCTCTGGGTAAAAAACTTACCCCTGACATCTCCTCTCTACCTACTCCCCAGCACCTTAACCCTGTGTCCTCTTGTGGCAACCATTTCAGCCTTGGGAAAAAGCCTCTGACTATCCACACGATCAATGCCTCTCATCATCTTTTTCCACCTCTATCAGGTCACCTGTCATCCTCTGTTGCTCCAAGGGAAAAAGGACAGGTTCACTCAACCTATTTTCATAAGGCATGCTCCTCAATCCAGGCAACATCCTTGTAAATCTCCTCTGCACCCTTTCTATGGCTTCCACATCCTTCCTGTAGTGAGGTGACCAGAACTGAGCACAGTACTCCAAGTGGGGTCTTACCAGGGTCCTATATAGCTGCAACATTACCTCTCGGCTCCTAAACTCAATCCCACGATTGATGAAGGCCAATGCACCATATGCTTTCTTAACCACAGAGTCAACCTGCGCAGCTGCTTTGAGTGTCCTATGGACTCGGACCCCAAGATCCCTCTGATCCTCCACACTGCCAAGAGTCTTACCACTAATACTATATTCTGTCATCATATTTGACCTACCAAAATGAACCACCTGATACTTATCCGAGTTGAACTCCATCTGCCACTTCTCAGCCCAGTTTTACATCCTATCAATGTCCCGCTGTAACCTCCGACAGCCCTCCACACTATCCACAACACCTCCAAACTTTGTGTCATCAGCAAATTTACTAACCCATCCCTCCACTTCCTCATCCAGGTCATTTATAAAAATCACAAAGAGCAGGGGTCCCAGAACAGATCCCTGTGGCACTCCACTGGTCAACGACCTCCATGCAGAATATGACCCGTCTACAACCATTTTTGTCTTCTGTGGGCAAGCCAGTTCTGGATCCACAAAGCAATGTCCCCTTGGATCCCATGCCTCCTTACTTTCTCAATAAGCCTTGCATGGGGTACCTTGTGAAATGCCTTGCTGAAATTCATATACACTACATCTACTGCTCTACCTTCATCAATGTGTTTAGTCACATCCTCAAAAAATTCAATCAGGCTCGTAAAGCCTGACCTGCCTTTGACAAAGCCAAATGCTGACTATTCCTAATTATATTATGCCTCTACAAATGTTCATAAATCCTGCTTCTCAGGATCTTCTCCATCAACTTACCAACCACTGAAGTAAGACTCACTGGTCTATAATTTCCTGGGCTATCTCTACTCCCTTTCTTGAATAAGGGAACAACGTCTGCAACCCTCCAATCCTCTGGAACCTTTCCCATCCCCATTGATGATGCAAAGATCATTGCCAGAGGCTCAACAATCTCCTCCCTCGCCTCCCACAGTAGCCTGGGGTACATCTCAACCTGTCCCGGTGACTTATCCAACTTGATGCTTTCCAAAACTTCTGACATATCCTCTTTCTTAATATCTACATGCTCAAGCTTTTCAGTCCACTGCAAGTCATCACTACAATTGGCAAGATCCTTTTCTGTAGTGAATACTGAAGTAAAGTACTCATTAAGTACCTCTGCTACCTTCTCCGGTTGCATACACATTTTCCATTGTCATGCTTTATTGGTCCTATTCTCTCATGTCTTATCCTCTTGCTCTTCACATACTTGTAGAATGCCTTGGGGTTTTCCTTAATCCTGTTCGCCAAGGCTTTCTCATGGCCCCTTCAGGTTCTCCTGATTTCTTTCTTGAGCTCCTTCCTGCTAGCCTTATAATCTTCTAGATCTCTATCATTACCTAGCTTTTTGAACCTTTTGTAAGCTCTTCTTTTCTTCTTGACTAGATTTACAACAATTTTTGTCCACCACAGTTCCTGTACCCTACCATCCTTTCCCTGTCTCATTGGAATGTACCTATGCAGAACTCCACACAAATATCCCCTGAACATTTGCCACATTTCTTCTGTACATTTCCCTGAGAATATCTGTTTCCAATTTATGTTTCCAAGTTCCTGCCTGATAGCCTCATATTTCCCCTTACTCCAATTAAACGCTTTCCTAACTTGTCTGTGCCTATTTCTCTCCAATGCTATGGTAAAGGAGGTAGAATTGTGATCACTGTCTCCAAAATGCTCTCCCACTGAGAGACCTGACACCTGACCAGGTTCACTTCCCAATACCAGATCAAGTACAGCCTCTTCTTTTGTAGGCTTATCTACATATTGTGTCAAGAATCTTTCTTGAACACGCCTAACAAACTCCACCCCATCTAAACCCCTCACTCTAGGGACATGCCAATTGATATTTGGGAAATTAAAATCTCCCACCACAACAACCCTGTTATTATTACAGCTTTTCAGAATCTGTCTCCCTATCTGCTCCTCAATATCCCTGTTACTATTGGGTGGTCTACAAAAAACACCTAGAGAGACTCCGTAGACAATCCCTCCATCCTTTTCTGCAGCTGTGACACTATCTCTGATCAGCAGTGCCACACCCCCACCTCTTTTGCCTCCCTCCCTGTCCTTTCTGAAACATCTTAAGTCTGGCACTCGAAGTAACCATTCCTGCCCCTGAGTCATCCAAATCTCTGTAATGGCTACAACATTATAGCTCCAAGTACTGATCCATGCTCTAAGTTCATTCACTTTATTCATAATACTGCTTACATTAAAATAGACACATCTCAAACCATCAGTCTGAGCGCATCCCTTCTCTATCACCTGCCTATCCTCTCTCCCGCACTGTCTCCAAGCTCTCTCTATTTGTGAGCCAACCACCTCTTCCTCCATCTCTTCAGTTTGGTTCCCAACCCCCCCCCCCCACCCCGCAATTCTAGTTTAAACTCTTCCCAGTAGCCTTAGCAAACCTTCCCACCAGGAGATTGGTCCCCCTGGGATTTAAGTGCAACCCGTCCTTTTTGTACAGGTCACTCCTGCCCCAAAAGAGATTCCAATGATCCAGAAATCTGAATCCCTGCCCCCTGCTCCAATCCCTCAGCCACACATTTATCCTCCACCTCACTCTATTCCTATTCTCACTGTCGCGTGGCACAGGCAGTAATCCCAAGATTACTACCTTTGTGGTCCTGCTTCTCAACTTCCTTCCTAACTCCCTGTAGTCTGTTTTCAGGACCTCCTCCCTTTTCCTACTTTTGTCATTGGTGCCAATGTGTACCACGACCTCTAGCTGTTCTCCCTCCCACTTTAGTATATCTTGGATGCAATCAGAAACATCCCAGACTCTGGCACCAGGGAGGCAAACTACCATCCGTGTTTCTTTCCTGCATCCACAGAATCGCCTGTCTGACCCCCTGACGATAGAGTCTCCTATCACTACTGCCTTCCTCTTCCTTTCCCTACCCTTCTGAGCCACAGGGCCAGACTCTGTGCCTGAGGCACGGCCACTGTTGCTTCCCCCAGGTAGGCCATTCCTCCCGACAGTACTCAAGCTGGAGTACTTATTGTTAAGGAGGACAGCCACTGGGATACTCTCTAGCCTCTGACTCCTGTCCTTCCCTCTCCTGACTGTTACCCACTTATCTGTCTCCCCAGGCCCCGGTGTGACTACCACCTCTCTGTCACCTCCTCACTCTCCCTGACCAGACGAAGGTCATCGAGCTGCATCTCCAGTTCCCTAACTTGGTCCCTAAGGAGCTGCAGCTCGATACACCTGGTGCAGATGTGGCCGTCCAGATGGCTGGGAACCTCCCGGACTTCCCACATCTGACACCGAGCACAGAACACCGGCCTTACACACATTCTTCCTGTTTGTATTCTACACAAATAACCTACCTCGCCTCAACCCGTTACCGCCGAAGCCCCATTGAGCCAAAGCCTTTCTACTCTGTCTCCCTCTATTCCGTCACCCGCTCCTCCGACGCCCGCTCTATAAGGTGTCTTCTTTTAAACTGTTCTCACTGGCTGACGTTCATGCGCTTGCGCGGTCGTGCCCTGATCAAACCACTGAAGAAATAACTGTCTCTCTTTAAACTCTTCTCATGTTTAAAGTCTTCTGGCTGACATCCACGTGCTTGCGCAGTTGTGCCCCGATCAAACTGCTGAAGAAATATGCCGGGTTAATGCTTCAAGCCGTGTGAAGTGTAATCCAACCCGACACCTCCAACTTCACAACCCTTTGGAAGACGTAAAAAAATAGGAAAACCTTCCAGAAATAAACTCACAAGAAATTCTGTCCACTCTGATGTTGTAATTCAGGAAAAGTCAGTAAACTGTGGGGCCTCATAGGACATCAAAACCAACTGGAACAGATATCTTAGGGACTCCAAGCTCAAAATTAATGTTCATCTTCATTCTTACCACAAAGGGGAAGGCCATTCATCCTATTGCATCTGTGCTAGGTGTCAGAGCAATCCCATCAATTTTATTGCCACACTTACTTTCCCATGACCTATCCTCTCACATATGGCTTCTGATTCACCTACACTAAGAAGTATTTAGAGAAGACAATCCACCACGAAATTCAGTGACCATTCCGAAATATTAGCCAGCTTCCAGCAGTTTCTTCCCTGGGATGTGCTGCAGTTCTCTACTCAGCCACAGTTTAAGTCAAGGTACTGCACAATGAAGTAGAAGTCAATGGTATGCATGGTCGACAACCGTACAATTATAGGGTGCAGCCAGAAACCATTTCTGGGACAGGAGGTAAAAACTAAAATGAGCTTTGTCTGTTCCCTGGGTCTGTCTCCGATGTGTACAAATTCTCTTTTCTTCTGGCTATCAGGTGGCCAGCTCGTGTTCTTGCTGTGTTCAGCTAAACACTTTCATTATTTCTGGCTGATCTGAGACCAAAAGGGCATGCACAGGGTGGAAGCTGTGCATATTGACAAGCTTGGCAGTGTCATCGGAGTGTAAACATGAGGCGAGGCAGCACAGCTGAGGCATACTGAAGCTTTCCTTCAGTGCAGCAGAGCTACACTGTCAGTTTGTCTACTCTATGCTCGTGGCTGGGTGACCATTCAACCCATCCATGCTTTCCTACAGCAGTGGCAGAAATGCTAAAGATGCTGGATATTTGAAACGAAAAGGGAAAATTGCTGGGAATGGGAGTGAATCCTTATCACTTGCATGGTGTATTCATGCACAGCACCCTTCTCCAGGATAACTGATGAACTGAAGCCAATGAATCCATGTATTATGAGACAGAAGGAGACCATTAGCATGGAACTGGTCCATGCCAGTTTCGAGCAGAGCAATCCCATTTGTCTCATTTCCCAGTGCCCTTGCAAATTACTCTCTCTCTCTCTCTTTCTTTCTCTCTCTTTCTTTCTCTCACATTCCCACTGCCCTCCCTTCCAATTTTTCCAATTTCACCGGCGCTAGGGGATAACTTAGAGCAGTCAATGAATTTAACAGCATGTGTTAGGGATGTGGGAGGAAACCGGATCACCCAGAGGAAAAAACAACATGCAGTCACAGGGAGAACATGCAAACTCCGCACAGGCAGCACTAGAGGTCAAGGTCCCGGAATTGCAAGGTGGCTGCATTAACTGCTATGCTGCACATATAAACTTATTGCCTCCTTTGGGCGGGTTAAAGCATCTGTGCAGAACAATGAAGGGTTCATGTGCCTCAGATGGTGGTTCTTCACCGTCAGTTCTGAAACACTAACTCTGTACCTCCCTTTCTACTGATTTTCCCGTTGTCTCCAAAGTTTCATGCCTCTTTTGCCTCTATCTACACTTCCCACTACTTAGAAAAAGCAGCCAAAATGATCAAGGATACCTACAACCCCGGTCATTCTCTTTTCTCCCCTCTTCTCATTGGGTAAATGTTACAAAAACTTTGAAAGCACATACTGTCAAGTTCAAGCACAATTTCTATCCTGCTATAATGATTACTTAGCAGAACTCTCGTATGACAAAGATGAACTCTTGATCTCTGAGTCTACCTCATTATGACCCTTGCAATTTATTTGTATACCTGCACTCTCTGTGAATGTCACACTGTACTCTGCGTTCTGCTTTGTTTTGCCTTTGGTACTACCTTGATGTATTTGTGTATGGTATAATCCGACTGGATGGCAGGTAGGCAAAAGTTTTTCTCATTATCTCTGTCTGTGGAACAATAATAAACCAATTATCAATTATCATCCTAAATGTTAGATGGAGACAGAAAATGGTGCTATCTGGAGCAAAGGAAAATACAACCTGCTGAAGGAACTCTGCAGGTTAAGCAGCATCTGTAGAGATAAAGGGATGGTTCACATTGCAGGCCAAGATCCTTCATCAGGACTGGGACCCCAGTCTCAGCTGGACGTATTCAGCCAAACTGTAAAAAGAGATATAGTGTCTTTCACAAACTCTGGGCATTGTATATTTTTACCCCATCTATACTCTTCCTTTGCTGCTTGAGTCCCGGGTATGCTGCAGTCAATAAATCTGAGCCTATCTTGATAAACAAAAGTCAAACCCCACAGATGTCGAAAATCTGAAATACAAACAGAAACTGCTCGGAGCGTTCAGCAGGTCAGGCTTCTTTTGTGAAGAGAGATAGAGTAAATGACCATTTAAAGTTAAATTTAAATGGTCATTTAAATGACCATTGCTTAAAGTTGCAGAGAGGTAGAGGGGCAGAGAGGACAGAGGCGATGTCTCCAGTAAAGTGGGAAACAAGATTACAAAAGAAAAGAAAAGTGGGATTACAAAGTACTGGAGAGTTTAACATCGGTAGCTGAGCGAAGGGCGCTGAGTAGGCTACGGTCAATTATGGAAAACCCTGAACATCCTCTACATAGCACCATCCAGAGACAGAGAAGCAGTTTCAGCGACAGGTTACTGTCGATGCAATGCTCCTCAGACAGGATGAAGAGGTCAATACTCCCCAATGCCATTAGGCTTTACAATTCAACTGCCAGGACTTAAGAACTTTTTAAAGCTATTATTAATGCTTTTTGAGCTAGTGATTTAGATGCATATCATATTATTACTGAGTTAAGTATTGTATTGTATGTAATGAGTTTTTGCTACAACAAGTGTATGGGACATTGGAAAAAATGTTGAATTTCCCCATGGGGATGAATAAAGTATCTATCTATCTATCTATCTATCTATCTTTGGGTGCTGCTTGGCTGATAGTCAAATAAAGACAGTTTGAGGGAGTAAGAAGAATATCTGGAGCCGGGAGATACAGAGAGCAGCAGCAGCTGAAGTCAGTTTCCAATGAAAATGTGTCCATCTTACCTTGCAATCAGCCATTCGCCAAAGGACAGAACTGATAGCAAGAATGGCCCAGAACACTGTCGACCAGCTTCTCCCTGAACTCTGTGTAGGGGCAATCTGAGCATCAGTTCAGATACGTTTATTGTCATAAACATCAAGGTGCAATGAAGTTCCATGCTCACGTGAAGCTCGTGTGGTAATAATAACTACAGTAAGTACAATAATAGGCACAAAGCCAATAGAATAGTTCAAAGTACAATCATGCAAACTTTAAATGTTCTTCTGAGCAGTCAATTGAAATTCTTAATCTTTAGTGAAGTACCTGGTGTGCAATTAAGCAGATACATAGATAGATAGAAGACAGGTAGCTAGATAGATAGATAGACAGATAAAGACACGAGATTGCAGATGGTGGAATCTGGAGCAATGGTCAAGATGCTAGCAGAATTCGGTGGGTCGAGTTCTGGGTGGAGGGAAAATGACAGTGGTTATTTTGGGTGGAGGTACTTCACCAGAGACACAGATAGGTAGATAGATGGGCAGACAGAGAGAGAGTGAGATGGGGTAGGAAACAGGAACAGGGTTAAGAGAGAGAGAGAGAGAGAGAGAGAGAAGGATAGGGACAGAAAGGGAGAGAAAGAAGAAAAGGGTATATCTGTCTGAGCCTTGCAATCAGTGTTTTCTGTCAGTCTCATCAGTGACTGAAAATCTAATTGCTAGCATTTGACAAATGTCAG